>NC_080470.1:13762500-14072500 GCF_030265055.1 Doryrhamphus excisus
TTAGCTAAATAAATTCCAGGGTGGGTTATTTTCATCCCTCCCTCCTTGGCGTGTACTGGCTTGTGAGGTAACAAAACGCTGGGTGAGTCTGCCCTGGGTCAGGGATTCCCAGTCTGTGTGTTGGGACACGACGGTTGCAGAAAGCTTGTCATAATCATAGGAAACATGAAAATATGTCATGGCTAGTGACTGCAACCACAGACGTGATGACGATGGCTGATAACAGGATTTACACCCAAGACAGTATGTGGACTTTATTTTCATCCATACGACTGTGTCCAGGGGGGAATTTGAGGGGAATTTGCGGCTGCAGAGTACATTTTAAAAATATGTTTTAAAAGCGGACCTATGATGCTTTTTCCACTTTTACGACCTATAAATGTAGCTAGAATGTTGTATTCTGGTGTTAAACTATACCAACATTTCAGATCACGAGGTGTCCGCATTTGGAAGTGAGTCCTGAAAGAAGTTTGGGATGGAACAAAACGATCAAATTTTTTCTAACACCAATTTCCTTATATGGGCGTGCCCGGGTACAAGATGTATGCCTACCCTCCTTCGCGCTCTGCTATACTGTTTTGTTTTGGGAGTCTGACCAATCATAGCAAAGTGGGTGTGCCCGGATGCGGATTGTGGTTGGAATAAATTAAAACAGACCTTTACAACAATATTACTATTTGAAATATTAAAGAAAAAATTACCATTTTAATGAGGAACAAACAAATGAGCAAACAAAGTTGTAATAGTTGGAAATAAAGTCAAAAGATAAAGTCAAAAAGTGGGAATAGGAAAAGAACGTTTACATATTATTTAAGAAGAAACAGCAGAAATGGGAAACACTCGCTCTCATCAAACATCTCAGCTGCAGTGGTTTCACTGCCTTCAGAACAATGAGGATTTCATACATGAACAAATCTTTCTCTCTGTGGAGAGCATTATAGCATTATACTGGCAAAAAATTAAGTTTGATGGGCTATTTTTGTTGTCAAAAGTTGCCATTTACCCAGTAAAGCTTATGTAGGAATCACTGGTTGGACTGGACTACATGTCGGTGGTACTAGCATAAAAAAACACTTCATTGGGTTCTGCCTTTAGGGACTTCACACAAGTGTTTTCATCTCCGCAATAGCGACTTGGGAAAAATGTGTTGGTGATGGCACCTCATATCTTCGGTAGACTCCTTTACCAGTTCCAAAAAGCCGTACACACAGCATGAACGGTTCGTTTACATTTCGCTATACAGCCGATAATGGCTGCAGTTAAAGCTTTGTGACCAGGAGTGACCGAAGCAAAACTTGAATGCTCATTTGAGCATTGCTCTCCTGTGAAGTAGCACCATAAATGAAGAAATGTTTTGCTTATGCATTAATTAAGTTGAATTTATCATGCATCCTTTCCATATAGATATCGCGATAGCGATATTTTTTAGATATATCGTGCAGGCCTGCAAACATCGTAAGGGGTGATGATGCAACTGTCCACTCGTGGATTTCACTTCATAGCAACTTTAAGCTACGAAAACGGCCACAAGGTAGCAGAAGTGCAATTGATAGGAGCTCGGTCGAGATCGTGAGAAAGGAGAAATCACACATGACAGGAAAGAGGAAGCGAGAGAGCGTGGAGGAGTGTAGCATGCAGATGGTTACCCATTGCGGGAAACCTTTAACACATGTACGCGTGCACATGTTCAATTCCAGATGTGAAATTTATAAATAGTTGAGGGTATTAGTAAATAGATGATTTGGAGGTAAAACAAGCATGTTATGTTGTTGTTTAGATATTCGAGCTTTTCAAAGTGAAAGTTATGCTTGAAGTGTAACTTTTCACAAGAAGCTGCTTTTCTCCCTTTTTTTTAGTGGGGAACTGATATTTTCCGGAAACGTACCTTAACAGCTGATTACTAATGATAAGAAGAAGAACACCAAAATGTAGAAATATCGATGATGAAAGAAGGGAGCCTGAGTTTCTTTGGGCAGGTTCCATCTTTATGGAGCCATAGAACACAATATTCTGTTTCTCTTGAAAGTCAAAATGGCCGCTACTGAAGGGGTTGTCTTTTGAAAAAAGGCTGTGATTGAATGAATTAAGGAGGTCATTGAGGAGCTTCATTTTGATGATTAGATGACGGATGAGTGAGAAAGATTCACGGCTTTCTGAGACCAAGTACAGATAGCGTCGCTAGCAGAAAGGCACATTTTTATTTTATTTCCATCTCAAACAAATCAACAGACTGCACTACTACGTACGGATGCTGTACTACCCAAATGTAGCGCACCAATTCTGTTATTCTGAACATATTTTTGGTGTACAACGTCTGCCAGCAGAACAATCCATATTGTGGTGAAATGCACTGCAACAACCACTCGTGCACCGTGCAGACGCTGGAATCAGCGCGCCTGTTGTGGACTCTGCAAACAGTGCGGCCATGCCCGCTGTTTTATTTCAGTTGCTTTTAAACCGCAGGCAACAAAACCACAATGACCTCACATCCTTGTTGGCCAAAAAATGCACACACACACACACGCACACAAGCACACACGCAGGGCGCAGACAACGCGCCCACACACGCCACCTCAGACGGCGGATGCGTAAAAGATGCAGCTTTCTGCAAAGTATTTACGAGCACATGTGTACTTTATTGCCTTCACATGAGCGGCCTCGGCTCGCAGCATCGCCCGTCCCGTAATAAATAGGCGTCCCGATTGTTATCACATGGGCGTGACGTTTGTGCGACACTCAACCCGTTAGCCGGGCCTTTCACTGCACTCCTCAAGCCTGAGAATCATACAACGCTGCCAAAACCACGCTGCATTAAATGCATCGGTGAGGATGAGACACTAGCAAAGAACAACAGGGGGGGTTGAGGGTCTAGGACAGGGGTGGGCAAACTTTTTGACTCGCATTGATATGACAAAATTTACGGGGGGGGGGGGCAGACTATATATTTTACACGTAACAGTCCACCTGGTATTATTGTATCTGTAAAATTGTCATGCAATCTGCTATTATTATTTATTATTTTATATTTATATTTAAATATTTTGAAAATAATAAAATATTATAATAATTACAATAAAATTAAAATAATAATTATTATATTATTATGTAAAATATGCAAATATAACAATAATATTATATATAATTAATATAATAATTAGCATTAATATAATAATTATAATAATCATAATAGTTCTAATAATAATAATAATTATTATTATTATTATTATGTGCTTGTGTCCCTTTTTTCAGGAGCACTTTGTAAACAACAGACCATGTCAAAAAACGAAATTGATAAAACCATCAAAAGGTTGGCTCAGGCCATGATGCCAGGTTGTATGTTGAGTTTAAATTAAATACTTTGGAAAGATTGGGCGGGCCGTATTCAAACACTTGGCGGGCCGGATGTGGCCCCCGGGCCGTAGTTTGCCCACCCCTGGTCTAGGGTGTCTTTTTATCCAAAGGGAGAATGAGGGCGGAAGTAGACGCCTTCCTAAGCTAACGTTAGGATGTCCAGGGGTTGTTTAGTCATTTCTAGCAGCCAATGACTTTTCATATTTGTATGAATGTTATGCATTTATATACGCCAACTCATGAATCCACAACCCCTCACTCACTGTGGTGCCTGCTCTGTTATTTGAGGGAATCACCGTGAAATGTGGTACACAACTTTGGGGGGCTGACAAGGATGCGTATGTACTACAACTTGAGTAGGGTTGGTTGTAAAACATGGCCGCCATCACAGGTGCAGGACTATTTCTACTAATGGGTCATTAGTAGAAATAGAATACTTTGAGGATATCTGTATTACATCATGCTAGCATGATCATCCCATGGTACAGTGACCAATTCAGACCGGGCAGCCATAAGTAAAATACTGCAAAGTACGATATAATAGTATTGAAAGGAATATTTTGAAAACCAGCTTACAATATTTTAAGATTATTAGAGCCCTCAAAACATACAATAACACCCTTATTGTCACCGCCCATTTGTATAATCCTCTTAAAATGTTCCCGCCAGGAGGGGAGACAAACCCATCGAGCAAACAAAACACCTGAACCGGCAACACTCTTGGATTTGAAAAGAGCAAAATCTTTGCCAGAGACCACCGTGGCGTCACAGCTGCTTGGAGCGTGTGCCCCAATACAGTGCACCTTGCTGGGCTACGGCAGGTGGCTCCTCCCCCTCATACTCTGGTTCTCCCAAATGTCAGGATATTTGATTAGGAGTGATTATCAACAGGTACACTTGGTAAAATCCTAATTTGTTCCAGTCCTTCTTACCGCCTGGTGTGCACACTTAGACTTAACATGAAGTTATTGGTTTTTAAAACCTATTGTGCATCTCTAGTATGTACTGAATTTTTTTTGTTAACCCCACCCCTCTCCATTTGGCTCCAATCCAGGGAAACATACTGCTAATCTCTCAATGACTCCTGCACTTAGGAGGGGGGCGGCTGCCAGCCAGGCACCTGTTTCATTAGCACCATACATCTCTTCTTTCTCAGACCCCCCCGCCGCCGCCGCCGCCTCCCCTGCCTCCCCCAACAACACACAAACCCCTCCACCGCCTCATTTCTCCCGCAAGCCTCCTTATTCAAATTTCCCTGCTGTCAGCCCACATTAGCAGATCACCACAGTTTGCCTGTCAGAGGCTTTAATTGCTGCATGTGCCTTCTTTTATTAGGTAACCCCCCCCAGCCGCCCCCCTCCCCCGACTCGTTTGCCAATTCCACCGGGACGCACACCTTCACGGCAGCCTGCATAAAACAGAAATCCCTTCAGCCTCTTCCTTCATTTTCTGCTGCTCCTTCCCGCTCTCTCTCTCTCTGCCCTCCGACTGACGGTCGAGCAAAAGGAGGCGAGCTGCTGACGAACGGCCTCGCTCACACGTGGGCAGCAGCGATGATAAAGAGCTGAAGTCAACAAGGCCTCGGGCGGTGGCGCTGGCTTTGCACTCGCTAACTATACTCGTCACGAGAAGACAAAAGAGCAACAAATACACAGAGAAGCTTTTCTTGGTGGAAGATTCCCAAGTCGTAGGCATAACGCAAGATGCTTGCATGTACAGTAGACCGCAGATACTCACAATGGTTACCTTCAAAGACCGGCCCACTCCAACCCCCACAATTGGTAAAAAAAAACAATTTGACAATACCAATAAAATGTCCGAAAAACGCCTGTTGATGTTCTAAACCAGGGGTCCCCAAACTTTTTCCAGTGAGGGCCACATGACTTTTCCCTCCTCTGAAGGGGGGCCAGGGTCAGGGTCGTTTGTTTGTTTATGTTCTATGACTGGGGCAAAGTGTGTTTGTAGTAACGTTGCTCACAATAGGTTACCATTCCAGTTCTATGACAGAAAAATGTACATGCTGTATTGTTCAAGGGGCCGGGTCAAATGTGGAAGTGGGCTGTGTCCAGCCCCCGGGCCTTAGTTTGGGGACCACTGTTCTAAACCCTAAACTATGTCTCTCATCACTACTAAACACGACCGACTGAGGCATCGTAATTCCAGACAACATGAAAAGGTTTTAGGTTTAGGTCAAATTGGTTTTAGGTCACTCTTGGTCAAATAGGAAGAAATAAGTTGTATATTTTCCAGATGCAGTTTTATGGAGTAAATGTCAGATAAAAGGTTGTTTAAAAGCATCGGGTCACGTGATGTCCCAGCGATGTAAATGTCTTCATGGTAGACGACTCCACGCGTGTACACTAGGAGTGTGAATCTCAGCACTGAGGACGATTCGATACGCATCTCCATGCACTGCCAGCGATACCATACATGGAATTTTCTGGCGATACGATGCGTTTCGATGATCATTTAGTTCAAATCAATGCAATCCGATATGATACGGTGCAAATTCTTGCAATATGATGCAATTCAACATGATGCAAATAAGCAAAGGGAAAAAAATGCTTCTTTTTGCCATCTTAAAACAGCAACAACTTTTCAAAAACAACTTCCCTCACAATTTCACATCAGCTATGCAATTACAATAGCAGTGGTTCACTGGTGGAGTAAAACAAACAATAATTAATGCTGTAAAAAATACAGTAGAGCAACAACAAAGTTAAAGTGACACTTTCAACAGTGCAATCAATGTTTGTTTATATTTCTGTCTGCTAAACATACTGCTAATATGAATGAGGTAGCAGCTAGGCTAATACAGTAGTGAGGCGCAGAAAGTGTAAAACAACTTCTACCCTTTTAAAGTTGGTTCACAATTTCTTTGCAAATGACGTTTTGTCGAGCTTTCCAAACATACCATTTAAACATTGCGGGGGGGGGGGGGGGGGGGGGGGTTAAATATAGAAACTTCCTCGCTGCTGCTTGCGTGCGTCCATGTTGTTTTACTAGTTGTTGTATATGCCTCCTGGCTTCCATGCGTATTCAATACAAAATGCCAAATAATGACGGTGCATTCATTGCACCTGGGGAACGGCAGATGTGATGAAGTTGAACATTAATAAAATGGCGCTTGCATCGGATTTTATCGATACCCACAAATGCATCACAATGAATCTAGACTTCACCCGTCAATTGCATCCATACCCGGTGAATGAGCCGATGCACTCGCATCGACGTATCAATTAATATCGATTATTTTCCACACCCTTAGAGTGCACGCGTATCGACAACTCTCGATACGCGTGTCGGCGACTCCACGCAGTGTACAAACAATACGATTCCATTAACGGTTACATTTGTTGACGTAGACATGAGTCTTACATTAGAAAATCAAAAAGCCAGTTGTATAAAAGTGTTACTCTTAGAGTATTTTCAAATGTGTAAAAGACCACATCAAATCCCCAAACATGCAACTGCTATCTATGATTGTGGTAATATAACTCTATTCTTTTATCATTGCAAAGTGGCATTTTCTCATAAAATTACAAAACAGTGATGGTTCAAATGATTTTCAATTAATGCATGACTGATCTATAATGTAATATTGGATTATTCATTCTTGTAAATTGACAATTTTTCCCTTATGAAGGAGATCTAGGATCAAGAATGAAAATGGAATGGAATACTACATGCAGATTGAGGTAATCAAGCTCAAACAAGAACAAACTCTGGTATCTACATTAGCCATTCAACTATGAAGTACGCCGGTATCAATGTCAACTACAAAAGGACTCAGAGCGCAGACGTCTGCGAAGCACCATACATGCTAATGTTAGCATGCTAACACCTAAATGGCTAAAATGTTACTATATTACTAATAATAGTAGGCTAGGAATGTGAACATGCTAACAAGTAACATGATAACACCTAATATAAGTACATAAGCACTAAGTGTTTATATACATATGTGTACACCTATGAAAATGCTAGAAATGCTGCTATGCTAATGGTAACATTAGCATGCTAACACCTGGTATAATAGTGGTAAGTGTTTATATATGTGTACACCTATGAGAACCGTTAGAAATTCTACAATGCTAATGTTAGCATGCTAACAATGCTAACACCTAGCATAATAGTGCCAAGTGTTTATACATATGTGCGCACCTATGAAAACGGCTAGAAATGCTGCTATGCTAATGCTAACATTTGCATGCTAACACCTGGCATAATAGTGGTGTTTACATAAGTGTCTAGCTATGAAAATGGCTAGAATGCTACTATACTAATGCTGTCATTTTAACAATGCTAACATTATGTTATCATTTTAACAATGCCAACATTAGCATGCTAACCCCGAGCATGATAGTATTTATATACAGCAAGTGTCTACCTATGAAAATGGCTAAAATGCTACTATGCTAATGTTATTTTAACTATGCTAACAGTAGCATGTTAACACCTGGTGTTCATAAATGTGCATAGCATGATAGCACAATTTCATCCAAATCCATTCAGAACTTTTCATGTTATGTTGGACACAAACAAACAAACAAACAAACAAACAAACAAAAATAAAACAAAACCTCTGCTTTGTGCTGCGCTTGGCGGAGGTAATTATCAATACAAGAATTATCAATACAAACCAAATGACCAGGAAGTCCTGCGCGTGTATGGCCTGCGATTGGCAAAATGAGCTTTTCAACATAATCCACTGAGACAAGCGACACTGAGAGCCGGCCAATGAGGTCGCTGACAAACCCATCTGAGGTGCGTTATCTAATCCAAGCGATTTCAAATGTAAAGAGAAGGACAAACAGATCTTAATCACACCTCAGTTGAAGCAGAAACAGGAAACGGTTGTGTGTATATTTCATGTTTGGTTTCATGGTCACTGAATCACGACATTATACTGACCAGAAACCTGCCTGATCACCATTTGCCATCACAGATTTAAGAACGCCGTTGAAAAAAACGAAAAAACAGAAAGGTACGTTCCATTGCTGGTGAGGACCCGTTAATGTCCGGTGACAGCAGCTGTTAGAGGATGAGAAGGGCAAACACTGGAAGGAAACAGAATAAATGAGCACTCACAGTTGTGGTCATTAGCAACCCCCCCCCAGGAGGGCATTGTCCTGAGGAAAAGGAGGAAAGGGGGAGGGAATTAAGCGAATACGACAAGAAGACGTGGATGATGATTTGGAAAGATCTGAGATGAATGCTTGTGCTTTGTGGTGGAGACAGTGGAGCAATGGAAACGCTCTTTTAGCGCCACTTCCTGACAGAGCAAACATGGGGGGGGGGGGTGTCACGTGCCGCTTTTAATTCCAAAGCAATTTAACGTGTAATCGAAATAACAACGTCCCATGATTTTAGTCGTTGTTTCTCATGAACAGGCTTGCTAGTCGGTCCCCGATTATGCAAAAGTGACATTTAAATGTTCTAACAGTTGCGCGTCTCACTCCTGCTTGCTTATGAGCAGCAAACGGCAGAAAAACCTATCATCTCCCCCACTTTTAAGAGAAGAGGCACTTTCCAATTCAATTCATTTTCCCAGGTAACTATGACATCACATGAGAGCCGCGGTCGACACGGGCACCGAGATCAATTCCATCAAGTGCATCAAGCCAAACCTCACTTTTCATATGATTCGGTGTTGCCTCGGTTCTCATACACTGTCTCAGTTAACATACAATATTGTATTTCACCTTTGGTATGTTGAACATTGTTGGATTAACGTATTCAATACCAAAGACGTATGTTGGTGTAGTTCTGTAGAAATATTTGTGTCAAAGTGCTTGAAATGTATCTTTTCACCAAAAGCTGCTTTTCTCCCGTTTTTTAGTTGGGAACTGATATTTTCCTGAAACATACCTGCATTCTACTGATAATTGTTCATGAACGGAAAAAGGTAGACGAGTCTAATCTTTCTTTTGGTGGATTCCATGTTTATACAGATATACGTAGAAGACAATACTCTGTGGACCTTGAAAGATCAGTCAAAATCATCTGACATGGCCATGACAGAAGGGATTGTCTTGAAAAATGTGTGTTTTCCACCGCATGCACTCTAGAAATATGAACATATACAGCAGTATGAAAAAGTTTGGGCACCCCTGATCATTTTCAAGATGTTCCTTTGGAAATGACGGTTGTTGGGATCAGCCATTCCAGTTAAATATATCATATAGCAGACCAACACAGGGATAGATGAGAAGTTAAATGAACTTCATAGGATTTACAGAAAGTGTGCAATCATCATGTTGTCATGTCATTTGGCCACCCTTGTTGTTTTATTGATTTGAATACCTTTAACGCTAATTATTGGAACACAGCATGTGTTTGGTAAGCTCATTGACCCTTGACCTTTATATACAAGTGAAGCCAATCATGAGAAGACGGGTATTTAAGGTAGCCAATCTTTTCTGAAGAGTAGCACCAAAGTAGCGTCAAAACATCATGTGCCCGTAGAGCAAAGATTGTTCAACATCATGGTCTAGGGGAAGGATACAAAAGCTAGCTCAGAGATTTCAGCTGTCAGGTTCCACTCTGAGGAACATAGTGAGGAACTGGAAGACCACAGGCACAGTTCTGGTTAAGAAGCCTGGAGTGTCAGGCCAAGAAAAATCTCAGATAAGCCAAGGATGGTGAGAACACTCAAGGTCAACCCACAGACCAGCTCCAAAGGCCTCCAACATGGGCTTAGTGCAGATGGTGTCACTGTGCATCCTTCAACTATTCAGCTAAAGCACATTTGGACAGGCCAGCTTCATTTTGGAATGAGGTGCTGTGGACTGATGAATGTCAAATGGAGTTATTCGGACATGGGGGATGGGGGCGTATGCATGGCGGATGAAGAACACAGCATTCCTAAACAAACACTTGCTACCCACAGTAACATTTGGTGTTGGTTCCATCATGCTGGGGGGCTGCGTGACCAGTGCAGGTACTGGAAATCTTCTTCAAGTTGAAGGTGGCATGGATTCCAGTTTGTATCAGCAGATACCAACAGTCTTCAAGAATCAGTGACAAAGTTGAAATTGGCTGGATACTTCCAACAATGACCCTAAACACTGCTCCGATTTTAAGTCATTCACACAGAGGAACAAGTACAACGTTGTGGAATGGCCATCTCAGTCCCCAGACCTAAATATTATTGAAAACCTGACTCAACTGGAGATGTTTTGGAAAGACGAATGTTCCAAAATACCTTCAACCAGAATCCAGACCCCCATTGGAAGCTATAGGAAGCATTTATTTATGCTAAAGGAGGATCTACTAAATATTCATGTCATTTTTCTGTTGGGGTGCCCAAATATTGGCACCTGCTTACTTTATTTGACATGATTGCACACTTTCTGTACATCCTGTGTTGATCTGCTCTATGATATATTTAACTGGAATGGCTGATTCCGACAACATTTAGGAGGGAATATCTGGAAAATTACCAGGGGTGCCCAAACTTTTTCATACTACTTTAAGTCACTATCTTGGTTTAATCCTTTCATCCACAGTCATATTGTGTTGACATTATGTTTAGTGTGGTTATTTCAGGCGTCGGTCGTGGAGAGAAGTATTTTATTTGAGAGAAGAGGAAGTGTTTCATACCTGTGACGGAGTTGCGCTTGGTCACTAAAAACAAAGACTGTAGTCTTACATAAGAGTTAATGAATATTACACTAAATATAGTAAGTTATTGATTGTCTGGTAATTTGTCAAATTAGGACAGAGGACTGAAAATCTTCAAAATAAAAGTTCCAGGTAAGTTGTTGCTTTTGATCTGGACATTATTTTAAATGCGTGACTCACGCTGATCTCCCTTTGGTTATTTTCGGATGGGAGGTGTAACCTTTGTGACATGACTCGGCCCCCCCAAATGGACAATGAATCTGGTGTCGAGCCTGTTCCTGGCCGATACTGGTTTGACTCCAGGTCTGAACTAAATCTGCACCATTGTCATACAATGCACTTCTACATGACTGTACTGCTCAATATTGCTTAGCTTTGTTCTGCAGTATAACTAATAAGACTATGTTTGCTAAATACGTATTGTAGTAGTGCAGTAAACCTCGGATATATCGGACTCGGATATATCGGAAATTCGCTCACAACGGACAGATAAAAAAGAACCGATTTTTCTGTAATGCATTTCCAATAAAAATTCATTGCATATATCGGATTTTCGCCTATTTCGGACAAAATCTCCAGTCCCGTTCCAATGCATTTCCATGAAATTTCCCTCGCATATATCGGATGGCCGCATCGTGGCGCTCCGATTCGCCGGATCGTGACAGGCCGCTATACGACGTCATTTGCAGCGTTTGCAGCGTTGCCTGCGAGTCCAGGTACATTGGAAACATAGTCAAGGAAGTGCCTTTTTATAACGGATAAAATCCGATTCACGCATATACCGGATATAAATCCGATATATGCGTAAAACGGACATTTTCCGGTATACGCATATAACGGATTTCGCTTATATCGGACAAAACCAGTGGGAACAATTGAATCCGATATATCCGAGGTTTACTGTATTTAATTGACGACACAAGGCCTTGAAAGACTTTTCAAGCCATTACGCGTTTCTGGTTAGATTTTCGCATAAAACAATTGTGAAGCTGAAGAAATGTTAACGCTCAGTATGCAAGTCACATGTTTGTCAAGCACACCGGTCAAATTTGTCACAGTAGGCGAGTACGGCGCTCTGACAGATTAATATTGCATCAAACTGTTTGCCAAGTTGACTGGGCCTTCACTCCAAGGTGAAATGGATGACAGCATGTGTGTGAATGTGTGTGTATAGTTTTTCAATCCCCTGTGGATTGAAAAAGAAACACGGCCATTGGCTTCCCCGACCAGCGCCGCCGCAGACTGCGCCTCTCGCCCTGGGACGCCTGCCCATACATTAAGATGTGGTTTGGAGCTCTCTCAGGAACACAGCGAGGAGAAGCGGGATGAGAGGGATTGGGTTTACAGTGCAAACCGCACAGCCACAGTCTGCCTCCTGCCCTGCCTTCCTGTAGACCCTCTTACTTACTACGCAGCTGCAGTGTGCATTGGGAGGTGGGGGCACAAGATCACGCCAAAAAGGAAGTGCGGGGCTTAAACGCCGATAACGACATATGACAGCGCTGCATATCCTGCCAGCTTTTAAAAACCAAAAAAGATGTCATTTCCACCTGAATGGATGCGAAGTAAATTCCCATTTATATGGTAAACGTGGTTCCACGGTGTGGGACGTGAATGTCAAAACAACGTCAGTGGTGGCGTGGCGCGGCTGGGGCATGGAGATGAGGTTAGGCAAATGAGCGGGGCCTTAATGGTACTCAACGCAGCTGGAGGACCAGTGTTTATGTATTTCAGTCGGCTCAAAAGCTCTCCACCTAACTTGACACAAATTAAAAACCGTGGACGGCTCTCAGGAAAATCATTGAACCTTTCAGGGTTGTCACTAGGGGTGGTACCATGAAAAGTACTGTCCAGTTGCCTCCATTGCCATGACACAGATGACGGAATCTAAACAGGCTTATCAAGAGTAGCTTTTGTAATTCTTGGCTTTGGATAATTGGGAACCTACAGGACATTTACGATGCCGGTGATGGTAAAAGCATGTACTTGGTACCCAGTACCCAATATGCAGGGATACATTCATAAGGGTTACAGTGTGTATGGATATATATATGGTTATATGGATGGCTACACACTCCTGTGCGTATTTTACCACTAGCCCTCTGTTGTGTTGGAGAGTGATAGTAATCTGCCACTGAAACTGCTCTTCCATCGGGGGACTCTTTCATGTTAAAAGGGACAGTATGCAACTCAATCCCAAAGAATACAAAGAATATGGCTCGGGTCACACTGCAGGGTATGACGCCCAGTTTGGATTTTTTTGTTAAAAGTACAATCTTTTTTTGTGGTTGTTCTCATTACCAAAAAAATGTGACTTGTCAATAGGGTTGGGCATCGAGTCTCCAGCATGGATGGGAACCTGGACCAACATTGTGATTCTCCTGGAATCGTTCAAATGTTATTATTTCCATTCTAGTTTCCATGCTCACTTTTCTGACCGGAAGAAATAGCCACAATCACAGAAAAACGACAAAGTCTGGCTTACCGTGATAAAAATAGCGGTGGGTTCGGTACAACACAATGATAACATGCACCACCAACATGATTCATGTTTACACATTCATAGTGTAGACATAACACACTACCTCTTCTCTGATGCGCTACATCAGACTTCCTCTAAGCCTTCAGAATCAGGGAAGGTTAATCTGTGACAGCACACACTCTCTTCTCTTTTTGTAAAAACATACAAGTAACCGAGTAAAGATATGTGGTGGGGCAAATAGTACCACATCATAGAACATGGAGCACACTTGTTTGCCTTTGTTTCTACCTTTGCCATTGAGGTAGGGTGAAAACAATCAGGTATTTGTATGTGTAATCCTGAACCGCTGCACACATTAGAGTGAACATTTGTCAAAAATGTATACCCTTACTATTATATTACGAGAATTCTTCTGACAGATGTGCCATTGTTATTGAAACCCAAAATCTGAAAGACTGATTTGAAATTTCTCACACTTAACTGTTGTCACAATCACAACCAAATTTGGTACACATCCTGAGGGTACCGATAAGCATGGGCGTGCAAAATTTGAGCAGGATTGTTTGAAAAATGTGGCCGCTATAAACCAAAACGTTGTTGCAGAACTCAACAAGTATTGTCCATATGTCGCATTCCAAATGAGAATGGATGACTCTGTGAAAAAATGTAATACACAAGGCACAGCTACGTGTGAAGAGACACGGAGGTGAACCCACGTAACGTACAAAAAACTGTAGAAGAGGAAAGAACACATGCACATAAGCCAGTCGTCTTCCACTTCCCATGGCTCATCTAGACATAGGACGAAGTGGAAGTACTTCTGTCAGTCGTGTTGGCGAATAAGACAACAAAATATCAGGAGAATATCGACGGGGGTGAGTCGTGTCCGTCCACATATTCAAATATAATGTATGTTGGCCTGCCATCAAAGCTCAGACAGAAACGACAAGCCAGCATTTTCAGATTTTTCCCCACTCTGGAAGCTGTTTAAAAAAAACGGTGTTTTGGGGCACCCAGAACGCCGTTTTCCATGAGGATAAAATACTTTGGCGTTTTGACCTGAAAACCGTGTTTCCATGTGGATAGGCCCACACGGAAACATTCCAGGGATTTGTTTTGGCGGATTGAAAATAATTTGCATGCACCTGTAGCAGATAGTAAATAGTTGCAACCTAAACTAAAGCACGCAGGCTGGATGACAAGAGTGTTCACTCTGCATTGGTACTAAAGTGGAAAGAATGGAGAGAGTCAACCCTCTTCTCGTTCAGTCTCTTTGTGGAGGCGGGGCTACTAGTCAGCCGGCGTTTACTGAGGCGTTTGGTCAGCGATGTAAATAAAAACAAAATTGCACAAAATGGTGTATGCTCACAGACGGTGTCGCTTGCTACATTGCAACAGCAATGCAACCAATCAATACAATTTATACGGTATACATTTTATACAATACAATCAATGAAAAAATTGTCTCAAAAAAGGTTGGTGACAACATGGATTTGACACACCAAACTATAGACAAAGAAAGAATGCGTACAGATACGCCCTTCGTCCGTTTTTCCAAGGCCGGCCTAGACCTACGACAGAGTGGAATTACTTCTGAGTAAGTATCAGGTCTGTCATGTCCGACGAAATATTCAGATATTATGTTGGCTTGTCGTCACAGCTCACTTCTGGTCATGTGACAGTGACGCCATCATTTTTTTGGGGGGGGGTAAAACAGCATTTTGCTCGTCTACTTGAACGAAAAAACAAAAATTGTTTATCAAGGAACACCATTTCAATGCGGACAAAAGGCTGAAACCATAAAATACTTAAATACCGTTTTGACCTGAAAACGTTTCTGTGTGGACAGCACCTGAAATCAGTCCTCGCCCCAAAGCTTTGGGTACCATACCCAACTGTAGTACGCTCCATTTACAACTTTTAACAATGGAACAGAATTAAAATGAAGACAACGCTTCATCTTGATCATTCTGAAGCACATTTTAGACAGTAGAAGGTCAACAACTGTGTTGTGCTGTGATTTTAATCAATTCAGGGTGGTACCCAGCAAGGGCAAAGCATCGAGAGAAGGTGTCATCGAGATGAGTCCACTCACTTCCACCCTCTCAGCCAACAGAGCAAAAGGACAAACTCGCACTCTTCTGCTTCCTCCTCATCTCCATCACGCCGCTCTGGTACGGTGTGGAGATGGGATGGAGTCTGAAGTTAAGTCGCTATTAACAAATGAGTCGCCACAAGATGGAAGATGGACGAGCTACTCACCGGTGGTCGGTTTTGAGGGAACATCCTAGCCGCCGACGTGCGTCTCTGTGCGGTTCTTGTCCTTCTCTCCGGAAAAGCTCGGTCGAAGAATACGAGTCTCAGTTGTGGTTCTTTTTAGAGATACATTTGTCCCGCTGTGAGAGAAGAGGAAGAGGGGAACGACGTCAAGGTGGAAGCTGCTCTCCGCTCGCTCATTCCTCGCCTCCTTTGTTCTGGCTGCGGCTCTCCCGGAGCACCGCCGCCCAGCTCTCGACGCTCGAGGCCGGGGGGCAGAGAGGAGCAAGGAACGCTCGGTCCTCTCGTTGCGGACGGAGAGCTTCCCTCCGGTTCGGCACAAAGTGTCCAAACTTCCGGTTTTAGCGACGTGTGGTCGGCGTCTGTGTCGCAATAAAGAGGGGAGAGTGGTTGTGTTGCTTGCGGACGGACGGACACACAACAACAACAACGGCAGCGGCAGCGGCAGCACATTCAATGCAACCGCAGCCTCTTTTGTCTCCCTCGTTGGTCTGCACTCTTTTCACACTGCCTCACACCGCCTCACCCTCTCCCCCCTCTCTCACCCTTCAATGGGACATAACATATGAGTGGTTTCTTAAAGGGGGAGGGGGACACCTAGAGACACCCCCACACGCTCACATACTTTGTTTTAATATTATTACCAATCTACTCATTTGGATTCAATATCACTTGGGCTGCTTATATGCTTTTCTTGTTGGAATGCAATTTACATTTAAGTATGCCAATTTTATTTAGATTTTTTCAATTTCATTTAAAGAGAAGAAAAGTGTCCGTAATATAGTTCTCATTGATTGAATGAAAATCTCCACGTGGGGCTGGGTGAACAGCGCTGATGAAATCAGCCAATCCGCGTCCGACATGCCCACGTGGGGGATAACTGTCCTTTCCCTGATTGGAGGGGAAAAGCAGCACGTCAATCAAGGAAGGAATAAAGGCTCCCGTTGTAGTTAACCCCTTCCTGACCAAAAAGGCGTAGGGGGAGGGTTCTTGTGATGTGAATTCCGGCTCTTTCTAAGAGACACGGTGGTTTTGACTCGACTCACTGACAAGAGTCGACTCTTTTGGCTATCTAGTGAATTACTAGACCGTTTTTACTTATAATCACTCACACTTCTCGTGAGAGAACTTAAAGAGTCCCTGGCATGATTCATCAACTTCACTTAAATATGGTATATGTTGTTTGTAATTATGTTCTGCGTTTTTTCCATTTTTGAAAGCAAATGGTTTGTTTGTTTGTTTCTTTCGGCTTTTTCCTGATTACAGAGTCGCCACAGCGGATCTTTTTGATCCGCATACTGATTTTTGGCTTGAGCCCTTTACATTCCGGAATGCCCTTCCTGACGAATACCAATGATAAATTTGCAAAAATGACATTCATAGTTGAAGGCGCCAGCCATGACATGCTAGCGCTCGCAGTTCAGTCTCATTTCCGCAAATGCTGCCATTGAAGTTATTCTATCAGGTAAACCTGATAGAATAACAAATACAATAACTAGCATGATAGCGCTAAGTGTCTGCCAGTGTTAACATTAATGAAAATGGCTAAAAACTGTTACTATGCTCATGTTAGCGTTAGCATGAGAGCACCTGGCATAATAGTGATAAGCGTTTACTTGTGTCTACTTGTGAAATTGGATTAAAAAAAACCTAGTACGCTAATGTGACCATTCTAACAATGCTAAGATGCTAACGGCATGATATATAGATTGAAGAGGGGAAAACAAATAGAATAACTAGCATGATAGAGCTAAGTGTCTGCCAATGTTAACATTAATGAAAATTTAAATGAATAAAAAATGCTATACTGTACTCATGGCGCATGGTAGCAATGCTAACATATTAACATTATCATGCTAGCACACAAAGTTTTTCAATTTCTACTTCTAAAAACACAAAAAAATGCAATTTTAACATCAGCTTGATAACAATGGCAACATGCTAAAGTTAGCATACTAACACCTGGCATGACAGTGCAAAATGTTTATATAAGTGTCAACCTATGAAAATGGCTAAACATGCTACTATGTTAACGTTACCATGTTAACATGCTAATGTTAGCATGTCAGTATTTATCATGAGAACACTATTATGAGCTTTGCTTGTAAAAATGGCTAGAAATGCTACAATGCTAATGGTAGTTTGCTAGCAATGCTAACATTAACTTGTAACACTTAGCATGGGAGCGCTACGTGTCTGTATATGGTAATACTGATAAACTAACTAACTGCTAGCATGCTAACACACCTGATTGAGTTGTGCTTCTAGATGTTGGAATGCTTTCAATCATATGAGAAATGTGTTTGAAAAAGGGCCCATTCATTTTCAATGGGAAAAATCTTTAGGAAAATCGAGTCGTTCACTTGAAAGAGTCGGCCTTTAAGAGTCGTTTTGTTCATCACTGCCAACAAGCATCTTGCTGTGGCGTGGCAGATTGTATCAAGATTCAGCGGTTTTCCGCTTCCTCGCCACAAAAGCAGCTGGTGCGGCGTGAAATCCTAACATTTTGTCCTCGTTGGCGTGCGAGATAAAAATGATGAGCATCATCATCATCTTCGTCATCTTCGTCATCGTCCCTTGTGTTTTGCTAATCAGCACCTCAAGGGAAGGACTGGAAGGACCCGCACTGGTGTGAATCTTACAAAAGCACACGCACACACGCACGTTCCCTTTGCGTGTGTGCGTGATGTCTTCATTGCCTGGAATAGGGAGAATTATTCCAGCGAAAAAAGAAATAAATGGTTGAAAATTGGTATTCTGGTGGCAAGACCCCTTTAGCGGGGCTCATAATTAGAGGGAGAGATATTGAAAAAGCAATTTCTGACAGTGGAAATCACAACCTGCCAGAGGTGGAGTTGGAAAATATACTGTCAATGTGTGTGTGCGTGTGCGTGTGTGTGTGTGTGAGAGAGAGAGAGAGAGAGAGCGAGAGGCCAGGGGGAGGGAGGAGGAAGAGAATAAAGGATGAAGGACAGCAGGGGGGGATGCTGAGAAAGACGAGTAAGTGGGGGGCGGGGGTGGGATGTGTGGGGGGGGGGGGGGTAGTGCACACCAGTGATGAAAAAAAGTGTGTGTGCAGATTGTGTGAGGGAATGAAAGGAGAACGGAGCGAGTGAAGTAGGAAGGAAGGATGGAGGAAAGAGGAGACACCTTTTATTGCCATTTTTTTTAACCCTTGTTGAATTTTAATTTAAACACTGCTGCCCCCCCCCCCCCCCACCCCACCCCTTCACATTTATTAGAATAAAAAGCTCCCCCCCTTCCCCTAAAAACGAGGAAGTGCATTGATGTTGTGTGTTTGCAGGCGGGGGCACAGGAAATGTGTGTGTGTGTGTGTGTGTAATAATACAGATAATAGAAAAAGATAAGTGAAGGACACACACTGTATATGAAGGTGTGTGTGTGTGTGTGTGTTGGCTGAGCTCCAGTGGTTAAATAGGTTCTCTCTGTACAGCCATGGGACATCAAAGTTAACCCCCACCCCCTACCCCCCCACTTCCAAACAATGGAGAAGAAGATTTTGGTTTTAGCGTTCCCATGTGAGGTCGTAAACACGCCGCTCCCTCCGACACACGTATGCCGAGTGTGAGTAAACACATGTTGACTCGCATTCCGCATGCACGCCTTCTTCCCGAGGCAACGACAATGCAAAGCACCCCCAGGAGGGGGGTTGGGGGGTTTGGGGGGGGGGGGGGTAGCCAGCATACCTTCATAATCCCAACTCCCAGCCAAGGAAGGCTGGAGCTCATAGGGAGGCTTGGAATGAGGCGTCGGTTAAGTTGACAGATGACTTCATCCGTCTGTGGTCACACCAAGATCAAACGGCGGCGTGTGATTTTTATTAGGGGGGGGGGCACCATCATCATGGAGGGAATGATGACATCATAGCAATAAAACATAAAAAACGCCCCATGGAGGTGAGATTAGTACTTTCTCCTCCTGCCTGTCATTAAGACTGTTTGCTAAATGCGTATTTATCAGAGGTGCCCGATAAATCTTTTCTATGCTGTTCCATGCTGGAGCCTATCCCAGATGACTTTGGGCAAGAGGCCCCTGGACTAGGCCCCATAATGATTAGTTCAAATGGTGGGAATTTTTAGCAATAAATCAGAAAAAGCCCATCAAGCACACAGCAGCATACCAGCCACTCGGAGCGTGTGCCTGAATACAGTGCACCTTGCCGGGTCACATGTCTTTGTAACTAGCTGCTGCCCACATTGAAGACCTTGTGTTGAGGTAAGAGTCAAACCTTTGTCAGCTCAGCACCAGGATGTGGACGCCCCCGATGACTAGGTTTGCCTTGGGGCCCCCACATGACTAAATACGCCCCAGCTAAGAAGTGTAGCACTCTCATTAGTAACTCTTCTTCCTCCCAATCAGTCCATCTCTCCCTCCCTTACAACCTTCTGGTGTGCAGCAACAACCAGAGCGAACAAGTTTGGAGTTCATTCTTTGTGACGATGTCCTTCATGTGAACAACGTGAGGTGTAGTTTTAGTTCCCACCTAACACTAAAACGTGACTTTACCACATCACCATCTCCTGACCATCTCCAGACCTCCTGAGACTACAGTAGCTAATGTACAAACACTTACAGAAGGAAGGGAAACAGCACCGTCTGGTGGGTTGGGGGGTGTTATTGGGGGTGTTATTGTGGTTGCAGTCGAGGGAAAGTTCGAGAGCTAATGACATGCTTTGACGCGATGTGACTAATGATACATTTATTTCATACATTTCATACATTTTTCATGACATGACATGATTAATCAACTTTGCTTCAGTATGTTATATATTGTTTGGAATTATGTTCTACAAAAATGACGTTTACAGTTGATGATGCCAGCAGCCATGACAAGCTAGCTCTCGCTGGAGTAAGACGGTGGACTTGACCAAGGGAGACGGTGGACATTTTTCATCCAGATAGTAGTCATGCCAAAATGTTGTGTTGCTGCTGGATGTTCATAGTATCCCAGTCATACTGAAGAAGCTTTAAGACAAGCAGCAGCTGCTGCAGCAGCTAAGAAATGTAAAATAAAAAAGGCTATAAAGCAGGGGTCTCAAACTCAGTTTACTTGGGGGCCAATGGAGCTAGGGTCTGGGCGAGACTGGGCCGCATCAGGTTTTCCAAAAAAAAAAAAAACGCATTTATTAAAAACAGAAAAATGAATAAACTTTGCTTTGGTTTCGATTTTCTACAATAAAAGCTCTGATAAAACTTTCCACTGTTCTCAAATATCTTACTTTTTATTTTTCTACTCAAAATAAGATGAAAAATAAATAAACAAATCAAGAATAAAGAAAATCAATCAACCAGTAATAAATAAATATAATAATAATAATAATAAAAGGTCAAATAATAAAAACATAAGAAAGCACATATAGTTGGTGGGTAGACAAATGATTTTTTTCATATTAAAATGAACAAAGCATTATTAGAGCCCTGTAGACATGACAAAACATGACTATAGTCACATTTATACTCTTTTTATTTACAACATATTGCGCAACTGCAGGGTCTCGAGACACATGCTAACTCGCAAACTAGAGAGCTAGCGACCTAAACGGTAGCCTTCAAGTTATTTCCTTTCAACTTAAATAGCCAAAAACTTACCACTTCCACACGGATAGGGAGGATAACTATTAACAGTTATTTAACCTTTAACATGAACATGAATCAAACGTAATCATTTTTTCTGGGTACATGATACCATACAGCATCCATATCAAACTTGCGCGGGCCGCACTAACATTAAACTTTCATATCAAGGCGGGGGCCTCAAAGTAGTGTCCTACTCCGGTTTCCTCCCACATTCCAAAAACATGCTAGGTTAATTAGCCACTCCAAATTGTCCATAGGTATGAATGTGGGTGTGAATGGTTGTTTGTCTATATGTGCCCTGTGATTGGCTGGCCACCAGTCCAGGGTGGACCCCGCCTCTCACCCGAAGACAGCTGGGATAGGTTCCAGCACCACTGCGACCCTCATGAGGATAAGCGGTAGAAAATGAATGAATGAATGAATCACCCTTTATTATCAGCTCCTATACCAGTGGTCTCAAACACGCGGCCCGCGAGCCAAATGTGGCCGCAGGACACTAGTTTGAGGCCCCCGCCTTGATATGAAAGTTTAATGTTAGTGCGGCCCGCGCAAGTTTGATATGGATGCTGTATGGTATCATGTACCCAGAAAAAATTACTACGTTTGATTCATGTTCATGTTAAAGGTTAAATAACTGTTAATAGTTATCCTCCCTATCCGTGTGGAAGTGGTAAGTTTTTGGCTATTTAAGTTGAAAGGAAATAACTTGAAGGCTACCGTTTAGGTCGCTAGCTCTCTAGTTTGCGAGTTAGCATGTGTCTCAAGACCCTGCAGTTGCGCAATATGTTGTAAATAAAAACAGTATAAATGTGACTATAGTCGTGTTTTGTCATGTCTACAGGGCTCTAATAATGCTTTGTTCATTTTAATCGGAAAAAAATCATTTGTCTACCCACCAACTATATGTGCTTTCTTAAGTTTTTATTATTTGCTGTTTTATTATTATTATTATTATATTTATTTATTTATTACTGATTGATTGATTTTCTTTATTCTTGATTTGTTTATTTTTTTCATCTTATTTTGTGTATAAAAATAAAAAGTAAGATATTTGAGAACAGTGGAATGTTTTATCAGAGCTTTTCTTGTAGAAAATTGGAACCAAAGCGAAGTTTTTTAATTTTTTTTGGTTTTTAATAAATGTGTGTTTTTTTGTTTTTTTGTAAAACCTGATGCGGCCCAGTCTCACCCAGACCCTAGCTCTAGTGGCCCCCAAGTAAATTGAGTTTGAGACCCCTGTCCTTGTCCTATACCATTTATCAACTTCTCGAAAGTTGGGTTCGCTGCTAGCGCCAACAATACCGGACGTCCTTCTAAGAACTCTAAGAAGTGTGACCAACCACAGTGGTGTGGGCGTACCTGGAGGCCGGCATGGGTGGATTACACTAAAACAGAACATTTTCTCAGAAAGCACAAAATCCAAGGAAATCCAGCTGAAATAGGTGCAGATTCTGGAAGATCTACAAAGCTTTGTGTGCTGGTTATGGCGTGTAGCTGATCTACAGGAGTCCACAACCGAATACAAAGGACTGAAAAATGAGCACAATAGGTCCCCTTTAAATATTTGGTCATAACCAAAAGGAGCCCCGACATGGAGGCTCCACAGCCGCAGGTTGCCTACCCCGGTTCTAAATCTACTTTGTTCTCATCTGCACTTTGCAACCACGGCCTCCCCATTCCACCATCTTTAAAGATAGGGTCACGGATGGCAGTCAGACATGGCCTCAGTGTTGCTGTCACAGGGGTTCTACTGACCCCCCCATTCAGCCTCACTGGGACCTCCATACCAGGACGACACCGCCCCATCGCTGTCCCTCATCAGACAAGATGGGTGTCAGAGGAGAGACGGCGCAGTGATTTATTGCTCTCTGCTCCTCAGGGACACAACCCCACCCTTATACAAGCACACACACACACGGCATGGACCCCCCCCCCCCCCCCCACCCCCTTGCCTGCTGTATCGCCCCTTGGGGAGGAGAAGGGGGTAATGACCCACATCAGCAGCAGCTCACACACACACACACACACACACACTTGCAGGCAAATCCAAATAAAAAGCATGGCCGACACACATGATAATAGCACATAAAAGAAAGGCTTAACGCCCACAGCCAAGTGAAGGAGGGACCTCAGGAAGTCCACTAATGTGGTTTTCTACGCTCCAAAAGTCTCCTTCGTCATAAGACAGCATTTACTCTCTTTACCACGTTGACACACAACATAACACCAGGAAAAGCTCTTCATACATATTCATGTACACATTCTACTGTACATACTGTACAGGTGGAGGTCCGTAAACTAGACTTTGGTGTACTCATTTTAGGGAGTCGGTTTTTTCAGCTCGGCTCACAAATCTTTCATAATAATCCTTTCTGAATGTTCGGAAATAGGCAAAGATTTAGAATTTAAAACCAGGATAATAAATGACACAAATAAACAAAAACATGTTTGTGTCAGGAGGAGTGGTTACCGCGCAGGCCTCGCAGCTAGGAGACCCGAGTTCAATTCCTGTGTGGAGTTTGCATGTTCTCCCCGTGCATGCGTGGGTTTTCTCCGGGTACTCCGGTTTCCTCCCACATTCCAAAAACATGCTAGCTTCATTGGCCACTCCAAATTGTCCATAGGTATGAATGTGAGTGTGAATGGTTGTTTGTCTGTATGTGCCATGTGATTGGCTGGCCACCAGTCCAGGGTGTACCCCGCTGGGATAGGCTCAAGCACCCCCGCAACCCTCATGAGGATAAGCAGTAGAAAATGAATGGATGGATGAATGTTTGTGTCAGTGAGTGGTCTCACTCGCTCAAATTTTGTATTTGCTGAACGTTTGTGGGCGACTTTAAGAGCTAATATGCTAATAATAAAGAAAAATAGCAATACAAAAATATGCTTGTTGACTGTATTGTTTTGAATTATGGGCCATAGTTCCCAAATTCATATCCTTGACATGAAATTGGATGTAATTATCGTTGTAGAATCATTTACCTGAATTATTATAGATAAAAACCGTATTTCGATCTGTGATTAAATGCAATTAATTTTGAGTTAACTATGGACTAAATGCAGTTAATCATGATCAAATATTTTAATCGATTGACAGCCCTAGTAAAAATACATGATTATACTAAAATAAATAAATTTCAAACCTCAAAGAACAGCTACAAAAAACCTAATTCATTCATTCATTCATTTGCTACTGCTTATCCTCACGAGGGTC
Source organism: Doryrhamphus excisus (assembly GCF_030265055.1). Taxonomy (NCBI): domain Eukaryota; kingdom Metazoa; phylum Chordata; class Actinopteri; order Syngnathiformes; family Syngnathidae; genus Doryrhamphus; species Doryrhamphus excisus. The sequence continues at coordinate 13,787,049 of NC_080470.1, forward strand.
GCGGGAGTGCTGGAGCCTATCCCAGCTGTCTTTGGGCGACATATAGACAAACAACCATTCACACTCACATTCATACCTATGGACAATTTGGAGTGGCCAATTAACCTAGCATGTTTTTGGAATGTGGGAGGAAACCGGAGTACCCGGAGAAAACCCACGCATGCACGGGGAGAACATGCAAACTCCACACAGAGATGGCCGAGGGTGGAATTGAACCCTGGTCTCCTAGCCGTGAGGTCTGCACGCTAACCACTCGACCACTGTGCTGCTTTGTACCAGAAAAAGCAGCCCTTTGGTAACAGTTGTGTCTGTACTGAAGGTTGGCATTCCAAAAATCCTTTTTCTGTTTTTCCTCAGCCTTCCTCTGCCTCCCTCTCTCCTGTTCCTGTGCGGTTGTGCTATGCTGTGTGTGTTTAGCCCCTCCCCTCCCCCGCACAGTGTGGACACACGGACGTCGCCACACATCTTGACCAAGTACAGAAAAAAAGACGAGTACAAACCGAATCGTCATTGTTCACCTCAAAGAGCCGATTCGTTCGCAAAGGAAACATCAACACTATGTTGGGTAGGTTCAAATACAGCCTGACACTACTAGTTTCTACTCGCATTTTTCACATGAGATACTCAATTTGAAGTTTTATCAGCTGTGGGGTCAGTCAAAATATGACTGGACAAGAAACCATTTTTATATAACACAAAATGATGACGCTATGTTTTGAAATCAAACTGACGCCAAACTATATTATTGTCAACAATGCAATATTTATTTTGCTTTCATTCTGTAAAGCTGCATCATTAGCATTTGTGACATGTATTTTCTCACAGGCAACGGTACTGTCTGTCAAACATTTGGAGCATTTCTTGAAATGCCAACTTTTTCATCAGTATTAGAGAGCAGCACTTCTTTTGCTATGCTGCTGTTATTGATGGACGTAGCATAAGCTAATCTGTGCAATGTGAAATCAATGCATGAGTTTTGGTACGGTTTTAAATCATCAAAATGTACCAAGATACTCTAAGTATTACATGTTATTGTCAATGTACTTGTTCTTGCATGATCACAGCATGGATATCAAACTATAAAAGAGACTTGTATTGGGACTAGCTCATATTAACTCATTTTTTAAATCATGATAATGTGCAGAAAAGGGAAATAAATATGTGATTATGTTTCACATAAGGATTGGGAATGATGGGCAAATTTACAAAAAAAGTGCCCTTCCCCTTTAACAACGTAGATTTCTGCAGGGTTTTTTTTTTTAATGTTTTTGTACTTCCTCATTGTTTGAAGTCAAAAGGCCCTTAATCCTCTTCTTTCTCTTTTCCATCTTTGACACTGAATATAACACAAAAATGATGACGGTATGTTTTGAAATCAAAGTATATTATTGTCAACAATGCAATATTTATTTTCCTTTCATTCTGTAAAGCTGCATCATTAGCATTTGTGACATGTATTTTCTCACAGGCAACGGTACTGTCTGTCAAACATTTGGAGCATTTCTTGAAATGCCAACTTTTTCATCAGTATTAGTATCATTATTATACTTTTTGAACAAACACCATTTTGAATTGTTGCATTTGAATGTTCGTCTCCCCATCCGACATCTGGGTGAATGATTGGGAAAAATTATCTGGGTGGGAGGGGGGGCATGTTTGGGATGGGGAAGTCCCTTCTAATTTCCACTAGGTCACCTTGCATTGCTGCTCCTCCCCTGCTGTGCTTGGACCGTATGCTAGCTGGCCCTTCAAAGGAGGAAGCCACAAGGTCTTGACCCAGGAAGTGCCTACCTTGTTGTGTTATTGTCGAGTCTTGTCCACGCAGGGGTGTTACCCTTTCCTGAGTGGACCAGTGTGTGTGTGCGTCTGGTCTAACTGGCTCCAGCTTGTGTCAATCAAAGGTGTGGGTGTGTTCTCAACGTCTGCAGCCTGCAGTAAACTTGATAAGGTTGCCAGGCAACAAGTGGAACAACAGTGTATCCGTTGGTTAATACCACAGTACTTCTATTTTCTAATTCTAGTTACCTCTAAGTCCACCTAGGAGGCCAATGTGATGGTTTATATTCGTACTCTTTGCAGATTTGGAATAAGAACGATGGCAAGTGAATCCAGTCAGTGGATCTCCACTGAGGCAGGAGTGAAGCAGGTGGTATCAGACTTGCAAATCCATCCAGCAGTGCTGTCAATCATCTCACAGGACTAAAAGTCATGCTGTCTCTGGCTGCGCCCGTCCACAGGGCAATACTTTACTTTACTCGGTTGGCTGTGGCACCGCTCACAATACAACTTGGAGAGGGACTGAAAAGTTAGTCGAGTTGTTTGTTTGCCTCGTTAAAGGGGAAGTGACCTTGCCCATCATTCCCAATCCTTATGTGGAACATCAATACATATTTCCTTCCGCAAATAATACCAGCTTTAAGTCTTTTGTGACTTCGTGGAGATATCATTGATGTACAAGTTGAGCAATTCTGGTCCCAGTATTGACCCCTGGGGTACTCCGCACGTAATATTTCAACTTGCAGATGTGTATTCTCCTAGCTTCACGTATTGCTTCCTGTCAGCTAAGTAGCTTTTGACCCATTTCAGAACTAATCCTCTTATTCCGTACCTTTCTAATGTAGTTATTAGGATGCCATGATTGATTGTATGAAAGGCCTTTGTCAGATCCATGAATACTGCGGCTGCACACTTCCTATGATCTATAGCGTTAGTCATTTCCTCCCTAATTTTGCTCAGTGGCATGGAGGTAGAAATGTTCATATGCTGATAGTAATTTGTTTGCATTAATACATTTATCCAGCCTGTTGTTGAATAGCTTCTCAATAATTTTAGAGAATTGTGGTAGTAAGGAGACTGGCCGATAGTTTGTAAATTGGTGTTTGTCACCGTTTTTAAAAATGTAAAACTACTTTAGCTGTTTTCATTTCTTGGGAGTATCTTCCAGTATGAAATGATAAATTACTGATGTACATAAGCGGTTCTACGATGTTGTTGATTACCGTTTTTACAGTGTCCATTTGGATTCGAATTACAATCAGTTGATGTTTTTGCTTTACAATTTTTGACAACATCAATGATTTCCTTTTTTGTTACATCTGTCAGAAACATAGAATTAGGATTCCTTTCTATTGTTTCATTCCTTTCCTCCTTTGTCCTTTGTTTTGGAATTCATTCCTCCAGTTTGGGACATATATGATATTGACAAAGTAGTTATTGAACTTTTCAACTGTCTCATTCATATCATCATGATAGGTGTTTCCCACCATGAAATAATTCAGGGTAGTCTGTCTTCTTGTTACTTTTCCTGATAATACTGATTCTAAAGCCTTCACAAATTCTAAAAACAGTATTCCATAAGTTTCCAAAAGTGACTTGTATAGTAACCAAGCTACAGCCATATTGTTATTGTAGCAAATAACATCAAAAACTGTATTTATACTGTATGTATGTTATACTGTATGCCAGGCTAGTCCTGGCATCATTCCCAGACGGAAGAGTGGATAGCTAGATTACCAGCTCTCCATTTGGCTACCAAGATTCAACAAGATGCTGGTTTGCCATCAGCATTTTTACTTGAGGACTGGAGCACAGGTTTCATGCTGGAAGACACAGACATCCCAAGGAGAGCCAACGTCGGAAGTGTTTTTGCTATAATTATGCTGCTGTTATTGATGGACGTAGCATAAGCTAATCTGTGCGATGTGAAATCAATGCATGAGTTTTGGTAAGGTTTTAAATCATCAAAATGTGCCAAGATACTCTAAGTAATACATGTTATTATCAATGTACTTGTTCTTGCATGATCACAGCATAGATATCAAACTATAAGAGAGACTTGTATTGGGACTAGCTCATATTAACTCATTTATTTTTATCATGATAATGCACAGAAAAGGGAAATAAATATGTGATTATGTTTCACATAAGGATTGGGAATAGTGGGCAAATTTACAAAAAAAGTGCACTTCCCCTTTAACAACATAGATTTCTGCAGGTTTAAAAAAAACGTTTTTCTACTTCCTCATTGTTTGAAGTCAAAAGGCCCTTAATCTTTCTCTTTTCCATCTTTGACACTGAACTAAACCTGAAAAACTCAGATTTACTCACAATTCTCTCCTTTTCATTGAACATTTTAGTAGTGAAATAAAATATTTGAGACCCTTCTTCTGCCATATAATCAGTAACATATAACATTAGGAAGGAGATGTGTTTTTGAACAATATCATTTTGAGTAATTGACTTCTTTTTAAGCCTTGTAATTAACCTGAGGGCGGAAACTCAACACTCGAACAGAAAGTAGCCTTAGCAAATAGTACAGACACAAAGGAAGCGAGGGAAGGTATTTGCAGAGAAATGCTGCCATCTAGCGGTGCTTTGCTGGAATCAATAAGTACGGTCTCTAAGGGTCCAACTACACTTGTATTCCAGTACAGTACTTGGGGAAAAAAGATACTTAGAAGATACCTTTTAGCAGCCCAAGGCACCTTCTATCATCGATTCTACAAAAAAAAGCATTATATCTGCAATGATTCAATGAAATAAAACAAAAATATTTCAAGAAAAAAACTTATAAAGTCATAATACGAGAAACAAAGCAACTTATAAATAAGTGAAGTCAAAATATTATGAGAAAAAAGTTTTAATCGTCTGAAGAAAGTTAAAACATTTGTAAATAATATGTAAAAAACAGTGGAAATAATTAAAATAGTGTAATTTGACAAAAATAAAAACAAACTATTACAGTTTTTCTCGATTGTTTAAACACATTTTGTGAAAGGATGCCTCATATTCTCAGAACTCTAAACACAAATCCAAAAATCACTCCCACATTTCTGAAAACCCCTCAATTCTCTCAAAAATTCCCTAAAAAATGAAACTTTACATCCAAAACAGTCTTGTCAAAATGGTGTTTTGTCTCCAAATGAGGCACACAAACCACAATATGAACAACATTTATATGAACCAGTTGAACACTGATGTGCTCCATGTAAAACACTGGGATTACATCATATTCATCATGACTCGGGCCTTTTTGTGTTCAGTGTGACACTTCTTGCTAAATATTTTAGAATTGTTTTTTGTTTTTTTTGTATTTTTTTTGACTCAGAACACAAAATTACACAGAAATATTTGTTTTATTTTTCACATAAAAACAATCTACGAAGTGTTCATCACAGCCAACACAAAGTTCCACATACAGTGGTCTGCATCTAAATGTATACAGCTTCAGTTAAAGAAATAATAATAATAATAATAAACAAAAAAATCAATGAATAACAAAGCAAAATACTATGCTGCATCACGTCTTCTGTTTGGGTCAGGCCACAGCACCTCATCTACATCCCATGCAAGGTTTTCTCTGGCCAAGCAGCGGGGGAAATATGGCCTAGCATGGCCAATCCAGCCATGGAAAGCATCCGCTGGAATCTGTCTACATTCATCTTCCATAGCTTGGAGAAGGGGATTGTGTGTTTGTGGATTTCTGACCCTTTGCCCAGCCCCCCTCATTGTTAGACCGCTAATTGTAAACATGTGTGCCAGGTGTTTACCCATGTGATGAGTCAGTGTGAATAATAGGAATATTCATTTGACTCTTTTGAGTGGCATTGTGTTCTTTGTGAAAACAAGAAGTTTACTTCATGGAAATTGTGCCAAAACTCAAAAGAATTCTGTGTAGTGTTTTGTAAAAAAGTGTGTTGTAGATCTGCAGTCTGAGTGTAAAGCAGGAATTGTGCTTCTAGTTTAGCAGACTTGGTTCATGGAGTTGGTGCATTGGTTCTATGTTGGGGTCATTGAGTCTCAGGCATCACAAATTGTGGGTAAACAATCGAGAAAAACTGTAAAAGTGAGTCGAGATTACTTGAGTTCTATTGTTGATACAACAAAAATATTTGTTTATTTGACCTAATAAAGAAAGTTCTCGAAAAAAAGCACTTGAAATTGATCTTTTAAGTTGGAGAAACTTCGTTGTGAGTTGAAATTACCTAAAATAATTTGCTAGATTTAATCAAAATTTTAAGGCAGCGACAAATTATTTTAAGTTGAGTCAACTAGGATTTTTTTACAGTGTACTGATACATGGTTGCAAACAGCAGAGAATACATTAGAGTACATTTAGATACGGTAAGCATTCATAAGCATTTTTCACACATTTTGTTAGTCACTTACTGTATTTGCCGTGTATTAGGTAAAGTTCAATGTCACAATCTGCATCGCCTCCTGTGTGACAGTTTTTGTGTTTCACGTTGTTTGCCTTAGTTCCGGTTTTCATGCTCTTATTTTGTAGTTTTTCCTGTGTTGGTCTGCCCTGTTTCCAGTCACTTTTACTTTCCCTTCTACGCGCACCTGTTTCTAATTTGATTGTCTTATTTAGTTCAGCCGGGTGCGTTTGCCGGTTGTTGGTTCATTGTTTGTCCTTTGCAACGTGTCGTATTTCGCCGTATTTCAGAAATAAAAGCCAAGCTTTTTCCTGCACCATTCGCTTCATCTCTGCATCCTGGGGTCGCATCGCAACACCTGCATGCCGAACCGTGACAGTTCAATATGGTAAGATAAGACACTATGGAAAAGATGAAAAGTTTTGTTGTGTTTTCCTGTCTGCTAAGGTCTCTTACATACATTTGAAGAATTTATTTAGTTTATCTGGGACATCTAACGGTTTTTAGTGGTGAGGATAAGTGGTGCAAGCTAATGCTAACAGAGCCAACAGGAGAACGCCCAACTGTCCACCTCCTGACCATTCTCTGCTCTGCCTTGGCATTATTAACTTTGACAGCTTTAATGTTCAAACATTCATTGTTTAGGAATAACACACTACCTTTGATGAACTAAGCTGCTAGACGAGGTCGTGTGCGTCATCTCCTGCTGGAAAATGGCGTCCCCGGCATGTGCTAGTTACTAGACTGCAGTTACAGACTGCCACCACACGGTGTCGCCAAAACACTGCATAGCATTTATGATTTTTTTTTGGCGGAGCTGACATGTGAGGCATAAGTTTTTTAATAAGGAGCACATTCATGATTGAAGGTGCATGTTTGTGTGTTGCTATGGTCCATATGAATGTGAACCACATGCTTTTTCCCCTTTATGAAGTCTTCAGGGCCGAGTTGACTGAAATAACTCAGCAATTATGGCAGTAAAAGCAAATGAAGTCTTGGCTCCCACCTTCGCTGGACAATTTTAATAAGATGGTTTATGGTGGGGAGCAGCATGAATGCTAGCACATTTACACATAACTATTATAAGTCACATGTTGGCTTTTACTTGCTCAGCTCTACAGGAGGAAGACCTGGTCATGTGACCTGGCTGGATTATTGACTGGTTTGTTTACATGATTTAGTCAATAAATACATAGGTCACAAAATGTCATAAGCAGTATTATATAATACTGCATTATCATTTATGAGGTGTTCAGTATAACATGAAAAAAAAAATCAAATTTTTCTGAGTTAAATAGCAGTTAATGTCATATTCGGTCGAGTGGTTAGCGAGAAGACCTCACAGCTAGGAGACCAGGGTTCAATTCCACCCTCGGCCATCTCTGTGTGGAGTTTGCATGTTCTCCCCGTGCATGCGTGGGTTTTCTCCGGGTACTCCGGTTTCCTCCCACATTCCAAAAACATGCTAGGTTAATTAGCCACTCCAAATTGTCCATAGCTATGAATGTGAGTGTGAATGGTTGTTTGTCTATATGTGCCCTGTGATTGGCTGGCCACCAGTCCAGGGTGTACCCCGCCTCTCGCCTGAAGACAGCTGGGATAGGCTCATCCATGAATGAATGAATGAATGAATGAATTAACAAATGTCATATTCATTCATTAAGATAAAAGCATGCGTGTGTTATTCACTAAGACAACATCTGTCGAGTGGATGTTTACTCCCATCACTTCTAGCTGACAAATCACCGGGGGACTTCAATGTTGAAGGATGGCAGTGGAATGTTAAAGGTACCTGTTAAAGGGGGAGGTAAAGATGGGACTTAAACCTTGAAGGTAGGCGTTAAAGGGCTTAAACCTTAAAGATGGGAGTTAAATGTTAAAGGGGGAGTTAAACATTCAAGATGGAAGTTAAATGTTAAAGATGGGAGATAAACATTTAAGGTGAGAGTTTAATATTAAAATGGGAATTAAACATTAAAGATGGGAATTAAACATTAAAGATGGGAGTTAAAAATTTAAGGTGAGAGTTAAACGTTAAAGGGGGAGTTAAACATTCAAGATGGAAGTTAAATGTTAAAGATGGTAGATAAACGTTTAAGGTGAGAGTTAAACATTAAAGATGAGACTTAAATGTTAAAGGGGAAGTTAAACATTCAAGATGGAAGTTAAATGTTAAAGATGGGAGCTAAACATTTGAGGTTTGAGTTTAATATTAAAATGGGAATTAAACATTAAAGATGGGAGATAAACATTTAAGGGGAAAGATTAATATTAAATGGGAATTAAACATTAAAGATGGGAGATAAACGTTTAAGGTGAGAGTTAAACATTAAAGATGAGAGCTAAATGTTAAACGGGGAGTTAAACATTCAAGATGGAAGTTAAATGTTCAAGATGGGAGATAAACATTTAAGGGGAAAGATTAATATTAAATGGGAATTAAACATTAAAGATGGGAGTTAAACATTAAAGATAAGAGTTAAATTTTAAAGGAGGAGTTAAACATTCAAGATGGAAGTTAAATGTTAAAGATGGGAGCTAAACATTTGAGGTTTGAGTTTAATATTAAAATGGGAATTAAACATTAAAGATGGGAGTTAAATGTTTAAGGTGAGAGTTAAACGTTGAAGATGAGAGTTAAATGTTAAAGGGGGAGTTAAACATTCAAGACATGATTGAACATAAAAGGTGAGAGTTTAATGTTACAATGGGAGTTAAACATTAAAGATGGGAGTTAAACGTTTAAGGTGAGAGTTGCACGTTAAAGATGGGAGTTAAAAGAGTTCAAACAGTAGCGGCTCATAAACTAATCTAATAATAATCTAATGTGATGGCATGGCTGCACGTTGTGTTTCGTGATGCGAGTTAGCACGTGAGCTAGCATGGATGCAGACACACGGCTGCTACTCATTGTGGAATGACATCACTAGGAGCGAACCTTGGGCCTCTCCCAGGCACACCAGCAACACAACCATGGTTTGTTTACCTCCTATTCCACATGAGACATGCATCCCCAGCCCCCACCCCCCAGCCCCACTTTCACCATCACTCTATAAAGACATGACGGTGGAAAGGAGAAAGGTGTGTACTGTAAATACTACTGTATAAATCCCTGGCAGAGCTCCTGATGGCGGAGGCGACAACGTCTCTCCTTGCTGGAAAGAAGGTGGTGGTTATCCAGTAAAGCAGACGCAGACGCCCCCCTAACTGCTGCTCGAGACACCCTCCCCAAGGTGCCTCCTGGGACTTTTCACGCCGCCACCCCCAACATCATCAGGCGTGCCAAGACGACCTTCCACCAGGATCTAAAATCAGTTAGGAGCAAAAATATTCTGAGTTATTCTGAATATTCAGAGTTTGGTGTTAAGGCCCCTGTAATCCACACAGAACCGGGGTGCCCCATCCTTCCGGGGAGTCAGCACTCCAGGTGATATTGACGGCTCAATTAGTCCATTGGCAAGCATTATCTTCGCTGTTGCCGCTGTTTTTGGCAGGACACCCTGGAGGCCCTCCACTGGCGCCTCATCAGTCGTCCTGATTTTATGGCTAATGATCCTGGTGGCACCAGTGGTCTCAGTCCAAACGTTTGGCCATTTCTGCAGCAGCTGCCTCACAACTTCAGGCTGAGCTTCAAAGAAAGGAATGTTGGATGGGTGGGCTTTGGGCTCCTCGACAACCGCCATGTAAAAGTTCACCCAAGAGTGAGTATGATTCCTGTGTAGTTGATCTCTGGTCTTGTTGAGCAACCTTAACTCTCTTCCACCTGACATAACATACTTGCCAAGATGAGGTTTCATAGACCATGACAGCAGTTTTCTTACAGCTGAGTCTTGAAAATAGTGACACGCTTGGGGACCCCACTAACTCTGCTGATGGACTTTTGTGGCCATTACAACTAGAGCTCTCTAGACATGAAATAACACCCCCACAGTCACCTTTTAAACTCCTATTACCCACCATAATAGACGTAATAACAGAAAATAAGACATCTTTAGGGCCTTCTAAATGTGCTTTTTAACATTACTAGAGACCTCTAGATGGGAAATAACACCCCTACAGTCACATTGTAAACTCCTATTACCCACCATAATAGACGTAATAACAGAAATTAAGGCATAAAAAAAACCTCCTTAGGGCCTTCTAAATGTGCTTTTTAACATTACTAGAGACCTCTAGATGGGAAATAACACCCCTACAGTCACCTTTTAAACTCCTATTACCCACCATAATAGACATAATAACAGAAAATAAGACATAAAAAAACCTCTTTAGGGACTTCTAAATGTGCTTTTTAACATTACTAGAGACCTCTAGATGTGAAATAACACCCCTACAGTCACCTTTTAAACTCCTATTACCCACCATAATCGACGTAATAGAAGAAAATAAGACATCTTTAGGATCTTCTAAATGTGCTTTTTAACATTACTAGAGACCTCTAGACGTGAAATAACACCCCTACAGTCACCTTTAAACACCTATTACCCACCATAATAGACGTAATAACAGAAAATAAGACATCTTTAGGGCCTTCTAAATGTGCTTTTTTGAACATTACTAGAGACCTCTAGACGTGAAATAACACCCCTACAGTCACCTTTTAAACTCCTATTACCCACCATAATAGACGTAATAATAGAAAATAAGACATAAAAAACCTCTTTAGGGCCTTCTAAATGTGCTTTTTAACATTACTAGAGACCTCCAGACGTGAAATAACACCCCTACAGTCACCTTTACACTACAATTACCCAATTTAGTAGTTATAATGTGAAACACTAAAACAGTTTACCACCTTCTAAATACACTTTCTAACATTATTAGAGCCCTCTGGACACGAAATAGCACCCCTATAGTCACCTTTACACTCATATTACCCAATATAGTAGATGTAATATTAGAAAATAAGACAAATTGACTGGTGCATACAGATGAGTAAAGTCACATGAGTGTATTTTTTTACTTTATTTTTATTTTTTATTTTTCATTTTTTTTGGTCATTCCTAAAATACAGATACTGGTGTATACAGATGAGTAAAGTCACATATGAGTGTATTTTTTTATTTTTTATTTTTGGAATGACCAAACAAATGAAAAATAAAAATTATTTTTTTTTGGAATGCCCAAAAAAATGAAAAATAAAAATAAAATAAAAAAATACACTCATATGTGACTTTACTCATCCATTATTTTTGGAATGACCAAAAAAAAATCATTTTTATTTTTCATTTTTTTGGTCATTCCAAAAATAAAATACACTCATATGTGACTTTACTCATCTGTATACACCAGTCATTATTTGCACTATGACTATTTACCATTGCACTAAAATTAATATATCTGCAATATGTCTGCTCCTGCATATGCTCCTGTGCAATACTATGTGTATATATCTTGGATATCTTGTATATATCTTGTTAAATTGTCTTTTTTACTCTTTTTTTTAACTTGACTACTGCACTGAAAGGAGAAGCTCTCCAATCTCGTTGTACATCTCATATGACAAAGGCCATTCCATTCCATTCCAAATTACGTAAAGCCTCTTTATGACTATCTATGTGCTTTTTAACATTACTAGTGCCCTCTAGACTTCATAACACCCCTAAATTATATATGTTTGCAAAATGATCACTTTGGTAAATAACAAGTTTATTGTCATGTAATACGACAAGCTGCTGGGTGAAGTGCTGAGGGATGTCGAGTAGACGCATGAAAAGAAGACATCATCAGTGAATGCAGATTACATATTTATTCCATAAAAACCTTGTCGTGTAAAAGCAAAGAAGACTAATCTTCCAAGGTAACAATAAATGGTTAATAAAAGGTGCTAGATGGAGGTACAGTATGACGAGCGGAGTATTAGGATGCATTTGACACCTCGTCTCAAGCAGCCGTTTCTTCATCTTTTTTTTTTTTTTACGAGTGAGGAAATTGTTTGGTGGGAAAGTCCCCTCAGCCTTGTCCTTGTCCAAGGTCAAAAAGCACAACAGCTCGGGTCTGGGTCGGACCCGTCGTCCTTCCGCTTTGTACGCAACGCCCCAAGGACACGGCACAATGTCTTTTACGTCATCATGGCCGCCATTGTTTGACAATGACGCATGTGACGCGCACGAGAAAAGAAAAGAAGAAGAAGAAGAATAAAAGAAAGGACATAAACGGAGCCCACGCGCCCTTGGCAGCGTTCTCCGACAGAGCGGCTCAAAGTGGCAAGCAGGATGATTGCACAAAAAAAAGGGAAGTCATTCATATGAATCATTCTTTTACATTAGTGATGCGACACATTTTGGTGGGGGGTGTCAAACCGATACCTTCCTGATTATCAAATTAGGATTTGATCAAGTGTACCTCATCAAAAGACTACTACCAGTACTACCAGGGGAAGCAGGGCATAGAGGGGGAAGGGCCACCCACTGTGGCCCAGCAAGGTGCACCGTATTGGGGCACAGCAGCTGTGACGCCACGGAGGCCTCGGGTACGGCCTGTCATAACAATACATTAACTCAGCGATAATTGTGCTACAAATGATCGTCAATAATCGATATCGGAGACAAACATTTCTTCATGAAGTCATTCGCTAACCAAAGATGCATTTATTTTAGAAGCTTTTCTTGCGTGAGAGACATAAAGAGGCATAAAGAGGTGATGAGTGTGTGCGCCGTGTGACCTTCAGCCATTTTGGGTTTGTAGTTTTGTGCTAATTGCCTCATATTCAGTGAGTTTCCATTTTTCGTGAAATGTATCTTTTCACAAACAGCTGCTTTTCTCACAGATACTTTTTTTTCCTGATGAAAGACTGAGTCTAATCTGTCTTTTGGTAGGTTCCATGGTTACATATAAATATAGAAATAGCACAATGTTCTGTGTCTTTTGAAAAATGGCTGTCATGAATGGTGTAATTCACATTTCAACCACTAGATGGTACTCAAGTGTGAGCCACATTAGCCTATCGCCTGTGCGTGTGTTTGCGATGTAGCAGGATCAGCCCCTGTACGTTTTACTTCCCAGTTGAGGAACGCTCCGTGTGTGGCGTCAGTCTGTTTAAAACACAAATATTCCCACATTCGCCTTGGAAACTATTCCTTTTGTTCTGTCATGGAGCTAACTGGCTACTCCACGATGTCGGTATTCCTGACTAGCACGCAAAATGTCTTCCTCTTAGAGTGGATGTTTATGTTTGTTTACAAGCCAGCTCGGGGGGAGGAGCGCTTGTTTGCTGAGCTGCACAGTTTTTTTAATGATTGTCTATCAGAAGTACTTTTAATGATATCAGATTTATCATTCAACATGATAATTACCATTATAAAATTATCATTTATAATAAATGAAAGTTTATTTTTTTTGTTTAAATAAAGTTTAGTTTCATCCTCCTGGGTTTATGGGAAAAAATAACTTTCTTCCAATTGCATGTGGTAGTAGTGGTATGCAGTATATGCAGTAAGCCACATTGCTGGAAGATGCAGTACAAATACAACAACTCATACAGTATCATCATGTAGTACACCGAAACAATCTCATGACATCCATCGTTTACAAATACAAAATCTGCTCAAACACATACTGTGGCTGTAGGCAACGCTCATTCTAGTCATACTTGAGAACAGTTGCTCAAATGAACCAGAAATTAAGGGCAGTGTATATATATATGTATGTATATATATATATGTGTATATATATATATATATGTGTATATGTATATATATATATATGTTTATCATTTATGGTTCCAGACCGTTTACACCAAGTAGCATTCCTTATTCATAAATGGAATATTTTGGTAGTTAGAACATAGAAAAACCTGTTCACCATCTTAATATGCTTCTGAAAATGATTAGAGCCCCCAAGAGATGAAACAACACCCCTATAGTCACCATTACACTCCTATTACCCAATATAGTAGACATAATAAGACATAGAAAACCTGTTTACCACCTTGTAAAGATGCTTTTAACATGATTAGAGCCCTCTAGACATGACATAACACCCCTATAGTCACATTTACATTCCTATTACCCAATATAGTAGACATAATAAGACACAGAAAACCTGTTTACCACCTTGCAAAGATGCTTTTAAAATGATTAGAGCCCTCTAGACATGAAATAACACCCCTATAGTCACCTTTACACTCCTATTACCCAATATAGTAGACATATTAGAAAAAATAAGACATAGAAAACCTGTTTACCACCTTGTAAAGATGCTTTTAAAATGATTAGAGCCCTCTAGAGACAAAATAACACCCCTATAGTCACCTTTACATTCCTATTACCCAATATACAGTAAACCCCGGATATATCGGACTCGGATACATCAGAAATTCGCTCACAACGGACAGATAAAAAAGAACCAATTTTTCTGTAATGCATTTCCAATAAAAATTCATTGCATATATCGGATTTTTTATAACGGATTTCGCCTATTTCGGACAAAATCTCCAGTCCCGTTCCAATGCATTTCCATGAAATTTCCCTCGCATATATCGGATGGCCGCATCGTGGCGCTCCGATTCGCCGAATCGTGACAGGCCGCTATACGACGTCATTTGCAGCGTTTGCAGCGTTGCCTGCGCGTCCAGGTACATTGGAAACCTAGTCAAGGAAGTGCCTTTTTATAACGAATAAATTCCCATTTACGCATATACCGGATATAAATCCGATATATGCGTAAAACGGACATTTTCCGGTATACGCATATAACGGATTTCGCTTATATCGGACAAAACCAGTGGGAACAATTGAATCCGATATAGCCGAGGTTTACTGTAGTAAACATAATAAGACATAGAAAACCTGTTTACCACCTTGTAAAGATGCTTTTAACATGATTAGAGCCCTCTAGACATGAAATAACACCCCTATAGTCATCTTTACATTCCTATTACCCAATATAGTAGACATAATAAGACGAAATAAGACATAAATAACCTGTTTACCACCTTATAAATATGCTTTTAATATGATTAGAGCCCTGTAGACATGAAATAACACCCCTATAGTCACTATACATTTCTATTACCCAATATAGTAGACATAATAAGAAAAAATAAAGACATAATTCTGGCTCACACAATGGGAGGGTACTTTATTGTTGTTCACGCTGTGCTTTGAGTACTTCCTGTGGTGGCTACTGTGTCATCAATGGAACGTTCGGACACCTAGCAACCGGTATATAATACCACTTTATTTGCCAAAGGTTTGATTTAGTCCCAAAATACATACAATTTGTTTAAAAGTGCATTTTTATAGTTTTAGTTTTATAGAAACACTGTGATGCAGTGAATATGTGAAAGTGTGATGTAAAGGTGACTATAGGGGTGTTATTTCATGTCTAGAGGGCTCTACTCATGTTAAAAAGCACATTTAGAAGATGTTAAAGATGCTTTCTAGGTTTTATTTTGTATAGTGAGTAATGTACTTAGAAAGTGTTTTTCTATGCTGCAACGATGCTGTTTATTAAAGTTGAATCCTCCAAAAGCATAAATTAAGGTTGGATTGGATTATGGCTGGATGTCATGATCTTGCTCAGGTGTACCTAATGAAGTGTCTGATGATGTGACGTGGAGGCTGGGCTTCCAGATACTCCCCTACATGAAGTGCTGGTAAAGAAAGTTGGAAGATAAGATAAGAAGATGATGGTGATGATGGTCATGAAGGTCATGCAATGTTGCCTTCAACATCAATAATGACGTCTTCGTTTGCTCCGCCCCCTCCAGGAGGAAAAGGAAGTGGTGCTTGTGAGAGGAGGCACCAGGTGCAAGCAGCCCCCACAGTCAGTCTAGTGGTCGTGGGAAGCGGATTAGGGGGGGGTGGTTGCCGCAAGACGACGAGTGAAAGGCCGCATGCGTTTCATCCAACATGGCGGGGTTCGTGTCCGTTTGGGTCGGTCTCACACAGGTTTGGGGGGGGGGGGGGTTGCTTCATCACACCGGGCGACAGTTGTAATGGTTGGCGTGCTCCGAGTCCACAAACTGAAGGCTGGGTTTCCTCTCGGGTTCCTCGCTTTGGCCGTGCTCTGGCTTGACGCGGCGCGGCGATCGCTTCTTAAAGAAGTCGGACACGAAGCGCACCTGTGAGGGGGGGGGGGCGACACCACAATTTGACCAATATGAGCGGATGCAGGGGTGATAAGGCTGGAAGGTGTGAGGAAGTAGGTCTGGATGGACCTCTGCTACACACACACACACACACACACACACACCTGAGGGGGACACAGAAACGGGGGCCATAAAACACTAGGCCCTACAGGCCGTCTAATTACATGCAGCACCATGAAGTCTAAAGGTGGGGGTATGGGGGGGGGTCTCATATGCACGCTAGCTAATGGCGTGAACTCAGCCCATTTCCTTGGATGGACCAGACATGGATGGATGTGGCTTTCTATAAAGTCCCCCCCCCCACACACTTAGTACTTCCTGTCTGGAGCCAGACATAGAAATATAGGGAACATATAAAAAAAGTGCAGTCTTGTGACGTGCACAATCAACCCAAAAAAATTTTTTTATGGAAAAATTGGAATGTTTGGTCCGCTGTTAGCATCTGTCACTAATACTAGCAATGCTTGGTTGCCGTGGCAACAACCCTGATGTAACTATGGTATTATTGTCAGGTATTACTTATCGTAGCTTGACCACGTGGCAGAAAGTGTTTGAGAACTGATGTTGAGCGCGGCGAAATGAATACTATGCATCCAGGAATGAGTACTATGCATTTAGGAATGAGTACTATGCATCCAGAAATGAGTACTATGCATCCAGAAATGAGTACTATGCATCCAGAAATGAGTACTATGCATTTAGGAATGAGTACTATGCATCCAGAAATGAGTACTATGCATCCAGAAATGAGTACTATGCATCCAGGAATGAGTACTATGCATTTAGGAATGAGTACTATGCATCCAGAAATGAGTACTATGCATTTAGGAATGAGTACTATGCATCCAGAAATTAGTACTATGCATCCGGAAATGAGTGCTATGCATTAGGAAATGTGTACTATGCATTAGGAAATGTGTACTATGCATTAGGAAATGAGTACTATGCATTTAGAAATGTGTACTATGCATTTGGAAATGTGTACTATGCATTTAGAAATGAGTACTATGCATTTGGAAATGAGTACTATGCATTTAGGAATGAGTACTATGCATTTAGAAGTTATTCAACTTCATGCTTTATGGAAAAAATTGGAATGTTTGGACCGCTGTTAGCCTCTGTCACTAATATTAGCGATGCACGGTTGCCATGGCAACAACTCTTCTGTAACTATGGTATTATTCTCAGGTATTACTTATCGTAGCTTGAACACGTGTCAGAAAGCGTTTGAGAACTGACGTTGAGCGCGGCGACCAGCGCCCCCTGCAGCAGCCCCACCAGCACGTCGCTCCAGTGGTGCTTGTAGTCGGAGACCCTCGTGTAGCCCACATACACAGCGAAGGCCACCAAGAAGAACTGGATGGTGGGTCGGAGGAGGCGAGCCCACTTGGCCACCAGCCGGGCCTGCACGTAGAGCTGTGGAAGACGGTGAGAAAGGAAAAGAAGGAAAGAAGAAAAAAAGTGTGAGAAGCTTTCTGGAGGTAGGATGGAGAAGATAAACCACTTTATGATCACGTCTGTGGGCACTGGTGCTGTTAAATGACTACCACCCACCTGAGATGGGCACCACCCACCTGAGATGGGCACCAACCGTCCAGAGATGGGCACCACCTATCCAGAAATGAGTACTATGCATCCAGAAATGAGTACTATGCATCCAGAAATGAGTACTATGCATCCAGAAATGAGTACAATGCATTTAGGAATGAGTACTATGTATCCAGAAATGAGTACTATGCATCCAGAAATGAGTACTATGCATCCAGAAATGGGTACTATGTTATTTGGGAATGAGTACTATGCATTTAGAAATGAGTACTATGCATTTAGAAATGAGTACTATGCATTTAGAAATGAGTACTATGCATCCAGAAATGAGTACTATGCATTTAGAAATGAGTACTATGCATCCAGAAATGAGTACAATGCATTTAGGAATGAGTACTATGTATCCAGAAATGAGTACTATGCATCCAGAAATGAGTACTATGCATCCAGAAATGGGTACTATGTTATTTGGGAATGAGTACTATGCATTTAGAAATGAGTACTATGCATTTAGAAATGAGTACTATGCATTTAGAAATGAGTACTATGCATCCAGAAATGAGTACTATGCATTTAGAAATGAGTACTATGCATCCAGAAATGGGTACTATGCATTTAAAAATGAGTACTATGCATCCACAAATGAGTACTATGCATCCGGAAATGAGTACTATGCATTTGGGAATGAGTACTATGCATTTAGAAATGAGTACTATGCATTTAGAAATGAGTACTATGCATCCAGAAATGAGTACTATGCATTTAGGAATGAGTACTATGCATCCAGAAATTAGTACTATGCATCCAGAAATTAGTACTATGCATTTAAGAATGAGTACTATGCATTTAAGAATGAGTACTATGCATCCAGAAATGAGTACTACGCATTTAGGAATGAGTACTACGCATCCAGAAATGGGTACTATGCATTTAAAAATGAGTACTATGCATCCACAAATGAGTACTATGCATCCGGAAATGAGTACTATGCATTTGGGAATGAGTACTATGCATTTGGGAATGAGCACTATGCATTTAGAAATGAGTACTATGCATCCAGAAATGAGTACTATGCATTTAGAAATGAGTACTATGCATTTAAGAATGAGTACTATGCATCCAGAAATGAGTACTATGCATTTAGGAATGAGTACTACGCATCCAGAAATGAGTACTACGCATCCAGAAATGGGTACTATGCATTTAAAAATGAGTACTATGCATCCAGAAATGAGTACTATGCATCCAGAAATGAGTACAATGCATTTAGGAATGAGTACTATGTATCCAGAAATGAGTACTATGCATCCAGAAATGAGTACTATGCATCCAGAAATGGGTACTATGTTATTTGGGAATGAGTACTATGCATTTAGAAATGAGTACTATGCATCCAGAAATGAGTACTATGCATTTAGAAATGAGTACTATGCATCCACAAATGAGTACTATGCATCCGGAAATGAGTACTATGCATTTGGGAATGAGTACTATGCATTTAGAAATGAGTACTATGCATCCGGAAATGAGTACTATGCATTTGGGAATGAGTACTATGCATTTAGAAATGAGTACTATGCATCCAGAAATGAGTACTATGCATTTAGAAATGAGTACTATGCATTTAGAAATGAGTACTATGCATCCAGAAATGAGTACTACGCATCCAGAAATGAGTACTATGCATTTAGAAATGAGTACTATGCATCCAGAAATGAGTACT
The DNA here is from genome assembly GCF_030265055.1 of Doryrhamphus excisus. Lineage (NCBI taxonomy): Eukaryota > Metazoa > Chordata > Actinopteri > Syngnathiformes > Syngnathidae > Doryrhamphus > Doryrhamphus excisus. Next base: position 13,806,571 of record NC_080470.1, read on the forward strand.
ATGCATCCAGAAATGAGTACACCCCTCTAAATAAATGGCTTGCCCCCCCCCTCCCAAATCACCATTTTAGAAGTGAAAATATTAAGAGAAAAAGTTTTAATCCAAGAAGACAATGAGGTAATTTTCTCAGAATAATGTTGTAATATTCTAAATATTTCCATGAACACGATGGAGATGGACATGATATTTTGTGTCTTATTCCCCAACATGACTGGCGGGAGTAATTCCACTTTGTGGTAAGTCTAGATCAGGGGTCAGCAACCCGCGGCTCCAGAGCCGCATGTGGCTCTTCAGCCTCTTTGTTGTGGCTCCCTTTGCAATGCTTGAATATTTTTTAACACCACAGTGGGGAAAAAGCATGTCTTTGTAATGAGTTTTAAAAAATCCAACTTTGTGTGAGTCCATGAATGCATCCTGACTGAGTTCTGACTGGTGATTGGATGAGTACAAGGATGAGCAGACAGGATGCTATTCAGTTCTCTCTCACAGGTAAACATTAAGGAAAATACTTTATAAATACTTTTCATACTTTCCCAAAGCTATTTGACAATTCTAAAAAATAAATTAGAGATCATATAAAACAGCGACATTGGAACTTCAGGTATCAGGTAAGTTTACAGTAATTTACACATATATTTATGTAAGTTTATATTTAATATAATACTAGCAAGAGTACTCCAACTTGTTTTTTTCTTATCTGAACTACTTTGATAGCCCCAAATTCCCTCCAATTTTGTTTTAAACATACTATGTTTTGCGGCTCCAGGCTATTTTTCTTTAGTGAGCAAGGGGGTGAAATGGCTCTTTTCATAATAAAGGTTGCCGACCCCTGGTCTAGATGAATCTAGGAAAGAGGAAGATGATGGACTGGTGCGTTCCTTCGTCTTCATCAGGTTTAGTCTCTGTGTGTATTTACTGCTCCACACCTACACGTGTCTTGCATCCTTTTCACCCACTCATTCCTTCCCGTCTGGATGGGACCACTTGCTAATCCGGCCCACAGTTTGGGCCTGCAGGGAGCCCAAACGAGGACAATGGATCCGAGACGCTTGGCTGAGCCAGTTAGAATTTAGAATGACTTTCCACGGCTAAGAATCCTGTCTTGGCCCACGAAGCCATCTGAGCACCAGCGATAAAAAGCTGGCAGTGGAAGAGTGAGCAGGTCTGCCGGTGAAGGTGCCAAGTTGGCATCACACCTCCACACCTCCACACCGCTGGTGACCACGCTGCTTTGCTTGGCCTCCTGCAAGCCGTGCTGTGGGTGTGGAATACCGTATGTCTGGAAGGACGGACATGTTTTTGTGACAGCATCCACATTCTTCCTGCTCAGCTTCTGGCCTTTTAAGGCATTTGGCTTTCCCCGGCGTAAAGACCATCTGGGGACTATTATCAGGTCTGCAGGGAACCCCCATCGCATGGATATTTCCATAAACGACACCATGCATGTATGTTGATTTACATGCTGGTGTTCTTTTTACACCCTGTCAAGGGTTTCCAGCTGCGGAAAAACATATTCAATAAGACCAGATCTGCCCAGATCAAGTCTCATGGGCGCTCGGCCTGGGATGGTGATAAAGAAATCAATGCATCACACAATAAATGAAGTGTTGCCTCCAAGCACATTTCTTCCATAGAACAACGGCATGAACGGAGTGAGCCCTTTTGTCAATCATACCGTCTCTTTGTTTCAGTGGGTGGAGGCGGGGCCACTACCAAGTAAAAGAAAGGGTGCTTACCGCCAAGAAGAGCATGCAGTACATGCCAAAGGACGAGTGACCCGAGTAGAAGGACAACCTGGAGAGGAAGACATCATTCTATACGTTACACCTGCTATCCTCATGTCATCATCTGCAGGTTGGGTTTCGTGCTATCCACCTCTTCATCGGCTTACCTTGACTCCGTGACGTCAGGCGTCTTGCCCGTGCAGTTGATCTCCTGCATGTAGCCCGTGCACACCCGGGGCGCGCACACCGCCATGAAGTTGGGCCTCGGGCGGCCGATGGTGAACTTGGCGAGGTCGGTGAGTGACTGGCTGACGGCGGCTCCAAACAGGAAGGTGCCCACGACTTTGTAGAGCGCCGCCACGTACTGGTTGAAGTGGGAATTGGAGTAAATCCTCTTGCTGTACACCAGATAAGCCTCTCCAGAAGAGATCTGAGTGCAAGAAGAAGGCGGTCATGTTTTTTATGTTGAATTTTGGATCAGCTGATTTCTCCTGGATGTGACGTACAATGACCACCGTGCAGGAGATGGTGACGGCCGCCAGCATGCTGTGGCTGATGGTGTCCGGCTTGAGCGGGTACATGATGCTCTCGTCGTCGCAGTACACCCCCCTCTGGTAAGGTTTGAAGACGATGGTCATGACGATGAAGGGCAGTGCCGCTGTAGCAAAACACCCAAATGTCAATCACTATGGCTGCACTCGTCAGGATGACATCATCAATACTCACATGGCAAACAATCACACTATAAACTACTCACCGTGGGACACAATTCAACCATTTGGGCAAATGTTCTAAAAGATAACATTGAGTGTTCGAATGCTAATGTTAGCATGTTAACATTGCTAGCATACTAACATTGGCATAGACACATTTTTTACCCATTTGCATAGGTACACACTATTATGGTAGGTGTTAACATGCTAATGTTAGCATTGCTAGCATGCTAATATTAGCATAATAAAGCTTTTAGCCATGGATAGACACTTATACAAACACTTGGCACAATCATGCTAGGTGTTAACATGTTAGCATAATAACATCAGCATAGTAGCATTTTTTGCCGTTTCTTAGCTAACATTAACATGTTGGCATTGCTGGTTATGCTGATGTTAGCATAATAACATCAGCATAGTAGCATTTTTTGCTGTTTGTTAGCTAACATTAACATGTTGGCATTGCTGGTTATGCTGATGTTAGCATAATAACATCAGGATAGTAGCATTTTTGCTGATTGTTAGCTAACATTAACATGTTAGCATTGCTAGCATGGTAAAATGAGCATACAATTTTTTGGCGATTTTCATTAATTTAAACTTAAGCTGACAGCGTTATCATGCTCGGTGTTAGCATGCTACCATTAGCATGCTAACATAATAATACTAACTTTTTATAGCATTTTCAGAGGTAGGCATTTACACACTTAATGCTATTATCCTAGGTATGAGCATGGTAACATTAGCATGTTAGCTTTTTTTAAGTCATTCAAACCTTTCCATGGTATGTTTTCAAGGTTGAGGAATCTAGATAGATAGACTCCCTTTATTGTCATTGCACAAAAACACAGTAGTGAAATTGCCAACGAAATGTCGTTGCCTGGCTCCCATATAATAACAGACACAAAAGAAGATAAGTAATAATAAATAATAATAATAATGTGGAGAATAAATAGATAGAATAGACACCAAATATGAACAACATAATGTAAAGTGCAGCGTGAACAGTAAATTGCCCAAATAATTTAAATAATTTAAATAAATAATAATAATGTAAGTAAAGGTAGGGGGGCTTATTTGGCATTCAGCAGTCTGATGGCCAGGGGGAAGTAGCTGTCTCTGAACTCTCATATGGAGATAAAATAAAGATTTGCCCTGTAATTAACAATATGGAGGGGAACTATGGCACTTGGCAGAGGTCTGCGCTCTCCGAGGGATTTCCTAGTTTTTTAATATATTGTACAGTTAATTTTTTTTTTGACAGAGGCAGTTTGACATTGGAAATGATTATTTCTTGATTATTTTCTGAAAAGAAATGTATCAGGAAACAGCAGAGTAATACTTCCTAATATTCATATGAGGGCTTCATCATCATTATAGGGGAATTGTGCTGTCAAGCCGATAAATCCAATAACTGAGCTCTCTTGTAAACAAATATTCACTTTAAGAGAAAGGTTGTTGCACTAAATGATGGGGAAAAAAACATGGCTCGCCCCCCCCAAAAATAAATCAGCCACCTGAAAGTTTGAAAAGTGTAAAAGGTTTGCCGGAGACCTCCAGAGTGTCACACCGGCTGTGTGCCCGAATACAGTGCACCTTGCTGGGCCACAGCTGGTGGCTCCTCCCCCTCTATACTCTTCATGCTAGTAGGAGTTTGTGATGTGGAGATTGATACTGAAATATCAACACTCCAGTTACAATACCAGCTCTTCATGCTCTGAAATTGATTATCAGTACTTGATACTTCAGTCATTTGAGGTCATGTTTCCTTGAAAGGTTTGACTGTTGAATTGTTTGAAATACCATTCATTCATTTTCTACCTTATTCTCACAAGGGTCGCGGGGGTGCTGGAGCCTATCCCAGCTGTCTTTGGGCAAGAGGCGGAGTACACTCTGGACTGGTCGTACATATAGACAAACAACCATTCACACTCACTAAAATACCATTTTTACACAATTATTATTTTTTTTATTCCTTGTTTTTCTGTCATGGAAACTGCAGGAGGTCAGGACTCAAAATAGCAGTCTGACTCGCGGGTTCAAGAACACTAATTTCATCGCACAACAAGAGAATGTAGATTACAGGTACCAATACAAGTTTGAAATGAAAAAAAAAAATAATCCAGCTATTTTAACATTTCCCATAATCCATTTGGTCCCAGCAAAGAGTTTCATTGATGATGCCTGGTGAGGCGCTGCATTGACGTCAGCCTCCCTATTGTGGACAACATTTTTTTAGACCATTTTTTCATTAATTATTGTCACAAGAGGTGTGACTCACATTGAACCACTAGATGGTACTCAAGTATCACGTACTTGTGTGAGCCTCATTAGCTTGACCTAGAAGCACATGTATAAAACGTGAGCGTGAATCCTTGAACCTTTGAGTGACCCCCACGGCATGTATTTAGTTTAGTACACCACTGCAAATGACAACCAGACAACATTTGCCTCCATTTCCCCATCAACAGAGCACGAAGCCATTAGCGCAGGTGTACCTAATGAAGTGTCTGGTGAGCGTCAACGGATCACGACACTTGAGGGGCACGCGGGCCTCCGTGGAAATGGCGTCCAGCCTCGCACTAATGACAGCCGGCTGGCCATCAGGGTCGGGTTTCGGTGTAAAGTGGACTCCTCCCATTCTTTGGAGGAACGAGAGCGAGACTCAAGAGAAATAAACGAGAGGATGTCGGGTCGGGCTGAGTGGGCCCCACCCTCAAAGACGGCCTCGTGAAAACACACAAAAACTACAAACTGACTCATCAGCAAACACAGTAATGACTCGGACATACTACTAGATTTACACATTTTCTATACAGTATACATATGTACACTATACTGCATATATCATATTGGTGGCAGGTTACTAAATACTACAATAGGTTACCACAATAAAGTCATAAAATGACAAAATCCAAGTTGTATTTTTAGTTCAAAGCCTAAAAAAAAATTATATTATGAGTGATGTTTTCAAATAATTGATAACATATAAATATTATGATAAAAATAGTAATAATTGTACTTTTAAGTGAATATCTTTTAAAAATGGTAAAAAAACAAAACTATTATACTACTATATATATATTTCTAGAATAAAGCTGTAATATTAACAGATTTAAATATGATTTATTCATCATAAAAGTCAATTCAAAACAAAAAAAATCCATTAGAAATATATATTTTTTTAAATATTAGACCTTGGTCCTGTTGTAAAACATTGTATTGTGTTATTTTTTTAATTGCAGATTTTAATAATACTGGAATCAAGTTGCAACCATACCTTTTTTTTTACAGAAACATTCATAATATAAGAATATTTAAGTTAGGATTTTTTTTCATTTTGTCAAGAAAAAAAATCATATTCCACAAACAATTTTATTTTTTAAATGCACACAACTAAGGTTATATATATTTCTGCAATAAATCTAATAATATTAATACAATAAATCTGTAATACTACCTGGTTTTTGGCATTTTTTAAATATTTTTTTATTTAAAAAAATATATTTTTAAAAATAATTGTTAAATTAAAAAAACTTTATAAAAATGTTTTAATTATACTGGGATGCAGTTGTAACCATACCAGATAAAACCTTTTTAATTGAAGAGGAAAAGTCCTATTGTAACAATATTTAAGTTAGAAATAGCAAAAATAAATGAAAAAAGTGGAGGTAGAAGTAAAACATAACGCGAGTAAAGTACATGAATATTGGATGGAGTATTAGTACAGTATTAGATCACACGGGGCATGAACGGAGACAGAAAATAGAGACACACAGAGACAGGAAAATAGGTGTGCATGTGTGCGTTGGTGGACAAACAACCATCCTTTGCAGGACTGAAGATGTTTGATGGACACCTTGCACGCCTCCTTCAGTTCAGACCAGACGCCAAAGAGAGATATCAGTTGACCTTGGTACATTCCTCTTCAGGTCTTACTGATACTGCAGACATTTAGTAGTACCAAATGTAAAACCGCATGATTTCAAGGACTTGAGGGCACTGAAACCGTCAACAACACCTGGAAATGGCAGACCTCATCAAATGTCACGCCAAATGTCACGCCACATCAAATTTCAGGTGTCTTTTCTTTGTGATGATAACCATAGAACAGGAACTGGAACCTCCAGCAGCATGTTGCTTAATTATGAATACAAATATGAATAAATATTGGAAATATGTACGCTAATTAAATAACATATGAACAACAAATTTTCCAAGATTTTGTTTTTACAAATTTTTATAAAAATGTGTCATATTATGAGAAACAAAGAAAACGGCAAATGAAACGGACATTTCTGGAAAATGACGTTGTGGAAAAGTTATACTGGCTAATTATTATGGGAGTAAAGTCACAAGAAGTAAGTGAAAAAGTTGAGAAAAATGGGGAAAAGAGCCATAATTTCTTGAGAATAAAGTCAAAATATTATGAGGGAAAAAGTTGTCATCAAAAAAGTAATAATTTTACAAGAAACATTTTGTCATGTTATGAAGAAAAAGAAAATCAAATGTTAAAGAAAATGTGTGACATGAGGAGAAAAAGAAAACAACAAAGAAAATTGGAATATCTGGGAACTTGGGTTGCGGAAAAAGTTGGTTATGGGAATAAAGTCATATTTATGAGACAAAAATTTACATCAAGAAAGTGAAAATAGTTGGGGAAAAAAAAGTGCTGTAATTTTTCAAGAATAAAGCCAAAACATTTCAAGAAAAAAATGACTCAAAAATATCTTAATAAAAGGAAAAATAAAACTATTGTCGAAGCATAACGTTGAAATATTATAAAAAAAAAAGGTGTAATATGATAAACAACAATAAAAACTGGAATATGGAAAATTGCATTGTGGAAGTCAGAACAGAGAATACATGATCAACGAGAATAAAGTCAAATTGTTATAAGAATTAAATTTTTTTTTTATCCAAACGCTGATACTACGTGGGAATGCACCAAGATCTGATGAGCTAATGTGCTAATTTTTAGTCCAGGCCGGTACTGGTGGATGCTGGCTTGGTATTCATTTCATGTTCTTCCTGTCTTACTTTTGCACAATACATCATCAATACGAATATTAGATGGCTGTAATGTATGCAAGTATGTATTGCTAATGTGTTTATTACTACCCAGTTGCTGCTAATACTAGCGCTGCTAGCTCTTCAGCCACGGTTACATTGACAGGAGCCTCCAATTGGCTGTCCTCGGCTGTGCCTGCCGGTAAATAACAGCTCATATTCACATTTTAGCTCGCATCAAAATAGTCTTTTCTTTCTCCATGTCTCATCAATATGCGTTCCTGCTTCTTCCTCAAAAAGTACCCTGCACTCCAAAGGGAAGCGCATGCTATTTTATGGAATTATGAATTGTTTTTATTATGAATGCTCCAAGTGGAAGGTTTGTTTTTCCGCTGCCTGGGGATGATTTAAGCATCCTTTGTGAGCGACTCGATGATTTGGGATGGAAGACATCCACGAGCTGCCCGTTCAGGCCTCAAGCGGCCGCCATGTTTTTCCTCGCGCTGCCAAAATCCTGTTTGTGGCACAGAATCCGGCCTGTAGCCGACATCCTGTCTCGGGCCTGACATGGATTGAAGGCTTGTAGCTGTTGGATGGCAACCTCTGCCTCCTGCCGCCTCGTTGGCAAAGACAAGGGCTGAATGTCAGAAAGACAAATGGATTTGAATCACGGAGCCGTATCGGAATCCAAGTAGATTTCATGTGCACTTTATTCCAAATATAACTTCACTGATTCCTGTCATGCGTCTGTGAGAAAATATGACATCAGCCCACAGAAAAAATGGATGCGGGTAGTTCATCTGCTGGGATACAAACAGTGAGGAGGATGAATGATGGCACTGTTGGATTATTGGGAAGGCTTTTTGCTAAAGTGCTACCATTCATCACATTTTCTACGTATTCCACCAAACCCATTCAGGAATTATTGGCTGCAGTCAACTTGATGAAAATTCAGGCCAAAACCTAATAAAAGATTTTGAGGCAAGGTTGAGCTTGGTTATGGTTTGTGTGCCAGTTTGCCACCAACTACACAGATCCCTACTTCATGCTAACCACTGGGGGCTGCTTAAGGGGTTTGCTTAAATATATGCAGTGGTGTGAAAAAGTCTTTGTCCCTTCCCTGATTTCTTTTTTTTTTTTTGCATGTTTGCCACACTTACAGTGTATGTTTCAGATCATCAAACAAAAGTAAATAGTCAGTGACAAAACATCTCAACACTTTATGCAGAGCTCTATCAATGTGGGACTCAAGCCAACCACAGTGAGAGCCAGTATCCACCAATGGGCAAAACATGGAAGAGTGGTGAACCTTTCCACAAGCCACTCCATGAGGTCACAAAAGACCCCACAACAACATCCAAATAAGTGCAGGCCCCACTTGCCCCAGTTCAGGTCAGTGTTCATGACTCCACCGTAAGAAAGACACTGGGCAAAAACGGCCTGCATGGCAGAGTTCCAAGACCAAAAGCATTGCTGAACAAAAAGAACATTAAGGCTGGTCTCCATTTGGCCAGAAAACATCTTGATGATCCCCAAGACCTTTGGGAAAATACTCTGTGGTCTGGTGTAAAAGCATTTCATAGCAACAGTAAAATATGGTGGTGGTAGTGTGATGGTCTGCTGCTTCAGGACATCCACAGTGATCCAAAACACAGCAGCAAGTCCACCAAAGCAAATGAAGACTTTGGAGCGGCCTAGTCCAAGTCCTGAGCTGAATCCCAATGAGATGCTGTGGCATGACCTTCAAAAGTCCTTGATGCTGGAAAAGCCTCCAATGTGGCTGAATGACAACAATTCCTCCACAGCTGGAAGAGACTCATTGCAAGTTATCACAAAGGCTTGGTTGCACTTGTTGCTGCTAAGGGTGGCCCAGCTACTTATTAGCTTTAGGCTAATCACGTTCTCACACAGAAACATGGAGCTTCGCACCGTTTTCTCCATTCATCATAAAAGGTTTCATTGATAAGTGCATCAAATGTTTATGTTTGTTTGATGATCTGAAACATTGAAGTGTGACAAACATGCAAAAAAACACGTTCTCACACCTGTAAATGATATATTTTTACCATTACACCCTTTTACTAAATATATAATATGACATTATCCCGCCTATTCTTGGACTCTTTGGTATGTGGAAAAATCTGATGAATAAATAGTTAATAAATGCTCTGAAGAAGGAATTCTAATTATAACAAAAACAGTGTGGTGTCTTGAAAACGTAAACAAATGGTGTGTGTGTGTTTGCACATGAGGACACAAAGCGGCCACTTTGTTGCAAAGCACACACACACACACACACACACACACAGAGTAGTGGTCAGGTCAAAAATAGATGCATCTGCAGACAAACTCCAAGCTCCCAGACACCACGAGACAACCCCACAAACCGGGCCGACCCGGCACCAGAGCCACTTAAAGAGCCAGAAGTTCCCCTGGTTGGCGTTCAACTCAGACATCTTTCTGTCCAGCAGTGCAGGCTACGTTCATCAAGGCTAAAAAGGGATAATCTCCTGCCAACGAGCCTGCAGGATGTTGGGATCAGGCTTTCCTTTCCTGGATCAAAGGGGGGTGGAGGGGACATTTAGGGAGACTCTTTGGAGAACACAAGAGTGCACTTCCACCTCCTTCGCTGCCTCGTCGCCTCCTCCCCCCTGCGTGTGATTGTGTTGGTGGCAGCATCATCCTCCGTGTGGAGCAAACAGAAGCCGTGCTCAGTTTAGCACACGCACGTGCAAATTACGCCGGACTTTTCAAACCGCAACCTCAGCTCACTCCATCCGCTCTCGGCCTGAACGGGACGTGATTATTTCAACTTGGAGCAGATCCTGGAGCTCCACTGGCTCAACCTGCTGCTCCTGCACGTCCTTTATTCTCCTCCGCTGCAAAAACACACGCTTGGCTTTGCATTTCTTCCATTCATATTCATATTCATATTCAGGGTGTGTTCATGTGAGACACAGAAGTCACTTGGATTCAAGGTCACACGTGTACACCCTGGACTGGACTCGCCAGCCAATCCCAGGGCACATATAGACAAACAACCATTCACACTCACATTCATACCTATGGACGATTTGGAGTGGCCAATTAACCCAGCATGTTTTTGGAATGTGGGAGGAAACCAGAGTACCCGGAGAAAACCCACGCATGCACGGGGAGAACATGCAAACTCCACACAGAGATGGCCGAGAGTGGAATTGAACCCTGGTCTCCTAGCAGTGAGGTCTACGCGCTAACCACTCGACGGCCGTGCCACCTTAAACTGTAGTTGTGAGAAACAAAAATATTTTTTTGTTAAATTAATTAATAAATTAGGTTGTGAAAATAATGACAATGTGACGAGAAGTCCAAATATGATGAGCATAAAGTTGGAATTACTAGAAGAAAGTTTAAATAGTTGGAAAATGAAAAAAAAATAACAGTATAAACAATATAAAATATTTACAGAAAAAAAACTGTATACTAATGAAGGGAAAAATTGCAGTCGTAGTATTAGTATGAGGAACAAACAAAACTGAATAAAGTTGGATTTTTTGGGAAAATTAAAGACAAAATATGGAAAAAAATAATTATTATAACAATAAAGTTGAAATAGTTGAAAAACTGTGAACATGGAAAAAAAGCTGTAATTTAAAAATATTTAGAGAAAAAGTGAGCTTAATGGCGGAGGAGGAGAACAGAGTTATGAAAGATAGCAGAAATCATACATGCCAATACACCATCATGCTCTGAGCGTGTGCCCCAATACAGTTCACCTTGCTGGGCCACAGCAGGGAGCTTCTCCCCCTCTATGCTCTGGTTCTCCTGGTAGTAGTCATGTGATGAAATGTCATGAGGATTAATTAATAGGTATCTTAATTTGTTCCAGTCCATCTTACGTCCATCTCATGTGCAGAAATAAAAAATAGACAAAAAAGTAATTGGTGATCAAAAATCGTGCATATCTAATGAAAATGAGGCGATGGCCTCATCATATGAAATTGTCAATAAAAACATGCACAAATGCCATATCCTGCAGTGGGGGGGTCGACGTAATGGGGTCCCACTGTGGTCAACGACACAAGCGCCGAAGTCGGCCATTGTTGTTTTGTTTTGCACTAAACATAAACATAAACATACAAACACCCTCTTCGTTCTCGTCTTTGTAGGGGGGCGGGGGGTTGCTCACATATTTAAAAGACGGCGTGGCGTTACAACACAACCCCCCCCCCCCTCGTGTGTCTGCCGGAGTGGCCTGACTAAGGCGGAAGGTATGTGCTGAGCCCTCAGTGCCGGGCCGGCGTGGGCCTCTGGAATTCCAATTCAGCAGAGCAACGCCCAACTTCAACAGTCACAGCAAATCCTCCGGCTGCCCCATTCTTCACTTTTAATCCCGAGGCTCGGATGAGACGGGAGGCAGTGACGGCGGGCGAGGTCACCGAGAGGTCCGGGAGGGAGGGCGGCCGCCAGCCAAAGAGCGGTGTGGCTTTGGTGGTGAAAATCAAAGAGGGAGACCACACAGGTCTTTAAGCGTCAAGTTGACGTGGACGAATCCACTCAGATCCGTCGGAGCTGCCAAATACCGTGTGGCCTCCGTAAATCATCGACGTGTGAAAGTGTGCGTTTGTCTGAGGTCTCGCACCAGTCATTATGGCGGCCATATTGTTCCTCGGCGGCCATCCGCATGACAAAAAGCTCCAGTCAGCACATACGACATAAATCTTGAGAATAACAATACACTGCTTAGTACATCACAGCATATCATAGCAGCTACATAGGGGATCCTCCTCCTGACATTTCTTTTCTTTGGAAATATTATTTTTTTTATTTTTATGACCTTATTCTTGTCATATTTTTCCCAAACCAATGGCAACTTTATTTTGTTTCTCATACTTTTACCTCTTTCTTTAATATTTCAACTTCGTCCTATTAAAATGACCTTATTTTTCCTCATAAAATTATGACGTTATTCTCGTCAAATGGCAACTTTTACCTGTATTGTTTTGACATGATTCCAATAAAATGACATGTGTGTTTTCCATTTCCTTTGCAGCTACTCCAACTTCTTGTCATCAGGTCTTTATTTCCATAATATTTGGACTTTACTCTTTCCAATTTCTGCAAGCTAATTTTCCACAAAGTACAAATGTTTTCATAATTTTTTTTATATTTCATTTTTTATGTTATTTTGTTTATTATTTCAAAATTAAACTCTAGGCTGCATAAAATGGTGTTATTTTTATTAACTTTTTTCTTGTAATACAGTAAACCTCGGATATATCGGATTCAATTGTTCCCACTGGTTTTGTCCGATACAAGCGAAATCCGTTATATGCGTATACCGGAAAATGTCCGTTTTACGCATATATCGGATTTATATCTGGTATATGCGTAAATCGGATTTTATCCGTTATAAAAAGGCACTTCCTTGACTATGTTTCCAATGTACCTGGACTGGGCAATGAAAAGAGACGTTGGGTCATGAGAATTTAACTTTATTGGACTCTGAGCATAACAAATTGTTAATTAAGCTAGGCCCTGTTACGCCCGTCAGGCCTACGTTATTTCCAATAGTGAGGTTAAGATCTCATTCACTGCTGTGCTAGTATTATTGACGTCACTCACTTTTATATTTGTCCTAAATCTGGAGCCAGGAGAAAGACAATAGCCAGTGACATCAACAAGATTAGCATAACGATGCGGCCATCTGATATATGCCAGGGAAATTTCATGGAAATGCATTGGAACGGGACTGGAGATTTTGTCCGAAATAGGCGAAATCCGTTATAAAAAATCTGATATATGCAATGAATTTTTATTGGAAATGCATTACAGAAAAATCGGTTCTTTTTTATCTGTCCTAGCGAATTTCCGATATATCCGAGTCCGATATATCCGAGGTTTACTGTATTTGGATTGTGTTCTTGTCAAATGAGGACTGATTTTTCCACATTTTTAGTGGTCTTGTTAAAGGTTAAAGGTTACAATGTAACCGCCGCTGTTTTCTGTTTGCCATCAATGACCCCTGTGCTGCACTTTGGACACCCCTGATGTAAAGCATTTAGTCTACTACATGCGGTACCTCCTCCACAACAGCGAGCAGGAGTGGAGAACATTCAGAGAAGAAATACATGATCAAATAGAAGTAAGAGATGGAGGAGATTCAGCTCCATGCAGACGAACCCGTTTGTTTCTTCACATTTTTCCATGACACTAACCTCCCTGCTTCCTCTTTCTTCTCTGAGAACCGAGCCCAATCCATCTTCCCAAGCATCACCGCCAATCGAGGCTAAGGACGCACATGGCAACATAAGATGCTTGCTTGGAAACAAACGCTCATAAAAAGAGAAGAATAGCAGGAAATGTTTGCCTTACAAGCTCTGCTTTTATGACAAGGTCTTTGGGAGAAGAAACAGCAGAAGAATTAAACATATACACTGTTGGACAATCATATAGCGTCAGAAATATGTAGAAATATCATTTACATTCATGTACCCTTGGGACCAACTATTGGATTCTTTTCCAAGGCCAAAAGATACAAGCACTTTCCTCCTTTCTAAGGTCACACTCCAAAAAATATATTAAAATGGTTCATAAATTATGATAAATGTTTAGAATACTATAAGAAATTGTAATTAATTATTTTAAAATGTTTTTATTTTATATTTTAATGTAAATAGAATAATTGTGACCAGCAAAGGTGCTGACTAGTTTGTGTTCTGGGAGCATTTTATGTTCATTGTTTGATTCATGGCTGCACGGCGGATTAGCACATTGATTAGCACGCAGGCTAGGAGACCTGAGTTCAATTCCACCCACGGCCATCTCTGTTTCCACAACAGAAAAACAAGGAATACAAAAATAATAATTGTGTGAAAATGGTATTTTAGTGAGTGTGAATGGTTGTTTGTCTATATGTGCCCTGTGATTGGCTGGCCACCAGTCCAGGGTGTACCCCGCCTCTCGCCCGAAGACAGCTGAGATAGGCTCCAGCACCACCGTGACCCTTGTGAGGATAAGCGGTAGAAAATGAATGAATGTTTGATTCATAAAATAAAATAAAAAAGCAATTTTCTGTAAACTAAAAATACAATTTTAAAATAATATTTTTAAGCCTGTTTAGGCAGCGTTTCAGCAGTTGGGCCCGAGACCTTGTGTCGAAGTAACGAGTGCATGACATCATCATATTCATATAAATGCAGTCCTATCCAGCCTGGATGAGAGGTTTCCAAAGGAAAGATGCAGCACTGAATGTGCGCTGCGTTGAATAGGAATGTGGGTGTGTTTTTTTAGCGAGTCAACAAAAAACTGGTTACTCGAAAGCAACACTACGATTGCGCCTCAAGGGTGCGCTGAATGTGGTTTGCTGCCAATCATGTGTAGCAAGCAAGCAAGCTCCTCCCCCTCCAAACAAACAACACCACACCTACCCTAGGGCACCACCCGAGCCAACACCCACCATCTATTTGTCTCTTGTGAACGTTCGCATGCCAAAAAAGGACGAGTGCATCTTCATTCACGGTCTTTGACAGACCAAAGTGGGAATGATAAAGAAATGTAAAAAGGACTGGAACCACTTGGGATTTGACCAATTTGTCCTCATCAAATATCATCACATCACGGAGGATCGAACCCAACCCGTCGACCCCCTGAGCCATGCAGCACCGTTAGGAAGCGTTTGAACGTTGTTAATGAACAATTATTTTTCAGTGAATGGAAGTTTCTCATAGGTTGAGGTGCAAGTACTAACTCATACTATCTCATCCAATACCAAAGATGTATTTATACGTTTTCACAAACACTAAAGCCTGGTCCTAAAAATGTATTGTATAATGTATACGTACGTCAATAATAGCAGTTGGAAGCCATAAAAACAGCCACTGGCTACTCATTCCAAGAACAACACACATCGCTCAATTTCAAATGTGAAAATTGTAAATAGTACACAGTATTATATATGTAAATAAGTTGTACATTTCATGTAAAACAAGCCATTCTGTGTTGTTGATGTTGTGGTACACTGGTTTACATTTTGCTGAAACTTACCCATGTTTTACTGCTAATTACTAAAGCTACGTTCACACCGACGCCGAATCGATGGCGAATTAAATCGGCGAGCAAAGCGGCGGCAAAGCTTAACAAAGCTTAATGAAAGCGTAAAGACCGTAATACAGCGTAAGAAAGGTTTGAGCAATTCGGGACATTCGGCAAGAGCGCCAAAATTTTATAAACTGTTTAAAAATTTGAGGCGATCTGTCAAGAATTGCGTAAAGCGGGGAGAGCGTATTAAAGCTTATCAAAGCGTCACAAAGCTTATCAAAGTTTTGCTCAAAGCGTAGGAAAGCTTAACAGAGCTTGGTTCAAAGGATCAATGGATCTGCTGCATCTTTATATATTGTAACGTCGTTGCCGACGCTATGGAAATTACACGACTGCGATCGCTGGCAAGCTTTTTATTGCACAACAATAATACTGGCTACTGTCGGCCGTAACCATGCCGTTGCAACCACCGCCAGCAACACAACAGTACTTCCTCCACCAGACATGCCCCCACCACCTGGTGCATTCACAGTCACCCGGAACAGTAGGACACCCAAGAGCACAACGTCAACATGAATACGTCAGGGTCGCTACAATATGCTCTGGATCAGAGGCGGGATGCAGTCGGGATCTCGAAATTTTCCATTGCGTAACAGAGCTTAACCATATCTGAGGAGATCGTGAGATTTTTTGAAAAATGACGCCGAATTCGTCGCCGATTCAAAGCGCGACATTGTGTCAGTGTGAACGTAGCTTTAAGAATGGCTAGAGGTAGAAACAATTGTTTTTTACAAGATGAAAGATAAGAGTTTAATCTTTCTTTTGGTAGCTTCCATGTTTATATCGCCATAGAACACAATATCGTGTGTGCCTTGAAAGACCAGTCAAAATCGTCTAAAACGGCCAGTACTAGAATGGCTGGGATTCCATGTTGTAGCCACGCCCCCATCTCTACTGACCGATGGCGGCCCACTGCTTCCATCTTATTCACTTGTTTTTGTGTGTTTACCAAAGTGTTTAAACACTTTAACAAGAGAAGATTCTGGATTCTCCTTGGTTGGCACCGTCAACAATAGCCACGTATACATGGACCCAAATATTCCAATTAAATTCTATTTATTTGCTCAAACGGAAAGAATGTAACCTTTGTATACACCTCATTCCGAAAGAAAAGTGCCAATCCAAATGAATATATAATCGGATTCCCAGGGGTGGAATATTCCTCTCCCTAATCCGATTGAGGTATCTTGTAGCCGCTGAAACGGAAAGTTGTCAGGGTGTGTTCTTCTTTGTGGTGTTTTTCTTCTTCTGTTGTTTATTGGCGGTTGGCAAGCAGCTTTCGTGTGCATTAGCGCCATCTGTGAAACAGAATCTAAACCCTTCAGTTTTATTAAAAAAGAAAATATATATCTATATAAAACATGTCCTGAGTTTAATTATAAAATATTAGCAAGATTGAATTTGATCTTTTCCTGTTTAAATTGATCCCGGGTGCGTTCTTTCAGCGCATGCTCAGATATGACGTAACACACAGATCCAGATGTTCTTCACTTTTAAAAATGGAGGCCAGCAATCGGCACTGGACTGCTGCGGAAACTTTGTTTTTGATCCAAACTTATTTCAAGACTGGACGAACGAAAAACTGTCAATACGGAGTTATTCCAACAAGTGAAAGAAAAACTCGGGGAAGTCGGTATCACGTGATGTTGATGTTTACGTTTTACTGGGCATGCCCCATTGACTATTCTGGTTGATTACAGCGGCGCATGTAGATAAGAGATTGGAATATTCCTTTCCATGTATACCATTGTTTTCGGAAAGGTCATTCGGAAAGAGAAAAAGTCCTCATGTAAACGTTGCCAATGTCACCTTTCTTATGCTCCTGTGCCAAATGTCTCCCGTTTTCATTTACCTGGGTTTGTGGAGGTACATCCCAAAACCGAATGTACACTTTCTGTACGTTACAGATGTATAAATAGGTCATCAGGGTTTATACAAAGGTTTAACTACATCTTTGGTATTGAATGAGTTAATGAGCCACCAATCAGTAGCTTATAAAAGCAAGAGGATGACAAGCCAAGTTGAACGGTTGAAGAAAACACACAAAACTTCCCAACGAAAGCGGAAACTATTTTTTCCCCTGCAGGGCTGATGGTCAGTGTAATTACACGCCGCGTGGTGTTATTCTTGCATCGCTGCAGCAGCCACACTTCAGCTTTGGCCAACACTCAAAATTGAAATTTGACATTTTTACACACAGAGTCGGTGCAGGGACATTTTTTTTGCTTCTCATTATATGATGACAAAACAATAATTATATAGAATATATTTCATAAAATATAAATACAATATTTCATCTCTATGCTACTAAAATGACACTAATATTCCTCATAAAATGTCAAGGTTATTCTCATATCATTGCAACTTTTTTCTCTTCATATTTTGACTTTATTCTCATAAAATTGCAGTTTTTTTTCTCATTTTCCGACTGCATCAACTTTCTTCTTGTAAATGTTCCTCTCGGCTGGACAGCGTCCGAGTGGTTAACACACGGGTTCAATTCCACCCTCTGCCATCTCTGTGTGGAGTTTGCATGTTCTCCCCGTGCATGTTTGGGTTTTCTCCGGGTACTCCGGTTTCCTCCCACATTCCAAAAACATGCTAGGTTAACTGGCGACTCCAAATTGTCCATAGGTATTAATGTGGGTGGGAATGGTTGTTTGTCTATATGTGCCCTGTGATTGGCTGGCCACCAGTCCAGAGAAGCCCCACCTCTCGCCAAAGACAGCTGGGATAGGCTCCAGCACCCCCACGAGTCTCATGAGGATAAGCAGCAGAAAATGAATGAATGAATAAAATGTTCTTCTCGTAACCATGCCATTATTCCCATCATAATTTGATTCTATTCTTCTTTGACAAAACATGCTAACTTTGTTTGTTTTCATACAATTTGGACTTTTAAAACATTTATTTATTTATATGCTAGTAAAATAACATTATTTTTACTTAATACTATAACAATAATATTAATATTATGACAACTTTTTCTTGTTAGATTACAACTTTTTATTTTAATATTTGGACTTTATTCTTGTAAAATTACTGCTGGTTTATCAATTTTTTTTATGTATTTGTTTGTTATTTTTCAAGTTAAATTATATTTTTTAGAGTAGCTACAAATGGACCATTAACATGGAGTCAAGCAAACAATAATAGGTGTGTAAACGTGACTATTTGGGTTTTATTTCACCTCTACAGGGTTCGAATAATGTTAAAAACATAAACAGGTTAGTGACTCTGTTTGAAACACTTCTTAAATCTGAATATGTATATTGGAGAGGCTAACAAGTTAGCTCGCTAGCTTGCTATGCATTGTGATTTAAGCAAACAATAATCACAGTGTAAAAGTGAGAATTTGGGTTTTATTCCACTTCTACAGGGCTCTAATAATGTAAAAAACATAAACAGGTCAGTGACTCTGTTTGAAAAACTTTAGGTTTGAATATGTAAATTGGGGAGGCTAACTAGTTAACTCGCTAGCTTACATGTCAGCTGTGCCTGCAGTGATACCGCAGCCTGAGCAATGCGTTGTAAACAATTGTGTGTAAAAGTGACTATTTCATGTCTAAATTGCTATAGTAATGTTAAAAAAATGTATTTAAGAAAGTCACAAACAAGTTACACACTCTATTTGAAACACTTCCTTAAATTTGAATATGTAAATTGGAGAGGCTAACTAGTTAGCTCGCTAGCTGGCTATGCTAGCTGTAGCCATTGTGCCTGCAGTGATACTATAGCCTGAGCAATGTGATGTATGCAAACTACAAGGAGTGTAAAAGTGGCTCTGAATTGCTCTATTAATGTTTAACAAAACGTATTTATAAAGTTATGAACAGGTTCAACATTCTATTTGAAACACTCTCTTACGTTTAGAATACATAAATTGGCGAGGCTAACTCGCTAGCTGGCTTGCATAGCCGTCTGCTAGGTCCCTGCGGTGATCCTGTAGCTAGCAATGTGATGTAAACAAAGAATAATTGTTATTCCACGTGGCTCTAACAATGTTGTAAACTCCCACAGCTGGATTTAGAAAGTCGGAAACAGTTTTCTGTGCTAGCTATAAAAATAACAACACGGAAATTCTCTTGTGGGGTTGGGTCGGGAACCATGTAACCGCGATAAACGAGGGCTGGGTGAGAAAGCAATTAAAGGATGCTATTTGCACTGGGAGTCATTCACTGGAAACGGAAAAGTGGAATATTCTAGGTGAGGATTCTTGGCCAACAAAAATGCATATCAGATTTCCATAAACAAACATTCCACTTCCTGTTGAGTGCAGGCAGCAATCGGGAGGAGAATGGGAATATGCCCCCCCCCCAAAAAAAGTTTCACATCCTGCTTGCAAGTTGAGAGACGTGGATGAGTTGGTGTAATGTGTTTTCTTGCATCCTAATTGAACGCTGTGGCTGCCATGGCTACACTACTACCACTACTACTATTGCTACTACTACTACCACCACTGCTGCTGCAGTACAGTACACACAAGTACTTCCAAAGAGAGCAGAACTTACCAACGAGTACACACAGCACGTCCATCAGCACGTACAACTTCGTCTTCACGCCCTTCATCTTTGCTTTCACTTCTTTCTTCTTAGAGCATTTGAAGGTAAAATAAAGCAGCTTCCCATTTGGCCCAACTATGCAACCTGCGCTGCGGGTTCCAACTTCCGGGATCCTGGCGTACCTGGAAACACACCGGCCGAGAACTCCGCTCCTTTCTTCTCAAGAGTCTTTGATTCTATGAAAAAGTCATGCGTTGAATTTGGGTGCTCAGGAAGTGGACACCGGAGAGATCCAAAGAGTCCAAAGAGTCCACACGGAGAATCCAAAGGCTTTCTGTCCGGTGTCCACGACGCGCCACTGCGCATGCACACGACACTTCACGGCACCGCACGACTGTCCACTCCACTGCACCCCGTCCTCCACAGCTTAGGTGACATCCAAGGCTTTTCGACACACCAAACTTTCTCTTAAGTCTGCTTTTCTCCTCTCTTATTCCCTAGGAAACTCTCCTCTCTCGGGGGGCGTGGCCATGGCGGCCAGCGGGAGGAGGAGGAGAAGGGGGAGGAGCCTCAGGAAGTCCAAAAAAATTGAATATCATGAAATATCTGACAGTTTTCATATTTTTATAACTAAAGCCTCAAACGGTGGCAACAATGTGAATATTGAATAAGCAGTGGGAAAAACTTATTAATAGCAATCATTATAAAACATAGTTATGTTATTAATATAATATATTTTTATACTCACATGTATACTTATATATACTTAGCTCACCAGACCTGCATGACCAACGAAGAGTTTATTCAAGTACATTTCTTATGCCATATAATAATTTGAAATATGAACAGCAAATGCGTTAAGATTTTTTAATGTATTTTCTTACCTTTTATAGAATTATTTTTTCATCACCTTTTAAACATATAAAAAATGTTTAAAAAAAAAATTCATAAAGAAATCATTGCTCTAAGCTAGGACAGAGAATTTGGGCCGCATCTGAGATTTCCAGGATAAAGTTGGACATTTCAGAGGGAAAAAAACAGTAAAATTAAGAGAATAAGGTTGTTAATTTCTGGGACTAAAGTTGTAAATGTTTAGCAAAAAAAAAACTTTAGCAAAAAAAAAAACTTGCAAAAAAATTTCAGAGAAAAAAGGGAAATTTTATTTAGGCCATACATTTGCAATAAAGAGATTAAAGTTGTAACAAAAGAAAAAAAAGTTGTAATATTGTGAGAATAAAGTTGTAAATTTCCCAGAAAAAAAGATTTTAATAAATGAGAAAAAGTCATTTTTTTAATGAGACTAAAGTCGTAAATAAAAAAAAGTAATACAATTGAGGAAATAAGATCATGAATTTTTTTAGAAACAAATTTTGAATTAAAAAAAGTCATTAATTTACATAGCTGAAGTCGTAAAATTCAGAGAAAAAAAATAAATGAATGTAAAAAAAATATTAAAATAAATAAATAAATGTATGAGAATAAAGTCATAAATTTCCAAGAATTAAATTTATTGATTTATTAAAATAAAAAGTTAATTCATGAGAAATATGGTTATAATTTTACAAGAAATAAAGTCATAAATGTATGACAATAAAGTTGTAACTGTACAAGAATAAAGTTGCAAAATTACAAAAAAAAGTCATACATCTTTGTAAATGTATGACTTTATTCTGAAAATGTCATATTATTACTTATATCAGAGTGACTGGATGTGATTGGCTGGCCACCCGTCCAGGGCGTACCCGCCTGTCGCCCGATGACAGCTGGGATAGGCTGAGGATAAGCAGTAGAAAATGGATGGATGGTAACACTGCTAACATTCTAAAACGTTAAAAATAGAATGTTATTTTGATATTTTCAAACGGTATAAACGAGTATAAACAGTGTTTTTATGGTAGGTGTTAGCATGCCAACAGAGCATGTTAACATTAGCACAAGTTTGCCTTTGTGCTATTTTCAAAAGGTACAAACTTACATAGATGCATTAGCATGCTAGCCTGACATTACCATGGTAGCTTTTTTTGTGTGCTATTTTCAAAGATATAAATATACATGGGCATTTTTCATGTTAGGCATTAGCATGCTGACACGTGGTTATAGAATGCTGACATTTGCAACTTAGACTTGAGAAAGTATTTTCAGAAGATATAAACTTACTGTACATAGATGGGGTATTTTCATCTTTGGTGTTAGCTTGCCAACAGCATGTTGATGTATTCTCATATGCTTAAACCCACATGAAGTCTAAGTGCTGGGTGTCAGCATGTTAACTGATAAATTGAAGAAAAAAACATTGGAACTTTGGGGAAAAAAACATGATTTGTACAAAGAAGTCAAATTTTCAGCGGACAAAGCAGGAAAGCATTCTCAATCTTTTTCTGCCCCCTTCCGGCTATTTCTAGTCATTACATGCTGTCGCCAGCGTATAAAATAGCAGGAATTTGACATTCATGTATTAGGAAATAATTTCTACTACATGAATAGCTGTGAAAAACATCAATACTCCGAAATAGTTTGATTCTTTATTTTTTATTTGTTTTTTTACAAAATATAATAATTAATTCAACAATTGGAGCAGTACATGACAACAAAAAGTCCAAGTAAAAAGAAAAAAAAACACATGGTCTTGTCCGGAAGCATCCACTCGTCTTTAGACAGAAAGATGTGAAATATTTGCCAAGAGGGACAAAAAATAAACAAACAAACAAATAAATAGAAGATTGACACAAACAAGCAACATCCTGTTCCCTGAAATGTTTGCTTTACATCACGATATCACAACATAATCCAAGGAATAACTAGCAACAACAAGCCAAATATGGATCAGGACCGAAAAAATGAAAATGCTGAAAAAGTTCAGGTTTGTTCGGCAGATTCAAATATCACATCCAAAAAGTTGATGGAAATTCTCATGAAATGTTGCACTTTTATTGGATTCAAAAAGACAACAAGTGGGATTCATTTATTCATACGCTCAAGTCTTTTTTTTTATCCAATTCAATCTAGTCTGGATTAGTGATACTTCCTCTATATTGCAGGGTACACTACAGGTTTGTACAATTTATCGCAGGCTAGTACAGATTAAGTATAATCAAATTTACGCCCTGGCACTATAATCTGTGCTAGTCCAATTTAAGACTGGGCACAGACTAGCCCAGATTAACCCCAAATGGCATCCTTGGTCCAGTCAAATTTATACCCCAGGACCATAACCTGAGCAAGTCCAGTTTAATCCTGTGTGTAGACCAGTCTAGTCTAGTGATTTTTATATTGCAGGTCCTCAGGTTGGGCCCAGTCAGGTTTATGCCCTGGATTTATAATCTGGGCTAGTCCAGTTTAATCCTGGGTATAGACCAGCCTAGTCGGCAGTTCCTCAAATTGTATCAGAGACTAGCCCTAGTCCAGGACTATAATCTGGGCTAGTTCAGTTTAATCCTGGGCAGAGTCTGGTTTAGTGATGTTTATATTGCAGGTCCTCAGGTTGGGATGGCAGATTTGTCCAGATTAATCACAATCGGCATTTGAAGTATTGTAGTAAAGTATTGTAGTATCTAGCCCAGTCAGGTTTATGCCCTGGATTTATAATCTGGGCTAGTCCAGTTTAATCCTGGGTACGATACGATTTAGTGATTATATTCCTTAGATTGTATGAAAGACTAGTCCAGATTAAGTCCAAATGTCATCCGAGTTCAGTCAAATTTACAACCCAGGATCATAATCTCAAACGGTCCAGTTTAATCCTGGGTATAGTCCGATTTAGTGACTTTTATATTGCAGTTCCTCAAAATGTATGAGAGACGAGCCTAGATTAACCCCAAATGTCATCCTAGTCCAGTCAAATGTACACCCTTGGGCCATAATCTCAGCTAGTCCAGTTTAATCCTGGGTTAAAACTGGCCTTGTGATATTCGTATTGCAGGTCCTCATGTTGTGACTGCAGATTAAAGCCGATTAGTATCTGGTCCAGCCAGGTTTATGACCTGGTTCTATAATCTGGGCTACTCCAGTTTAATCCTGGGCATAGTGTGGCCTAGTGACATTTATATCGCAGATCCTCAAGTTGTATTACAGGTTAGTCCAGATTAACCCCAGGTATAATCCAGTCCATTCAAATTTACACACTAGGACTATAATCTGGGCAAATGCAGTTTAATCCCGAGTCTGGCTAGTTAATTTGACACTGCATGGTTT
Organism: Doryrhamphus excisus; assembly: GCF_030265055.1. NCBI lineage: Eukaryota > Metazoa > Chordata > Actinopteri > Syngnathiformes > Syngnathidae > Doryrhamphus > Doryrhamphus excisus. The sequence goes on from NC_080470.1 coordinate 13,830,790, forward strand.
TACCCACAACTTTGCTGCAGGGTTGTTCAGATTAAGTCCTGATATAATTTGGGCCTGTCAAATCTATAATCTGGGTTTGCCCAGTTGAAATCTGTGTCAAAATCTAAACCCCAAGATTATAATCTGGTCTAGTAGTTTAACTCTAGTAGTATAATTTAGACTGGTAAGGTTTATATCACAGCATATAATCTCAATGCCTGTCCCCGTTTATATGGTAGAATATATCCTCGGGTAGTCTAGGTTAGTTCTGGGTATAAACTCAAGGACTCTGGAATCCTAATCTGGGCTAGTCCAGTCTAATGCTGTGTATAATCTGGATCAGTCAAATCTCGGCTAGTCATTCTGGGCATGGTTATAATCTGTGTCAATCAAGTGTAAATCCCAGGATGGAACCTGCGTGTATCCCTTTTATACCAAAGATGAATCCTATTCTGTCCTAATCCACTTTATAATCTAGAAAGCCACTTTACTAGATACTTTATCATCTGGATTGGATGGGGTACATTTCGTGTACTTAATGTGTGCTATTGGGCAAGAACGGCTAAAAAAAGAAGGAATGCATGTGAAGATGACACCGGACGCCAACATTGGTAGAAATTCCTTCTTTGGATTGTCAGCAGGAAGCCGACCTCATGAGTCAGCGCTGTCAAGGCCAGCCTGATGTGGACTATGATGTGATCACAATCTGCTAATCTGGCTACACCTGCTGAGTGGCAGTAAAGAGGAAGGAGGACGGGAACGCGACGGTAGAGAGCGGATGGAGGACGTTTGTTGTGGGAATAAAGTGATCTTTGCGTGCGGCAGTAAAAAACGTGTCTCGCTCTTATTGCTTCAATGCGCCGGAATGCCGGAGTATTGAGTGTACTTTTTGTTCTGGTTACTGTTACAAGGGATTCAAAGTCAATTTGGATTATCCCAAGTGCTATCGCCGGACGGGAGGGGCAGAGAGGGCGGACAGGAAGTCAGTAGGTGGGGCAGAGAAGGCCCATGGCAGGTGAAGTCCCACCCGGGATCAGTCACGTCTCCTGCCGCTCCGCAGTCGGCCTCCTCGGGAACAAAAGGACCGTCACTCACGTGGAACTGGAAGAAGCCCGGGGGGCGATGATGGTCCCGGCAGGTCAGGAGGTCCTCGCAGGTGCACTGCTGCTCCAGCTGGACTGAACCTGCGGGACAACAACCGCCTGGGAGGAAATCCCTCTCATCTGCAGATGGAGGGAAGCGGCGGGCGAGCAGGTTCTGAGGACATCCGTCGCCACACAGCCCCATCAGCAGTTCTTCATCTGGATAAGAAAACGTCACACATCATGTACAGCATCACACAAAATTACCTCCTTTATGGCGGTTAAGGACTTCTTTATAAATGGAATGTTTTGGTAGTTATGGCATAGAAAACCTGTTTGCCGCCTTCTAAATATGCTTTTCAACATTATTGGAGTACTCTAGACATGAAATAACACCCCTATATCCACCGATATTTCCCAATATTGTAGCTATAACCACAGATAATAAACATATTTATGACAATTTACCTTGTATTTTAGGTGTTCTCATGCTAACAGCTAGCATGTCAGAGTTGCTAGCCTGCTAATGTTAACATCTTAGCATTTTTATAGGTATAAACTTACATAAATAATAAGGACAAGCATGCTGGCTGTTAGCCTTGCCAGCAGTCTAACATTAGCATGTTAGCTACGTATTTTGCCATTTTCAAATTTAGTTATAAAAAATCAGTGATGTAAACTTTTTCATTTTAGGTGTTAGTATGCTAACACCATGTTAGCATGTTAGCCTTTTTGCTAATGTCGAGGGGTATAAACTTAAATAGAAAGTGTTTTCATGTTAGGTGTTAGCATACTAACAGTTAACATGTTAATTCACAGTATTTTCTTGCATAAAGTTGTATAAAGAACTTATATAAAACTTATATAAAGACTAAGAGCTATTATACTGGGTGTCAGCATGCTAACAGCTACCATGTTAGCGTTTCTGGCATTCTAAAATTCGCAGGATCGCTTTTGCTATTTTAAAAAAAAACTTACACTGACAGTGTTTTTAATTTTAGGTGTTAGTATGCTAACACAATGTTAGCATGTTAGCCTTTTTGCTAATGTCAAGGGGTATAAATTTAAATGGAAAGTGTTTTCATGTGAGGTATTAGCATACTAACAGTTAACATGTTAATCCACAGTATTTTTTTATGCATAAACTTATATCACGACTAAGAGCTATAATACTGGGTGTCAGCATGCTAACAGCTACCATTTTAGCGTTTCTGGCATTCTAAAATTAGTAGGATCGCTTTTTGCTGATAAAAAAAACTTACACTGACAGTGTTTTTATGTTGTTAGCATGCTAACAGTTATTATTTTAAGCTACTTTCATATGCATATACTTACATCAAGACTAAGCACTATTATGCTAGGTGTCAGCATGCTAACAGTTAACATGCTAAAATGTTAGCATTGTGAGTGTTCTAACATTTGGACAGTGTTTTTATGTTAGAACCCAGTATGGTAACCATAAGCATGTTAACATGCTAACAAGGTAGCCTTTGTGCTATTTTCAAATGGTATAAACTTACATAGTCTTTACATGTTAGGTGTTAGCAGGTTAAACTATTTTCATACACAAACTTTCATCAAGACAATTTTTGTATTATTTTTATTTCATTATGCTAAGTGTCAGCATGCCAACCGCTAGCATGTTTGCATTTGAAGCATTTTAAAATTAGCACATTAGCTATTTTCAAAAGGTATTAACTTTGAATAACAGACAGTGTTTTCTTTTTTGATGTTAGAATGCTAACAACTAGCATGTTATAGCATTGCCAGCCGAAAGTCAACTCCGCTGCCTGTCTATGATGTCATCAGTGGTTGACTCTGTACTTCTTTGCTAACAAACACACATTTGTATAATATTGATTGCATAAAACCATTGTACGTAATTGCATATAAAATGATGTCTGAAAAAGATAAATGAACATTTAAGCTTTCTTTTACCTTCACATTAGACGTGACGGCTGCCAAAGACACGATGTGGCAGCGAGACCAACATGGACACCACCTTCCTGTTTTGCCATGAGTTATTTCTTGAATTCAATAGTATTTCTCTTTTCAACTTCTTTACCAAAATACAGACAATGACAACTTTCTTTAGCTCCATTTTGTTGTGGCTCCACTTGTTCAGGACATTTAGCCTTATCATGCCAGGCGTTAGCATCCTAACATTTTATGGGTAGACACATACAAAAACACCAGTATCATGGTAGGTGTTAGCATGCTTACGTTAGCATGTTGGCATTGCTAGCATGCTGATATTAGCAGAGCATCATTTTTATCCATTTTCATATTTACCCAAAATTATGCTAGGTGTTGGCATGCCAACATTAACATGTTAGCATTGCTAGCAAGCTAACATGAGCAAACTAGCATTTTTTGTTCAAATTCCATGAGTATAAACTTGAGCAGACACTGAGCACTATCATGCTAGGTGTTGATTATAATAACATTAGCATGTTAGCATTGTTAGTCATTCATGGTTAAGGAATGTAAATATGTACATAAAAAATGTCGGACTAATATTTATGCTGTAAATCACTATGCATTATAGGGCGCAGTATAGCGCTTGGTGGAGGTCTACGTTTTCTAAGTTCTTTCCGAGTTCATTCATTGATTATTTATTTATTATTGGGGGTTTTTTTGTAACGAGAAGTCTCAGTGACTTGTGGTTGTCTGTGCAGGCAATCCCTGGATCTACTGTGATGGACCCTCCCTCTTTCTTTACCTGCAGGCGCAACCTGCTTTCCACGCCCTGACAGCATCAGGGTCACGGCTTTAAGTGAAAGCGGGGAGTCCGTCTGCGCCGGGGTCGACCCTCCTCCTCTGCAGACCCGCATCAAAAAGGTGGGAACCATGCATGCATGCAGACAGATGTCAAACACGACACATCATGGAGGGGAAAGATGCAAAAAATGATTAACAGAACAGAAGATGATTCAAAACAAAAGATAAAGCGTGTGATGGAAATAAGGCATGTAACAGAAAATACGTATACGATAACTGCAGATGAACATGTATCTGATGTGGTGTGGAAATGTTTTACATACAGAAGGATAAAAACAGACGACTACCTTCTGTAGCAGATATTATTTACCATTTACATGCCCAAAGTCACTTTTTCATGACTTATCACACTTCAATGTTTCAGACCATCAAAGAAATGTAACTGAACTCAAAATGCAGTTTTTAAATGAAACCTTTTATGATGAATGGAGAAAAAGATTAGCCTAAAGCTAATAAGTAGCTGGGCCGCCCTTAGCAGCAACAAGTGCAACCAAGCCTTTGTGATAACTTGCAATGAGTCTCTTCCAGCTGTGGAGGAATTGTTGTCATTCAGCCACATTGGAGGCTTTTCCAGCATCAAGGACTTTTGAAGGCATGCCACAGCATCTCAATAGGATTCAGCAGACCATCACAGTACCACCACCATGTTTGACTCCTTTTTCCTCTCATGCCAGATGGAATGGGACACACACCTTCCAAAAGGTTCAACCACAGAGTATTTCCCCAAAGGTCTTGGGGATCATCAAGATGTTTTCTGGCCAAATGGAGACCAGCCTTAATGTTCTTTTTGTTCAGCAGTGCTTTTGGTCTTGGAACCAGTGTCCAGTGTCTTTCTTACAGTGGAGTCATGAACACCGACCTTAACATTTTGGTTGACCGGCCGCTCCTGGGAAGGTTCACCACTGTTCCATGTTTTGGCCATTGGTGGATAATGGCTCTCAATGTGGTTAGCTGGAGTCCCAAAGCTTTAGAAATGGCTTTTCCACACTGATGGAGCTCAATTAATTTCTGTTATGTTATGTTTGAACACATTGGGGCTTTCACACTTTCACAGGAGGCCATGTACCTTTGGAGGTTTTTTCTCCCTTAATAATGAGAAGTTTCATTTTAAAACTGCATAAAGTGTTGAGTTGTGTTTTGTTTGTTTGATGATCTGAAACATTGGAGTGTGAGAAACATGCTAAAAATAAGAAACCAGGAAGGAGCAAACACCACTGCTGCTGATGTTTCATGTCAGAGTAAAGTTATTCAAGAACGGCAGACACCGTCACATCGAGTCACGTGGCTTGATGCATTAATGACGTGAAAAATGTTCACATAATGAATGAAATAAATGAGTTTGTGCCATTAGCCGGCTATATTTGACAGCCCTAATGTATCATAAACCTGCCGGTTATGAATGATAACATGTACAATACAAGTCCAGGCACACACAGGGTCCTCAAGGCCGAACAAGTGCAGTATGTGTGGTGCAGTGGGTCAGCTGGAACCCGGTACGGTAAAAATCTACTCTTCCAAATGTTCTACATTATTGTGCTGTTCACCTGGTTTGTCCAGTTCCAGGCTCGACGGCGGAGGTAAAGGGGTCACCAGCTTTCCGGAGACAGTGGAGCTGCGTGACAATATGGCAGCGGAATTATTGCTCCCCTCCGTGTCACCAGCATCCCCATCCTGGTCTCCGTCTTCCCTGCAGCAGGTAATACAGGACAGGAGGTCAGGATGAATCTTCTTATCCATTAGCCTCCAGGACAGCTAAAGTAAGGTTTCTGGCCTGGCATCTCATGCATTCTCATACATGAGTGCATGAAAGCACGATTAGAAAAAACAGAGATGACATTTTTGAGAAATGTTAAGACACAAACACACCAAACATGAACAAATATCTCTAAAGGAATACAAACACTTCTATGCCGTTTTCCTCGTTAAAAGGGTCCCTGATATCAACATTGCTTAAATCTGTGATATATTGTTTGTAATTATGTTCCACATTGTTTAATTTTTCAAAACAAAGTATAAATACACAAAAATGCAATTTACAGTTGATGCTGCCACTTATGACAAGCCGAGTCTTGCCGTTCCACGGTGAACACTAGCTAGCTTATATTAACTCGTTTTCTCACGCTGCAGTGCACAGAAAAGGGAAAGAAATATGTGTTTCACAAAGCTGTTAAAGGGGAAACTGCACTTTTTTTTTTTGCTTAGAAAAATACCAGGGTTTAAATGAAAGAATGGTAACATGCTAACGTTCGCATGCTAACTCCTAGCATAATGTGTTTGTCTAAGTGCCTACCTCTGAAAATTCTGAAATTCTGTTTTTATCATGTTATTATCATGCTAACATGATAATATTACCATAGGCTACCACCTAGCAATATAGTGCTAAATCCATGTTCATGAAGTATACTATAGTATACTCACAGTATAGTAAAAGTATACTCATAGTATAGTATAGTATAGTATAGTATAGTATAGTATAGTATAGTATAGTATAGTATAGTATGAGTATACTCATAGTATAGTATGAGTATACTACACTCATGTTAGCAAGCTAGCAATACTAGCATCTCAATATTAGCATACACCATAACACCTAGCATAATAGTGTGTAGCTGTCTGAAAATGTCTGAAAATGCGATTGTGCTAATTTCAGTATGCTGGCAGTGTTACCATGCTAATGTTAGCATGCTAACACCTTTAATGAATGTGCTAAATTAAGTGTTCATATCTGTGACTACCCACGAAACGATTAATAATGCCACTATGCTAATATTAGCACGATAACATCTGTTTTATATGTGTTTACCCATGACAATAGCAAAAAAATACTAGTATGCTAACGTTAGCATGCTAACACCTAGCAAATCAAGTGCTCTGACCATTTTTTTGTGGAGTTAGAGTATATGCACAAAATGGTCTGATCTCACAAGGTTAAAGAATCCTTCAGAAAAATTCCTGGATTCAGACGGTGATCCGGAATACCCCCAAAATGTATTCAGTTCTTCCATATCCTATTTCCGACAATTACTGAAAGTTATTTTGAACACAAACAAACAAAAACATAACTTCCGTGCTACACTTAGTAATAATGTATACACAGTATAAAATATAGTTCTTGGAGTGTGTGGGTGTAGTAAGTACATGACACCCCGTCAGACCCCCAAAGGGGGAACCAGTGCTGTAGGACTTCTTGGACCGGATGAGGACGGGTCAGACAAGGATGCGTTAGAACTCACATGCTCCCCGACTGCAAGGTGTACTTCTTGCGAGTGATCCTGGTGGCTTGCTGAGTGAATAACTCGTGGCGCTCAGACTTCTTCCACATGTAGTAATACTCCACACACTCCCCCACAGAGCGGGTTCGTACCTGGGGGAGAAGAAACCATGCTGGTTACGCCTTTTTTTGATCAAGTGTTACTGAAAAATCAAAGGATGGAGGGGCCACGTTGACATTTTTTAACCAAGCCGCATAGCTATGCGAATAAGTTATATCCAGTTATACTTCCTTTTTGTCATCATGCTATGACTTTACTGTGAACTGCGTGTGTGCACACACGTGTGGGATAAACATCCCAAGTCTTTTCATCACTCACCTTATTAGCCTGAATGAGATGGAAGTTTTTCCCGTAAACTTTAAAGCCATGCTCAAAATTCCGACACTCCTCCTCACTCCAGCCGCACAGCTCTTCTGCAGAACAAGAAAGAGCACCAACAAAATCAGCAAAACGATGCAAATCATTCAACAATAAACATACGTGTAATGAGGCGGTATTTGTATGTGCTTGTGTCGGTATAAAGCAGCGTTTGCACTTGCATGCATTTTGCTGAGGGAAATGTGCCTCAGTTGTGTATTTATGGCACGCTTGAAAAGCCTGAAGAACAATAAAGAAATAAATAAGTAAAAAAAATAAAAATAAAGTTTGCGCACTGTTGGCGTTCTGCTTTATGCACATGTGATGCACTTGGTACACAATTTTTACACAAATTGTCATAAACCAACCATGCTCCCGCAACACAGTCCTGGCATCATGTGGTGTCGCTGCATCTCAGCAGGCTCCACCCAATTGTGTACATAGCAACACATGAAAGGAACGCTACAGCTAGCCTCCAAAACAAAAAGCTCCAATATGAAGCACTACCTTTGGCTTGTGAGGCATTGTTTGCTAAAGCTAGGCAAGCCGGCTAGTGGCTAGCCGCTGTGGTGTGGCAAGGTATCACTACGCCAGTAACATAGTTCTTGGGTATTACAATGTTCATAACAATAATACAGTAAACCTCGGATATATCGGACTCGGATATATCGGAAATTCGCTCACAACGGACAGATAAAAAAGAACCAATTTTTCTGTAATGCATTTCCAATAAAAGTTCATTGCATATATCGGATTTTTTATAACGGATTTCGCCTATTTCGGACAAAATCTCCAGTCCCGTTCCAATGCATTTCCATGAAATTTCCCTGGCATATATCGGATGGCCGCATCGTGGCGCTCCGATTCGCCGAATCGTGACAGGCCGCTATACGACGTCATTTGCAGCGTTTGCAGCGTTTGCAGCGTTTGCAGCGTTTGCAGCGTTTGCAGCGTTGCCTGCGCGTCCAGGTACATTGGAAACATAGTCAAGGAAGTGCCTTTTTATAACGGATAAAATCCCATTTACGCATATACCGGATATAAATCCCATATATGCGTAAAACGGACATTTTCCGGTATACGCATATAACGGATTTCGCTTATATCGGACAAAACCAGTGGGAACAATTGAATCCGATATATCCGAGGTTTACTGTGATGTGCTTCACATGCAACTCACATGACGGACATTTTTGGAGTTTTTCTCAGAAGGCTTTATAGGCAGAATGGGTGTGTCCCATTACGTGCATTCTCTTTTTATCTGTTATGGTATCTTTAGAAGCCACAGAAAAGAGATGCGTGTTCATGTCTCACATTAAGGAGCGATTGAGGATGATGGACAAAATTCCAAAAAAAGTTCCTTTAATGTGTTTGTGGGAATTTCAAGTATTTTTGTTCCGCCGATGAAGAAAGAGGGTAAGAATTTTGGCCACAGGAGATCGTGGAGGACTTCTGAAACGTCTCTTGGTGGCAGGAGTGGTGGGACATTGCCGTGAGACACTTCACTGACACTCCGTAAAATTGTCCCTTTTTCCAAGTCGGTAACCACGGTAACCACACCTTTCCATGACTTACAGGTCAGACTTGACTGCTCAGACTACAGTAGATTAGATATGTACAGTAAACCTCGGATATATCGGATTCAATTGTTCCCACTGGTTTTGTCCGATATAAGCGAAATCCGTTATATGCGTATAATGTCCGGAAAATGTCTGTTTTACGCATATATGGGATTTATATCCGGTATATGCGTAAATGGGATTTTATCCGTTATAAAAAGGCACTTCCTTGACTATGTTTCCAATGTACCTGGACGCGCAGGCAACGCTGCAAACGCTGCAAATGACGTCGTATAGCGGCCTGTCACGATTCGGCGAATCGGAGCGGCACGATGCGGCCATCCGATATATGCCAGGGAAATTTCATGGAAATGCATTGGAACGGGACTGGAGATTTTGTCCGAAATAGGCAAAATCCGTTATAAAAAATCCGATATATGCAATGAATTTTTATTGGAAATGCATTACAGAAAAATTGGTTCTTTTTTATCTGTCCGTTGTGAGCGAATTTCCGATATATCCGAGTCCGATATATCCGAGGTTTACTGTATAAAATTTATATCTACATATCAACAGAGCTTGGGTAGAATTTGAAAAAATATGAGTTGTAAAAATCAGATACAGTTAAAAAAAAAATCGACCTGCAATGTGAACGTAGCCGTGGATATGCCCCGCCCACCGAGCTTGCGGTGCATTCACGGCGAGTTGGCTGAAATTGTGCCACAAATGTTTCATGTTCAACATTTTCTCTGCACTTACACACACTTACCACTATTTACCAAGACTTTACTCACTGGCCCGCCATCGCCACACAAAATGGCGTGCCACTGCAGGGACAAAGTGCATGCAAGCGTAAACGAGGCTTTCGATGGAAAAGACACTTACCACTCCACACTTTCACATTAAAGCGTAAACGTCGCAGGGCCTCATCTGCATTGAAGTTGCATTTGACCAGTTCATACAGCGCCTGGCAACGTACAGGACACCACAAAAGCTTCAGTAAAGACCAATCAAGGAGCGCCAAATCCTCGGATGTACCTGTTCATTGTCTCGGACCGTGCCGGCACACGGTTGTCTGCAGACTGCCCCCTCCTGGCCACGTGGGGTCTGTGCACTCAACAGGAAGTCCTCCACATCCTGCGGCGGCAGATCCCCTGGTCTCCACAGCAACTGGTCCTCGCTGTTGTAGGCTGGACCCACAGGAAGGAGGACAGTCAGGGTGCCCGATGAGGAGAAATAAGGAGTTTAGAGTAGTGATTCACACGTTTTTTTGGCCGTGAGATCATCGGGTGTGCCGTGGGAAATGATTCCATTTCACTCAATTGGTCGGAAAATGATTTATTTCCTGTTTTGTTCATCTAGCTATGCCGGAATGACATCCTGACAGGGAGAACAAAGAAATAAGCGAACCTACGTGTCCACCTGCTGCCACCCATACAACAGAATGAAGCTAGGTGAGAGAAGTAGCATTAACATGTTACATACATACCTGCTTCCTGGTACGTATACGGGTTGAGTGGAGGGACTGTTGCCTGGTACATGGAACCCACCAGGATCTCCTAGGAAGGACATCATGGACATTAGTTAAGTCTACGTGAGGCCGCTTCTGCTGTGCCAAAATATGTGTGATGGGAACCTTGTGTTCTTCGTTGGAGGGAAGAGATATATTGTCCGAATCCTCGTCCGATGAGCAGACGAATGTGTCTTTGCCAGCTGGGAGGGGAAAACATCACAAGGTTTTCATTTAGGGGGGCCTAGTGGTTAGCATGTTAGCCACACACTCAGGAGGTTTGGAAGATCTGGGTTTGGGCATCTTTGTTCTCCCCGTGCATGTGTGGGTTTCCTCCTCCATCCCAAAAACATGTTAGCTTCATTGGCCGCTGCAAATTGTCCATAGGTATGAACGTGGGTGGGCCCACAGCAAACCGATCTCCTCCATCCTACCCTGTCTTCTGCATCTGTCTCTTTCACACCAACTACCCTCATGTCCTCCTTCACTACATCCATAAACCTCCTCTTTGGTCTTCATCTACGCCTCCTACCTGGCAGCATCCTTCTACCAATATAGTCGCTATCTCTCCTCTGGACATGTCCCAACCAGTCTAGACTAGTTTGGCCTGGCCTCCAACATGTAATGTCCCTCTGATGTACTCCTTCCTGATCCTATCCATCCTGGTCACTCCCAATGTGGGATCTTTGGGATCCATGGCCCATCACACAGCCGCCGGTTTGTTTACAACAGCCACCTGCCTGGCATCCCGCCCTGCTGATGGAAATGTGTGTCCCAGGCTATGACGCAAATCTTTGTTGACAGAAATGTTGAAATGTAATATTTACTCTACACATTTTTACAGCATATTGTAAAACATTAAGAATGTTTGTCCTCCTACAGAAACCATATTAAAACAAAAAATATACAGTAAACCTCGGATATATCGGATTCAATTGTTCCCACTGGTTTTGTCCGATATAAGCGAAATCCGTTATATGCGTATACCGGAAAATGTCCGTTTTACGCATATATGGGATTTATATCCGGTATATGCGTAAATGGGATTTTATCCGTTATAAAAAGGCACTTCCTTGACTATGTTTCCAATGTACCTGGACGCGCAGGCAACGCTGCAAACGCTGCAAATGACGTCGTATAGCGGCCTGTCACGATTCGGCGAATCGGAGCGCCACGATGCGGCCATCCGATATATGCCAGGGAAATTTCATGGAAATGCATTGGAACGGGACTGGAGATTTTGTCCGAAATAGGCGAAATCCGTTATAAAAAATCCGATATATGCAATGAATTTTTATTGGAAATGCATTACAGAAAAATTGGTTCTTTTTTATCTGTCCGTTGTGAGCGAATTTCCGATATATCCCAGTCCGATATATCCGAGGTTTACTGTATCTCCCTCCCCCTTTTTCCATTTTCAAACATTTTTCAAAAAGCTCCAAGGAGCCACAAGGGCGGCGCTAAAGAGCCACATAAAGCTGTAGAGCCGCGGGTTGCCAACCCCTGCCCTACCCTAACCCAATCTAACCTACGCTAACCCTAAATTTGGAGAGAATTTGGGAGTATCAAAGTAGTTCAGATACAAAAAGACCAGTTGACAGAGTACTCTTGCTAGTATTGGAGATAAAGTTACATAAATGTACGTGTAAATTACTGTAAACTTACCTGATTTGTTTACTCTGGAGCAAACAAGTTCCCATTCCGCTGCTTTTTTAAGTGTTCTTTTATTTTTTTTTAGAAATGTCAAATAGTCAAGATTCATTCATGGTCTCACACAAAGTTGGATTTCTTAAACTCAATACAAAAACATGCATTTTCAGGTGTTAAAAAAATATTTGAGCATTGCAAAGGGAGCCACAACAAAGAGGCTGAAGAGCCACACGTGGCTCTGGAGCCATGGGTGGCTGACCCTTGCTTTACCATAACCCAGGGGTGGGCAAACTACGGCCCAGGGGCCACATCCGGCCCGCCAAGTATTTGAATATGGCCCGCCTGTTCTTTCCAAAATATTTCATTGAAACTCAACATACAACCTGGCATCATGGCTTGAGCCAACCTTTTGATGGTTGAAGTAGCTGTTTTATCAATTTCATTATTTGATGTGGTCTGATGTTTACAAAATGCTCCTGAAAAAAGGGACACAAGCACATAATAATAATAATAATAATTAAAATAATAATAATAATACATTCATTTTCTACCGCTTGTCCTCACGAGGGTCGCGGGGGTGCTGGAGCCTATCCCAGCTGTCTTGGGGCGAGAGGCGGGGTACACCCTGGACTGGTCATAATAATAATAATAATAATAATAATAATAATAATAATAATAATAATTCTGTCATTTTTTACCGCTTATCCTCACGAGGGTCGCGGGGGTGCTGGAGCCTATCCCAGCTGTCTTGGGGCGAGAGGCGGGGTACACCCTGGACTGGTCGTAATAATAATAATAATAATAATAATAATAATAATAATAATAATAATAATAATAATAATAATAATAATAATAATAATAATAATAATAATAATAATAATAATAATAATAATAATAATAATAATTCATTTTTTTACCGCTTATCCTCACGAGAGTTGCGGGGGGTGCTGGAGCCTATGCCAGTTGTCTTGGGGCGAGAGGCGGGGTACACCCTGGACTGGTCGTAATAATAATAGTAATAATAATAATAATAATAGTAATAATACTACTAATAATAATTCATTCATTTTTTACCGCTTATCCTCACGAGGGTCGCGGGGGTGCTAGGCCTATCCCAGCTGTCTTGAGGCGAGAGGCGGGGTACACCCTGGACTGGTTGTAATAATAATAATAATAATAATAATAATAATAATAATTCATTAATTTTCTACCGCTTATCCTCACGAGGGTCGCGGGGGTGCCGGAGACTATCCCAGCTGTCTTGGGGCGAGAGGCAGGGTACACCTGGACTGGTCGCAAAAATAAAAATATCATTATTAATAAACTTATGAATAAAAATTATTAATATAATTTATATTTATCATTATTAATATAATAATAATGATAACAATAATGATCACAATAAATTTATAATGCACTTTACATCAAATAAATGATCTCAAAGTGCACATATAGCAGACTACATGACACTTTTACGTGTAAAATATGTGTAAAAATATACGTGCACAAATGGACTGTCACGTGTAAAATACTATACAGTCTGCCCCCCCCCCCCCCCCCCGTCAATTTTGTTAAATCAATGCGGCCCGCGAGTCAAAAAGTTTGCCCACCCCTGCCCTACCCCTACCCTAAAGCTAATCCTCTAACCCTAAACCGCCCTACCAGGTAACGCTAATCCTAGACCAGATAGGACAGCGCTAGCTCTCTCTCTTATCGTCTTTGAGCAGACATGAATGAGAAGATTCCCAGACTTAGAATTTCCACTTTGCGTACGACTCACCCGGCAGTTGATGAAGCAGATCTGAGGTGTTGGAGGTGACCGAAGGCGTCAGATCATCAGCGGACGATTCTACTCCGTCTTCTCCAGCAAAGAGGTCCTCAGTTATCTGCTTCTGGAGATGACAGCAAAGCTTAGACGGATGCGGCGGAGACACCATGGGCCATCTCACCTTGTCCAGAGTCATGTCCGGCAGAGCGGCGGCAACATGACGGTTCTGCTTGGCTGGATCAGACACGGTGTAGCCGTAGAGTGCCAGCAGGTCCTCAAAGTTCTCACTGGCCTGCATCAAGACAAGAAATAGGAAAGGAGACCTGAAGAGTTACTTCAGGAAGACTTCCTTCATTCCTCAGCGAAAAGGTGACCCAAACATTTGGTCAGTTGAGCTATGAGATCCTCCAAATGATAAATGGAAACCCGACATCAAGACATCAAGCACCATAACAGAAGTTGAGCGTACAGTCTGGGGTTGGGCTGCCATCTTCACAGGATGAGGAGAACCTCTCCTTTAACTCCGGTTAAAACTCCTACTTCTCCGGTCGAGCGTCTTCATTGCCATACCTCACCATCTCAGCTGGGCTGCGACCTCGGTGGCCAGGTCCAAAGGCCCACGGCTCGCCTGTGGGCAGAAACAACGGTGGTCAGTGTCTGGTCATCGGGTTGCTAGCCAGCAGGCTACTTCCTGGTTCATGGGGCGGTGCGCTGAGAATCCGCTGACAGGAAGTCAGAAATATCATGTTTACATCGTATGAGGATCGCCCTCAAAGCATATCAGTCAAACATGAACACCAAGCATGGCTAACGACGCCTTTCTTAAATAGTGGTAGCTAGTACAGGGGTGTCCAAAGTGTGGCCTGGGAGCCATTTGCAGCCTGTGGCCCACAGCACGATCGGAAAATAGAATTTAATAAGTCCATGAATAAATAATAAATTGAAAAATCAGCAGTAGTTTTACATAAATGAAGTATCTAACAACAAATAGGTGTCATTCTACCGGACTATGTTGTAATATTTTGAGGAATAATACGACATTTTAGCAAGTTTTTTAGTAGGTAAGGTAATGGTTTTATTTCATTAGAACATGCATCATATTACAATTGAGTGCATCCCATAATCAGTTCCCAGTTCCACATGTCCAAAAGGAGTAGGAAGAAGCAAAGCTTATTAAATCCTACCCCTCCATCTGGTACTTTTACAATCACTAACTGTTACATTTGTTCACTTCCTGCTTTCCATAATACAGTTTAAGTTTTTTTTTTTTTTTAATAATGCACCTCGTACCGAAGTACTCGGTGATATGAGCATCCAATGCCATAATGTGTACCATAGTGCGTGTCAATATAGCACATCATGACTGGTTCAAGACTATTCATCCTTGTATTTAGCAAACATCAACTGCTTGTATTGTTTCTTGAATTGGCTCATCGTTGTGCATTGTTTGATTTCCTTACTCAATCCGTTCCATAGTTTGATTCCACATACTGAAATGCTATGGCTTTTTAACATAGTCCTAGCATAGAAGTGTTTCAAATTTAGTTCTTCCCTGAGAACTAAATTTATTTAAATTAAACTGAGTTTTTGAAAAACAAAAAACTAAATTATGAAAAACAAAACAACAAATACAGTGGTGTTTTTTGGAAAATTGAGGGATGAACAATAAAACTTGAAAAAAATTAAGAACAAAATTTGTATTGAAAAATTAAATAATTTCAGAGAATAAGCCCAAAGACAGCTGGGATAGGCTCCAGAACCCCCCACGACCCTCGTGAGGAAAAGCGGTAGAAAATGAATGAATGAATGAAGCTTGTAATATAATATTATCAGGAAAAATAATGTCATTTTAGTAACATAGAGTTGAAATATTACTCCCAACCCAAAAAAAGAAGCATTGGAGTTTTTAATTCTTCATGGACAGATACCTTTGTCTTCGTTGTTTTTCTGGCTTACATTTATACTTCGAGAAATATTCTGCTGTTAAAACTTGTCAAATTAAGAAAGATTCAAACTTTTGAGAGGTTATAAGATATTGCATATAAATTATGTTCTGCAGCTCCAGTGTATTTTCCTTTAGTGAGCGTGGGGGTAAAATGGCTCTTTTGATAGTAAAGGTTGCCGACCCCTGACCTAGCATGTCAAGCTTCTTCTTCTTTCTCTTTGGGCTTTTGCCTTCGGAGGTCGCCACAGCAAATCAATGTCCTCCATCACACCAACTACCTTCATGTCCTCCTACACTACATCCATAAACCTCCTCTTTGGTCTTCTTTTACGCCTCCTACCTGGCAGCATCCTTCTACCAATATATTGACTATCTCTCCTCTGGACATGTCCAAACCATCTCAGTCTGGCCTCTCTCAGTCTGACTTTATCTCCAAGGCCTCTAACATGTAATGTCGCTCTGATGTACTCCTTCCTGATCCTATCCATCCTGGTCACTCCCAATGAGAACCAGAGCATGTATCAGATTGTCTTGTCTGTATCTAAACTCTCTGATGTTGGCGGCCCACGTGATCGCGACAGCAGCGTGTGCTAGCATCTTTAGCAAGGAGTAGGAGCAATGTCTGAAAAACACGTTGTAGCTGAGTACAAACCTTGTCATGCGCAAGCGTCCCATGGTGGCTCAGAACCAGGAAGTTAAATATGACCAACCTCTCCCACGGGACGGCAAAAAGTCATTAGCTTGGATGACCAGCCCGTCGGCGGTGAGGAATGTCGGGTTTCAATTCCTCAAACATGCCAAGTTGCCACTGCATTGTGGGTAAAGGTATACCCCACAAGCGTAAAAAGAAGCTGACGAGTTGCTAAGTTGTATGACATCATCATTGACCAAGGCCAAAGGTCATATAAGTGCCTCTTTTTCATAGCTGTCTCAGGCGACGCCTGTTCCGACCAAAGTATGAAAATGATTGCAGATTTTGAGAATCAAGTCGTAAATTTCTGAGTTTAAAATCAAAAGTGGTAACTTAATGTTACAGGCATCGCCTGAGACAGCCATGAGAAGCCTCGGGGGGCTTTGAGACGATGCTAACCCATGCTAATCTGTTTGTAGTCAACTGCTCTGTTTTGCTGCCACATTATGAATAAACGCTGTGGCCTTAAGAGGAGAGTTTCCGTTCTTCCAGAAGAGATGTGCTCTATTTTCCCTCTGACACGTATGACACCATGAAACGTCATATCACCACTTCATACATGGAATACAGTAAACCTCGGATATATCGGACTCGGATATATCGGAAATTCGCTCACAACGGACAGATAAAAAAGAACCGATTTTTCTGTAATGCATTTCCAATAAAAATTCATTGCATATATCGGATTTTTTATAACGGATTTCGCCTATTTCGGACAAAATCTCCAGTCCCGTTCCAATGCATTTCCATGAAATTTCCCTCGCATATATCGGATGGCTGCATCGTGGCGCTCCGATTCGCCGAATCGTGACAGGCCGCTATACGATGTCATTTGCAGCGTTGCCTGCGCGTCCAGGTACATTGGAAACATAGTCAAGGAAGTGCCTTTTTAGAACGGATAAAATCCGATTTACGCATATACCGGATATAAATCCGATATATGCGTAAAACGGACATTTTCCGGTATACGCATATAACGGATTTCGCTTATATCGGACAAAACCAGTGGGAACAATTGAATCAGATATATCCAAGGTTTACTGTATTAGGACTCTTTCTAGGAAACGTACAACTTAATTTTTGCACATTTGCCACTTTATTCTCCAAATCTCTGATTTAGCAGTGTGGCTGTAATACTGGTAGAAATCTTTTCCTGGTGGAATACTAACCCGACTACCTCCAGTGGCCCCCGGGTGGGTTGAGTTTGAGTCCCCGCTTTAGGCCATAAATCAACACGAGTACGAAAAAGTCAACTTTACACTGCACACAGGAAGAACTAGTCCCTCGGTGGTGTTTTATGTGGTAAAAATGTCTTGTTGGGACAACTTGAGTGGAGTTGCTAGTGTGTCTGAAAGTGAGTGTGCGTGACCAGGGGCGCTTTCCTGCCACTTGGTGCTGAACGCCTCTTCCTCTCTCTCGGCGGAGAAGGAAATAAGTCAAAATGTCCACAAACCACGACAAAGACTAACAATGACAACTTTTTCCAGTGAGAAAACTTGAGGAAAAACATTCGAGCACGGCCGTGTCGTCTCCCTCCGCCTTTTGTTCGCTATCTCCGCTCGGTTCCCCTCCAGGGCAGCGAGAGAGCGAGGGGGGTGGAATGGATCTTTAACGCCGCGGAAAGAGGCTCGAAACGCCGGAGAGCTTCTCCATTTCTTCCCCCCCACCCACCTTCGTCACTTCCCCGATGTTTAACCCCCGCGTTGCTACGTTTCGCCCCGCGTTAAGTTCGCCGAGCGAACCGCCGACACATGCGCGAACGAGTCCGGCTCGACCCGCGCCGTCGTCCGCCCTCGTTAGCCGGTCGTCCGGGAGACTCCAGCCTCGTTTTCGTTCACTTACCTCCGCCGCCATTCCTCTCCTGCGCGAGCTCACTAGCCCGGATGTTGTCGGTCTGTCGTGTAGCAGCTCTCGCTGTGTTACTGTGTCAGGTACTTGTGTACTCGGCATGTACTCTTACACTCTTTTTCACTTATATTCAAGTTTAGCCTTCAGAAATTATTTTAAAAACACAACTTGCGCTTTTCGTTTTCCTACCGAGCGCCATGCAATATAAACTGTCGGCGTGTGTGACGTGTTGATTTCTTTTGAGGCCACTGTAACACTTTATTAAATATTACAAAAAAATGACATTTTTACTACAATGTATGTTTAAGGCTGAAAAGAGGGAGGGGACGGGGCATGGCCGTTGCAGATAAAGACAGAAGCGGCTCTGTTCACATGAATGCATGCGGCTCACAAGATATACAGTACTCCACATACGCATTATATACATTTACATGCACACTGTATGCATGTTGCTCTGCACCCTTTACACATAAATAACTATTCTGTCACCCGGGAAATCATGCAAAAATGTCATTAATATATAAATAATAAAAAAATATATAATGTATATATAAAATAATAAGTCACACTTTTTTCATAGGTTGGCTGTTCCTGCAACTTATACTCCAGAGCGACTTATAAATGAAAATAACTATTCTGTCACCCTGGAAATCATGCAAAAATTTCATTAATATATAAATAATAAAAAAATATATAATATATATATAAAATAATAAGTCACACTTTTTTCATAGGTTGGCTGTTCCTGCAACTTATACTCCAGAGCGACTTATAAATGAGAAAACTGTTTATGTTACATAAACACTGGACACCTTTTCTGTTCTTTTATTGTTAGAACTTGCCTTCCAAGAGGATGTAATGTCTGTTTTGGTCAAGTAGTTTGGAAAATATATTACCCGAAAAAATGCGACTTATACTCCAGTGTGACTTACATATGTTTTTTTCTACCTAATTATGCATTTTTGGCATTGTGCGACTTGTAGTCCAGAAAATACGGTATATATACTATGTATGTACATATGTGTGTGTATATATATATATGTACTCAACAACAATATAAATGCAACACGTGTTTTGTTGCCATTTTTGATTTTTTTTTAAGATGGACTTAAAGATCTAAAATTAATTCCAGATAAACAATATTACTGTTTCTCTGAAACATTGTTCCCTTAATCTGTCAAAATATTTGATGGTGACCACTTCTGCTTTGCTAAGATAATCCATCCCACCTCACTGGTGTGCCACATCAAGATGCTGATCAGACACCATGATTAGTGCACAGGTGTGCCTTAGACTGGCCACAATAAAAGGCCGCCCTGAAATGTTTTGTTTTTTTTTGCTTTATTTGGGGTCTGGGGACTCCAAACCAGTCAGTTTCTGGTGTGACCACCATTTGCCTCATGCAGTGCAACACATACAGTTTATCTGATTGTCAATTGTGGCCTGTGGAATGTTGGTCCACTCCTGGATATCAGTGGCAACTGGTAGACACCCCAAACATGCTCAATGGGTGACATGTCCGGTGAGTATGCTGACCATGCAAGAACTGGGACATTTTCAGCAGAATTGTGTCCAGATCCTTGCAACATGGGGCCGTGCATTATCTTGGTGAAACATGAGGTGATGTTCATGAATATATGGCACAACGATGGGCCTCAGGATCTCATTACGGTATCCCAGTCCATCGGCTTATGGTGGAAAAATGAAAATTCAAAGCACGAGGACCAGATCTGGTTGACATTCCTGCTGTCAGCATGTCAACTGGACACTCCCGCTATGCTTGCGACATTTGTGGCATTTTGCTGTGAGACAAAATGGCACATTTCAGGGTGGCCTTTTATTGTGGCAAGTCGAAGGTACACATGTGAATATATGAGGAAATGAATGAATGAATATATATATATATATTAGGGTGCATCAAATTTGAATGGGAAATTTTAATTTCATAATATTAATTTGGCTGGCATTTCATTTTTTTCTAATGAACATAAAAATGTCTTCTGCAAAGTTTTGAGGAAATTCTTTGAGATTTAGGGATGCCACCTCACACATAAACTTTTGTAAAATTTTGGAAAATGTGCAATTTCTACTCTAATTACCAAAAAGTTGACCTGGAAATGTTGAGTACAATGAACTTCTATACAATATCATTTTTTGTAGGGTCGTAAAAGTAAATATACAGTAAACCTCGGATATATCGGATTAAATTGTTCCCACTGGTTTTGTCCGATATAAGCGAAATCCGTTATATGCGTATACCGGAAAATGTCAGTTTTACGCATATATCGAATTTATATCCGGTATATGCGTAAATGGGATTTTATCCGTTATAAAAAGGCACTTCCTTGACTATGTTTCCAATGTACCTGGACGCGCAGGCAACGCTGCAAACGCTGCAAATGACGTCGTATAGCGGCCTGTCACGATTCGGCGAATCGGAGCGCCACGATGCGGCCATCCGATATATGCGAGGGAAATTTCATGGAAATGCATTGGAACGGGACTGGAGATTTTGTCTGAAATAGGCGAAATCCGTTATAAAAAATCCGATATGCAATGAATTTTTATTGGAAATGCATTACAGAAAATTTGGTTCTTTTTTATCTGTCTGTTGTGAGCGAATTTCCGATATATCCGAGTCCGATATATCCGAGGTTTACTGTATTTGTTTTCTCTTTGGGCAGATTGGGTATTCCTCAGAATTCAACTTTAAAGATTCTCCATTCATTTGTCCTATTGACAAAATGAATGGCAGTATTTACTGTATTTATACAGTAAATACATGTTCACACGGCCTTACCCTGAATTTTAATAAAGTTTAAACACTTTGTTTTTATTTTATTTGTATTTTATTGTAAACACAAGGGGCAATAGTAACATATTTAAATAACAATTCATGGCGACCATTGAGCACTGTTCACCATTTTATTCCACAAAACGTATGGTGGCACCCCTAAATAATAATGTATTGGAAAAATATTTTGTATGTGTTGTTTCTACATATATTGGAACACTTTTAGTACCCAGCCACATCAAAATTCAATAATTGTGTTTTTTGATGCACCCTAATATGTTTTTTTTTTTACTTTTATTGTATTTTATATATTTATGTATGTAAGGCATGTGTGATGTATGGGAACAAAACAACATCTATTTGTTTCTTCATCGACTCCACCTCGTGTGTTGCTCTTCTTCTTCTGTGTTCCCGTCTACCAGCGGAATATTGACTGTAAAGTCTTCTCAAGTACATGTGAGAACAATTAAAAAGCAGATGCCATAACGGTCCCGGCCGCACTGTTCCCTCCATATGCTCCAGCTGTGCTCCATGCTATGGATATTACATGTAGACATCTGACATGTTCCTGCTTTAAGACACCACAGAGAGCCTGAAGAGTTAACACAAATCGTGTTTGTAGCAGGACATCCTAAAATTACAACCTAATCTCTCAACTGTTTGGAAGGTGTGTGGTTTTGGGGGGTTTAGGGACAAAAACAAACATCTCTCTCGAGGTCCAGCAGGCAACTTCAGAACTAACCATGACGATGTGAATATATGCTGTATGGCAAAGCTGAGATATGCACTTTTTCTTGAAATATAAATAACGTGGTAGCATATTGTACAGAATATCAAAGTGTGAAAGCTGCATCCTTTCATTTGTCGACGTGGCCCTGGCTGGGAACAAGTTTGTCCTGTGTGAAAGGGAACTTTTATTCAAATAAAACCATGTTCACCATGTGTCATGACGATGTCAAAGGCAGTCCTCGAGGTATCACATCTCAAGTTATGATGTATGACATTTCAACTTATAATGTTTTGTATTATGTATATTATGTATTATTATTTCAAGTTACTCCTCCGTGAATCACCACCTTATGGTGGTGGAGGGGTTTGAGTGCCCGAGTGATCCAAGGAGCTATGTTGTCTGGGGCTATAAGCCCCTGGTAGGGTCTCCCAAGGTAAACAGGTCCAAGGTGACGGGACAGACCAAGAGTGATTCAGAAGACCCTTATGATGACAACAAATGGCCAATGGGAGGAACTGCACCTTAACGGATGTAGGATACCGAGGCCTCACCCTGGAGCCAGGCCCGGGAAAGGGGCTCGCAGGTAAGTGCCTGGTGGTCGGGCCGGGCCCAACACGAAGAAGCAGCCTCGAAGGATCTCCTCCTCGTAGACCCACCACCTATGGGGGCACTCAAGAGTCCGGTACATTGTGTGTTGGGTGGCGGTCAAGGACGGGTGCCTGGGTGACCTGGTCTTCAGCAGCGAATCTGGTTCTTGGAACATGGAATGTTACTTCTCTGGTGGGGAAAGAGCCTGAACTTGTGCGAGAAATTAAGACATTCCGACTAGACATAGTCGGACTCACTTCGGCCCACAGTTTGGGTTCTGGAACCAAACTCCTCGAGAGGTGCTGGACCTTGTTCTACTGTGGAGTTGCTGCAGAGAACAGGCGGCAAGCTGGTGTGGGCTTATTACTTCTGTGTTGGAGTCATCCGTGGTGAACGAGAGGGTGATTTCCCTACGCCTTCGGGTTGGGGAAAGGGTCCTGACTGTCGTTTGTGCAAACGCGCCAAACGGCAGCCCAGAGTACCGGCCTTCTTGGAGTCCATCAGGGGGGTGCTGGAGAGCACCCCAGCTGGTGACTCCGTCGTTCTACTGGGAGACTTCAACGCCCATGTGGGCAATGACAATGTGACCTGGAGGGGCGTGATTGGGAGGAACGGCCTCCCTGATCTGAACCCGTGCGGAGTGATGTTACTGGACTTCTGTGCGAACCACAGTTTGGCCATAACTAACACCATGTTCGAACATAGGGATGTCCATAAGTGTACTTGGCACCAGGACACCCTCGGCCGCAGGTCTATGATCGACTTTGTAGTCGTATTATCAGACCTGCGTCCGCATGTTCTGGACACATGGGTGAAGAGAGGGGCTGAGCGGTCAACTGATCACCACCTGGTGATGAGTTGGATTAGATGGCGGGGGAGGACCTGGACAGACCTGGAAGACCCAAACGAGTAGTTACAGTGTGTTGGGAACGTCTGGCAGAGTCTCCCGTTTGTCGAGTCTTCAACTCTCACCTCCGGCAGAGCTTCACCTGCATCCCAGGGGAGGACCGGGATATTGAGTCCGAATGGGCCATATTCCGTGCCTCCATTGCTGAGACAGCTGACCGGAGCTGCGGCCTCAAGGCGGTCGGTGCTAGTCGTGGCGGCAGGCCCCGAACCCGATGGTGGACATCAGATGTCAGGGCCGCTGTCAAGCTGAAGAAGGAGTCCTATTGAGCATGGATGGCTTGTGGTACTCCGGAAGCAGCTGACAGGTACCATCAGGCCAAACGGCACGCAGCTTCGGCAGTTGTCGAGGCAAAAACTCGGGTGTGGGAGGAATTCGGTGAGGCCATGGAGCACAACTTTCGGTCGGCCTCGAAGACATTCTGGCAAACCGTCCGGCGCCTCAGAAAAGGGAAGCAGTGCCCGGTCCACACTGTTTACAGTGGGGATGGGGGCCTGCTGACCTCGACTGGGGATGTAGTCAGATGGTGGAAGGAATACTTTGAGGCCCTTCACAATCCCACTGACATACCTTCCATAGAGGAAGCAGAGTCTGAGGACACATATATGGACAGTACCATCACTGTGGCTGAGGTATCTGGGATGGTCAAAACGCTCTTCAGTGGCAAAGCTCCGGGGGTGGACGAGTTCTGCCCAGAATTCCTCAAGCCTCTGGATGTTGAGGGACTGTCTTGGCTGGCACGTCTCTTCAACATTGCATGGAAGTCGGGAACAGTGCCTTTGGATTGGCAAACTGGGGTGGTGGTCCCCCTTTTCAAGAAGGGTGACCGGAGGGTGTGTTCCAACTACAGGGGGATCACACTCCTCAGCCTCCCTGGGAAAGTCTATTCCAGGGTGCTGGAGAGAAGGGTACGACCGTTGGTCGAAAGTTTGCCACAAGAGGCTCAATGCGGTTTTCGTCATGGTTGTGGAACACTGGACCAGCTCTACACCCTCACAAGGGTGCTTGAGGGTACATGGGAGTTTGCCCATCCAGTCTACATGTGCTTTGTAGACTTTGTCGACCGCGTCCCTCGCGGCGTCCTTTGGGGGTGCTCCGGGAGTACGGGATTGGTGGCGTGCTACTACGTGCAATCTGGTCTTTGTACAAACGGGGCAGGAGTCTGGTTCGCATTGCCAGTAGTAAGTCGAGCCTGTTTCCGGTGAACGTTGGCCTCCGCCAAGGCTGCCCTTTGTCACCGATTCTGTTCACAATTTTCATGGACAGAATTTCTAGGCGCAGCCAAGGTGTTGAGGGAGTCCGGTTCAGTGGCCTTAGAATCTCGTCTCTGCTATTTGCAGATGATGTGGTTCTTACGGCCTCTTCGGGCTGTGACCTTCAGCGTTTACTGGGACGGTTTGCATCTGAGTGTGAAGCTTCTGGGATGAGACGCAGTACCTCCAAATCAGAGGCCATGGTTCTCAGTCGGAAAAGGGTGGAGTGCTCCCTCTGGGTTGGGAATGAGGTCCTGCCCCAGGTGGAGGAGTTTAAGTATTTTGGGGTCTTGTTCACGAGTGAGGGAAGGTGGGAGCGTGAGGTCGACAGATGGATTGGTGCAGCCTCGGCAGTAATGTGGTCGCTGTACCGGACCGTCGTGGTGAAAAGAGAGCTGAGCCGGAAGGCAAAGCTCTCAATTTACCGGTGGATCTATGTTCCCACCCTCACCTATGGTCATGAGCTTTGGGTCAGACCCAGGACATGCTGGAGGGATTATGTCTCACAGTTGGTCTGGGAACGCCTTGGTGTCCTCCCGGTTAGGCTGGAGGAGGTGGCCTGGGACCGGGAAGTCTGGGCTTCCCTACTGAGACTGCTGCCCCTTATCCATGACGCGGATAAGCGGAGAAAATGGATGGATAAATTTCAAGTTACTCCGTTTGGACATACAGTGTTTTGAGTTTGTGTTTTGCGTTACGACACCTCGAGTTATGACGTTTCAACTTACAATGTTTCATCTTACAATGTTTCATGTTGTGTCATTTCAAGTTACTCAGTTTGGACATACAGAGTTTTGAGTTCATGTTTTGCGTTACGACACCTCGAGTTATGACATTTCAACTTACAATGTTTCATGTTGTGCCATTTCAGGTTACTCTGTTTGGACATACAGCGTTTTGAGTTACATTGTTTTGCATTATGACAACTTGAGTTATGACATTTCAACTTACAATGTTTCATCTTACAATGTTTCATGTTGTGCCATTTCAAGTTACTCCGTTTTTACATACAGCGTTTTGAGTTTGTGTTTGGCGTTACGACACCTCGAGTTATGACATTTCAACTTACAATGTTTCAATTTACAATGTTTCAACTTATGCCATTTCAAGTTACTCAGTTTGGACATACAGAGTTTGGAGTTTGTGTTTTGTGTTATGACACCTCGAGTTATGACATTTCAATTTATAATGTTTCATTTTGTGCCATTTCAGGTTACTCCGTTTGGACATACAGCGTTTTGAGTTACATTGTTTTGCGTTATGACAACTCCAGTTATGACATTTGAACTTACAATGTTTCATCTTACAATGTTTCATGTTGTGCCATTTCAAGTTACTCCATTTTTACATACAGCGTTTTGAGTTTGTGTTTTGCGTTATGACACCTCGAGTTATGATATTTCAACTTACAATGTTTCAACTTATACCATTTCAAGTTACTTTGTTTTCACATACAGCGTTTAGAGTTCGTGTTTTGCTTTAGGACACCTCCAGTTATGACATTTCAACTTACAATGTTTCACTTTACAATGTTTCAACTTATGCCATTTCAAGTTACTCCGTTTGAACATACAGAGTTTTGAGTTTGTGTTTTGCGTTATGACACCTCGAGTTATGACATTTCAACTTACAATGTTTCACTTTACAATGTTTCAACTTATGCTATTTTAAGTTACTCAGTTTGGACATACAGAGTTTTGAGTTTGTGCTTTGTGTTATGACACCTCGAGTTATGACATTTCAACTTACAATGTTTCATGTTGTGCCATTTCAGGTTACTTCGTTTGGACATACAGCGTTTTGAGTTACATTGTTTTGCGTTATGACACCTCCAGTTATGACATTTCAACTTACAATGTTTCATCTTACAATGTTTTATGTTGTGCCATTTCAAGTTACTCCGTTTTTACATACAGCGTTTTGAGTTTGTGTTTTGCGTTATGACACCTTGAGTTATGATATTTCAACTTACAATGTTTCATGTTGTGCCATTTCAGGTTACTTCGTTTGGACATACAGCGTTTTGAGTTACATTGTTTGGCGTTACGACACCTCGAGTTATGACATTTCAACTTACAATGTTTCAATTTACAATGTTTCAACTTATGCCATTTCAAGTTACTCGGTTTGGACATACAGAGTTTGGAGTTTGTGTTTTGTGTTATGACACCTCAAGTTATGACATTTCAACTTACAATGTTTCATTTTGTGCCATTTCATGTTACTCCTTTTGGACATACAGCGTTTTGAGTTACATTGTTTTGCGTTATGACAACTCCATTTATGAAATTTCAACTTACAATGTTTCATCTTACAATGTTTCATGTTGTGCCATTTCAAGTTACTTCGTTTTTACATACAGCGTTTTGAGTTCGTGTTTTGCGTTATGACACCTCGAGTTATGACATTTCAACTTACAATGTTTCATCTTACAATGTTTCATGTTGTGCCATTTCAAGTTACTCCGTTTGAACATACAGAGTTTTGAGTTTGTGTTTTGCGTTATGACACCTCGAGTTATGACATTTCAACTTACAATGTTTCAATTTACAATGTTTCAACTTATGCCATTTCAAGTTACTCAGTTTGGACATACAGAGTTTTGAGTTTGTGCTTTGCGTTATGACACCTCGAGTTATGACATTTCAACTTACAATGTTTCATTTTGTGCCATTTCATGTTACTCCGTTTGGACATACAGTGTTTTGAGTTACATTGTTTTGCGTTATGACAACTCCAGTTATGACATTTCAACTTACAATGTTTCATCTTACAATGTTTCATGTTGTGCCATTTCAAGTTACTCCGTTTGAACATACAGAGTTTTGAGTTTGTGTTTTGCGTTATGACACCTCGAGTTATGACATTTCAACTTACAATGTTTCAATTTACAATGTTTCAACTTATGCCATTTCAAGTTACTCAGTTTGGACATACAGAGTTTTGAGTTTGTGCTTTGCGTTATGACACCTCGAGTTATGACATTTCAACTTACAATGTTTCATTTTGTGCCATTTCATGTTACTCCTTTTGGACATACAGCGTTTTGAGTTACATTGTTTTGCGTTATGACAACTCCATTTATGAAATTTCAAATTACAATGTTTCATCTTACAATGTTTCATGTTGTGCCATTTCAAGTTACTCCGTTTTTACATACAGCGTTTTGAGTTCGTGTTTTGCGTTATGACACCTCGAGTTATGACATTTCAACTTACAATGTTTCAATTTACAATGTTTCAACTTATGCCATTTCAAGTTACTCAGTTTGGACATACACAGTTTGGAGTTCGTGTTTTGTGTTATGACACCTCGAGTTATGACATTTCAATTTACAATGTTTCAACTTATGCCATTTCAGGTTACTCCGTTTGGACATACAGCGATTTGAGTTACAT
The DNA here is from genome assembly GCF_030265055.1 of Doryrhamphus excisus. Lineage (NCBI taxonomy): Eukaryota > Metazoa > Chordata > Actinopteri > Syngnathiformes > Syngnathidae > Doryrhamphus > Doryrhamphus excisus. The sequence goes on from NC_080470.1 coordinate 13,858,902, forward strand.
TGTTTTGCGTTATGACACCTCCGGTTATGACATTTCAACTTACAATGTTTCACGTTATGACATTTCAAGTTCCAGCATTTCAACACTTACAATGTTTCATGTTATGACATTTCAAGTTACGGCGTTTTCACTTACACCGTTTCAAGATACAATTATTATTACAATTATTATTATATTATAATAATTATTAACACTGTACAAAAAAAAAACGAGTTACATGAGCAGGACGGAGGAATCCGAAGTCACACGTCCCCCACACAGACCAAGAACATCACTTAAGCTCCTTTTAGTTGGGTTGTTTCCCCCTCATGATGTCTCCCAAGCGTGTGGCAGACTCTTCAAAGAAAAGGAAAGTAAAATCGGTTTCTTGCCCGATCTATGTTGCTCAAACATGGCAACCGTCATGAATGATAAAGAAGGTATGTTTTAAAGTGTAAAAGGATCTACGTACTCCTATGAAATGGACAGTGACGACACAATAAGCCTGTCTCTCCCTCCCTTGCAACGCCCCTTCCAATGAGCAAGACAACTCAACTTACATTACTGCCAAATAGGGCCATGTATCGTTATCATCATAATACCTGATACCGGTGTCAACCACCGAGTTCACACGAACTCAAAACGCTGTATGTAAAAACGAAGTAACTTGAAATGGCACAACATGAAACATTGTAAGATGACAAGCCGCATCACTGAGACAGACTGAAAACAGCAGACGGTATCAATGCGCCATCTGCTGCTTGTTACGACGTTGTTAATACCTTGGTCTCTTTACCTCTCCGCTACACCCTCATTAGCCAAAAGGTCGTTATCCAAACGGAGAAAAGTAGATAAGGAGTGTAGAAATTTCAACGAAAAATGGACCACGTCCTATTTATTTACAGAGATGCACGGAAAACCTTTGTGCTTGGTGTGTTTGCAACAAGTTTCGGTATTGAAGGAATATAATATTCGACGCCACTACGAGACTCATCACAGCGAAAAATATGACGGCTTGCAAGGACAACTGAGAAGAGATAAGATTAACGAATTGCTGGCGGGTCTGAGGAAACAGCAGTCAACTTTCATCAAGAGCCGAGAAGTCAGTGAAGCAGCGGTAAAAGCCAGCTACCTAATTGCTAGCGAAATAGCATTAGCATCGAAGCCGTATTCCGACGGTGACTTTGTTAAACGATGCTGGTGTTGATGCACTTGTACAGGCCAAAAGATGCCAAGTTTCAGGAACAAATACAAGTCCAGACTAGACTAACACCTTTAAAATGCTGCCTTAGATACTGTTTGCATTGAAAGAATACAGCTCTGTGAAGATGAATCCTTACTGTGGTGATTTAAAAAATGTGCACTTTAACGTTAGTCAGCAGCTTCAAAACAAAAGTTGTGTGATGGAATTCTACTGTTCATACAACTCCATAAATGTTCAGTATTTATTGTATGTGTATGTATGTTTCATGTATGAAGTTTACAGATTTACAGGACAGGCGAACACTTTCTTCATTACACATTTAAAATCACTCTCCTTAGTTTGTAAGGTGTACGCAGGGATTACATTTAGATTTTATATGCGTATGTGTAAGTGGTTTAAAAATCCCTTTCTTTAAAAGTCTCATTTAATCTTAAAGTGCATTACTATATTTTTCAGTACCAATTAAAGTTTTGTGCCTTTGTACAATCAGTGGGATCAGTTGCAATGCATATTTGTGAATGATAAAAGTAAATTGCACATTTGTCTAAGGAAATATGAGGTGTTTCATGAAATGTTTTGTAAAAGGATAGTTCATTAAATTTCAATATTTTCCTAATGTTCTTGTGCTTCTTTACACCAAAACAAAGGAAAGACATGATATTTTGGTTATTTATAGCAGAGTATGGTATAATTTGAATGGTCCGGCCCACTTGACATCTCCCTAGGCCGTATGTGGCCCACGATGCGAAATGAGTTTGACACCCCTGGCATAGATAAAGGTAAAATTTGATGAACTTTGTTCCCTACACCACGTCTCTCAAAAGTAAAGTCCAGGCTGGTACATGAGTATGGTGGCTTCAGAAATAATCTACAGTTAGAAAGCCTCCAGTTTTTGCTTAATCAGAGCGGCGATTTGTCCCACTTTCTATGAACGCACCACGCTACACATATTCGTTATTCATCTCAAATAGAAACTCACATAGATGGACTACTATACTGTATTTTACCATTTTTCTTCCACTTCACGTTTGCTCCCATATGCTGATACTACGTGGGGATGCATACAGGTAAGATTTCATGACATTATTGAGTGCTAATGTGCATATTAGTTGTGACCAATCTGACTGAAAACAAGTGTGTATATGTTTTACTTGTGCTTTTAATTTGATGATGTTCCTGTCATAGTTTGACACAATACATAATGAATGACAAAGTGTATAGCTAACATCTATGTACGGTGTGGTTTACTGATGTGTCCATGGCTAGCTAGTGCACTGCTAATTCTAGCTAATGCTAGCGCTGAAATGACAGAGGACCCATCATAGATGTCCTAAGCTATGCCTGCCGTTAATCCGTGCCAATTCGATATAAATAACTTTGGTTGAATAAAACGCAATAACTGTGACGTCCCTAATATTAATAAATGAAGTAATTTTCTACTTTTGCCATAGAAAACATGTTTATAATCTTCATAATACGCTTTTTAACATTGGAAAAAGTGCTTAGCTATATTCACTCTGCTACCTCAATATACGTACCTCAGCGTTTAATTATGAATTGTATTTAAATTATGACATGCGATTAAGTGTTTAATCTTTTTAAATTAAGTGTATTTAATAAATACATCAATTTGTATTTTTCGTAACTTGAGGTGATTATAGGTATCAGAATTATTCTCAGTATCGTACCTCCCGACCTGCTGGTCAATGTTGGCATCCTACCACAAGATGGCGATGTTGCCACGCTTATCATTGAATACAAGGCATGCGGTGGGTCTGTGCCACAATACTTCATTTGGTGACTTCTAGGATGGGGAAGATTAACATTAAGATTAGAAGCATATTTCATTATTGTTCAAGGCATAATTATGCATCACAAAAGACATTCTTTCTAGTCTGGACTGAAGCAGAGCTGCAGACAAAGAGACAGACTCAGAGAGACACTTTCTTTGCACATTTGCTCCAACATTCCAGTCCGCTTCCATTAACCAACAATTTCCACTGCTTTTCACTGGCTAAGCCCCCCCACCCCCTCCCTGTGCAAACAGGATGTTTGTGTCTCGGTGGGGCAGCACGGCAATACAAAGCTGATGATCAGATAGCGAGGGCCGTCTCTCTCCCAGCGCTGTGACAGATTAGCAGGGATTTAGGGGCCTCCGCTCGGATTCCCCGACTAAACCAACACAGCGCAGGAAACACAGAGAACACGGGACGTCATGCAGCCGGCAGCGCACTCTCCTTTTAGGCCGACATCGCCTTGACAGCCAGGCCGCGTCACACACGTCAAACAGGAGCTCTGTGAGCTGGGAAAGAAAGATGGAGCAAACTAGCGAGGTTTCTGCCGCTACGTCAACACACCGTGGGATTCGGGAGACTTTGGGTTTCCTCGTATTGTGCTGCTTCACCACGCTTTGGAAAACACAGGATCTCAATCATGAGCACAGATTCTTTCATAATGATGAAAAACGAGTAAAGCGCTCTGAGGTTAGGCCTCCGCCAAGCGCCATCGTTCCCCCATATTGTGATTTATAGCATAAATATTAGTCCGACATTTATTTTATCTACATATTTAGATTCATTGACCATGGAAACATACCATACCAGCGAGTTATCTCATTAGCATGCTAACACCTAGCATAATAGTGCTAAGCGTTTATATAAATGCTAAACTCCGAAAATGATAAAAATGTTAGGATAATTATATTAGCATGCTAACACCTAACGGTAAGCAGGGGCGTCACTAGGTTCTGAGGACAGGGGGGGCTTAGCCCCCAGAAGATGCACAGGATATGAATGAATGTAGTAGACCAGGGGTCTCAAACACGCGGCACGTGAGCCAAATGTGGCCCGCAGGACACTAGTTTGAGGCCCCCGCCTTGATATGAAAGTTTAATGTTTGATATTTGAAAGTTTGATATGGATGCTGTATGGTATCATGTACCCAGAAAAAATTATTACGTTTGATTCATGTTCATGTTAAAGGTTAAATAACTGTTAATAGTTATCCTCCCTATCCGTGTGGAAGTGGTAAGTTTTTGGCTTTCTAAGTTTAAAGGAAATAACTCGGAGGCTACTGTTTAGGTCGCTAGCTCTCTAGTTTGCGAGTTAGCATGTGTCACAAGACCCTGCAGTTGCGCAATATGTTGTAAATAAAGAGTATAAATGTGACTATAGTCGTGTTTTGTCATGTCTACAGGGCTCTAATAATGCTTTGTTCATTTTAATCTGAAAAAAATCATTTTAAATATAATAGTAGAGATACTCAATTGTTTTAGGTCACTATTAAATTCACACAAGTACACACAATCTACACTGCAAAACCTCTGCAACCATTCTGTCCAGTGGACAGTATTCAATTATATAATAATCATTATTATATTATTCATTAGCCTATTATAATTACTATCATCATTATTCTTCTTCTGATTATTACTACTACTACTACTAGTAGTAGTACGCTAGTATTAGCCTGCTTATTGGCTTGCTTATTAGCCTTTATTATATGAAATTTGTCAGATATTTTTTTTGTAAAAAAAAAAAAAATCAATAAAAAAATATCAAATTATCTAGGGGGGCTTAAGAACATTTTAGGGGGCTTAAGCCCCCCTACAATAGGCCTAATGACGCCTCTGGCGGTAAGTGTCTGCTTAAGTTCATATTCATGAAAATCACAAAAAATGCATCTAGCATGCTAGGGTCAATTCAGGGAACCCTTCAAAGTAATCTGGGAAACTTGGCTGAACACGGATAAAGGCATGGACTTTGAGTTGGAAGGTTAGGAGTTGACCTGCATCAACAGGAAGGACACGAGGGGAGGAGGAGTGGCCCTGTATGTGGACAAACAACTACATTACAAAGTGGTAAAGAACATGTCAGTCGCTATTGATATTTTAGATTTTAGAATGTATTGCTATTAGCAAAAACATGTTCATCAGTTGTCTATACAGAACTCCAAATTCAAGGATGTCAAAAAATTTTCATATGTGGAGACTTCAATATTGATCTTGTAAATCCCCACAAGAACAAGGTAATGGATGATTTCATAGACACAATGTACAGCTTGAGTTTGTTTCCCCAAATGACCACTATGCCACCTTCATGGACAATATATTCCCCAATGACTTTGGTAACAAAACCACTAGTGGCCTGCTAATTAAGGACATCAGTGATCATCTTCCAGTATTCACAATTTACAACCATCATGATAAGAAAAGACTGTATGAATGTGAGTGTGAATGGTTGTTTGTCTATATGTGCCCTGTGATTGGCTGGCCACCAGTCCAGGGTGTACCCTCTCTCTTGCCCGAAGACAGCTGGGATAGGCTCCAGCACCCCCACAACCCCTGTGAGGAAAAGCAGTAGAAAATGAATGACTGAATGAATGAACTATGAACCATATAAAGAAGTCGGCCCCTCTGTGACATCACAAAGGAACAGTTTTACCACGCCTTTTGAAAGCGAGCGTTTTGAGCCATCCCAAACGTCTTTCAGGGCTCACTTCCAAATACACAAACCTCATTATCTGAAACTTTGGCATGGTTTAACACCAGAATACAACATTCTAACTATATTTATAGGTCAGAAAAGTGGAAAAAGCATCATAGGTCCTCTTTAATCTCATAATATTACAACATTGTTCTAGTTAAATTACAACTTCTTGTTAGATTCAAACTTTTTTCACTTAACATTTTGACATTATTGTTATAACATTACTGCTGATTCTTACATTTTTTCTAAATATTTTAATTGATAATTTTCATAGTGTCTTTTTAGAATATAATGAATTTTATTCCCATAATATTATAACTTTGCCCCAACCTAATTTTCATTTATTTTTTCTCATAATGATTTACAAACAAACATTTGACATACTAACTCCTTATTTCTAAAATCACAAATACTTCAACTTGCTGAAATAGTTAATTTCCAAACAGCTAAAATAATGCATAAGGCTAAAAACAACCAATTAGCTAAAAATGTCATCCAATACTTCTCTACAAGAGAGGAGAAATAATGATCTCAGGGAAGAAGTACATTTGAAACACTTCTATGCTAGGACTACGTTATGCTAGCCATAGCATTTCAGTATGTGGAATCAAACTATTGAATGGATTGAGTAAGGAAATCAAACAATGCACAACGATGAGCCAATTCAAGAAACAATACAAGCAGTTGATGTTTGCTAAATACAAGAATGAAGAGTCTTGAACCAGTCATGATGTGCTATACAGTGAAGAAAATAAGTATTTGAACACCCTGCTATTTTGCTATTTCTCCCACTTAGAAATCATGGAGGGGTCTGAAATTTTCATCGTAGGTGCATGTCCACTGTGAGAGAGATAAACTAAAAAGAAAAATCCAGAAATCACAATGCATGATTTTTTAACAATTTATTTGTGTGATACAGCTGCAAATAAGTATTTGAACACCTGTGTATCATCTAGAATTCTGACCCTGAAAGACCTGTTAGTCTGCCCATTAGAAGTCCACCTGCACTCCATGTATCATCCTGAATCAGATGCACCTGTTTGAGGTCGTTAGCTGCATAAAGACACCTGTCCACCCCATACAATCAGTAAGACTTTAACTTGTAACATGGCGAAGACCAAAGAGCTGTCCAAAGACACCAGAGACAAAATTGTACACCTCCACAAGGCTGGAAAGGGCTACGGAGCAATTACCAAGCAGCTTGGTGAAAAAAGGTCCACTGTTGGAGCTATCATTAGAAAATGGAAGAAGCTAAACATGACGGTCAATCTCAATCGGAGTGGAGCCCCATGCAAGATATCACCTCGTGGGGTCTCAATGATTCTAAGAAAGGTGAGGAATCAGCCCAGAACTACACGACAGGACTTGGTCAATGACCTGAAAAGAGCTGGGACCACCGTTTCCAAGGTTACTGTAGGTAATACACTAAGACGTCATGATGTGAAATCATGCATGGCACGAAAGGTTCCCCTGCTTAAACCAGCACATGTCAAGGCCCGTCTTAAGTTTGCATATGACCATTTGGATGATACAGAGGAGTCATGGGAGAAAGTTTTATGGTCAGATGAGACCAAAATAGAACTTTTTGGTCATAATTCCAATAAGCGTGTTTGGAGGAAGAAGAATGAAGAGTACAATCCGAAGAACACCATCCCTACTGTGAAGCATGGGGGTGGTAGCATCATGCTTTGGGGGTGTTTTTCTGCACATGGGACAGGACGAGTGCACTGCATTAAAGAGAGGATGACTGGGGCCGTGTATTGTGAGATTTTGGGGAACAACCTCCTTCCCTCTGTCAGAGCATTGAAGATGGGTCGTGGCTGGGTCTTCCAACACGACAACGACCCGAAGCACACAGCCAGGAAAACCAAGGAGTGGCTCCGTAAGAAGCATATCAAGGTTCTAGCATGGCCCAGCCAGTCTCCAGACCTGAACCCAATCGAAAATCTTTGGAGGGAGCTCAAACTCCGTGTTTCTCAGCGACAGCCCAGAAACCTGACTGATCTAGAGAAGATCTGTGTGGAGGAGTGGGCCAAGATCCCTCCTGCAGTGTGTGCAAACCTGGTGAAAAACTACAGGAAACGTTTGACCTCTGTAATAGCAAACAAAGGCTACTGTACCAAATATTAACATTCATTTTCTCAGGTGTTCAAATACTTATTAGCAGCTGTATCACACAAATAAATTGTTTAAAAAATCATGCATTGTGATTTCTGGATTTTTCTTTTTAGTTTATCTCTCTCACAGTGGACATGCACCTACGATGAAAATTTCAGACCCCTCCATGATTTCTAAGTGGGAGAAATAGCAAAATAGCAGGGTGTTCAAATACTTATTTTCTTCACTGTATATATCACTATATTGACACGCACTATGGTACACATTATGGCATTGGATGCTCATATCACCGTGTACTTTGGTACGAGGTACATTATTTAAAAAAACAACATTAAACTGTATTATGGAAAGCAGGAAGTGAACAAATGTAACAGTTACTGATTGAAAAAGTACCAGATGGAGGGGTAGGATTTAATAAGCTTTGCTTCTTCCTACTCCTTTTGGACATGTGGAACTGGGAACTGATTATGGGATGCACTCAATTGGAATCTGATGCATGTTCAAATGAAATTAAACCATTACCATTTTATTGAATATTTCAACTTGATGCGACCAAAAATACATATTTTTTTCCTCATAGTATAAGTTTATTCTGGTAAAACTGCACCATATTTTGACTTTATTTTGGTGAAATTACAGATGATTTTTACATCTCTGCCTTTCCAATTTCTAGTTTTAGAATGTGCTGTTGGCCAATAAAAATGATCCCCCGGGGCCACCCTGTGGACACCCCCGTGTTAAAGGATGGATGTGTGCGGTGATATTAGAGAAATGTTGTGATGTTTTTCTTAATCGTCATCTTGGCTTCGGAGCTGAGGAAAAGAGTAGAGGCAGCTTCCTGTGAGACATAAAAGTGGAGGAGTGGAAAGTTCTATGCGGTTCTGCTTTTAGTCGCCCTCTTCTCCTGTTCGTGCTTCTTTGGCCCCAGTGCATCTTTCTTGGGCTGCCTTTACCATTTTTGGTTGCCTCCATGTGCAGCTGTGTTGGCTTAAAAGACCTGCCTTTTTTTGAAAGGAGCTGATTCTGTACAGCAGAATTCTATTTTGGATGTTGTGCCGGGATCAAAGCCGGGATGAAACATGAACGGCAAAAGTGCTGGCCTGCCATTGCGGACGACACAACCAAATCTCTGTTGGTAGGATTTCCTTGCGTGGTTTTTTTTTCACATATGCAGAAGAACCTGTGCATGAATTAGGCCAGTAAGTGGTGCGATTAAGCCGGTGCCGCCCAGACACTCGGGTCTTTGAGCAGCTGGATACACACACACACTTGCCATAGATGCCCTACACAAGCACATGTCTGTTCCAATCCAATCCCACACCTTCATCCTCCACATCATGTGACCCAAAAGCGGACCCAGGCAGTGTGATATTACATCACGTCCAAGCGTCCCACTTCACATCCTCCATCTTTCTTCCTTGGCCAGACTGGAAATTCTCCAGAAAAATCATTTCTAATCATGCTTGTACTTGGCAGTGCAGCTCTTTGCCTTGGGGGACCCTCACTTGGGGGCATGTACCCCCAGACAAAATAGCTCTGAGGCACTCGGGCACTCAAACCCCTCCACCACGACAAGGTGCTACATATGAAATATATATATGGTTATATATATATATCCAAAAACATGCTAGGTTAATTGGCCACTCCAAATTGTCCATAGGTATGAATGTGAGTGTGAATGGTTGTTTGTCTATATGTGCCATGTGATTGGCTGGCCACCAGTCCAGGGTGTACCCCTCCTCTCGCCCGAAGACAGCTGGGATAGGCTCCAGCACCCCCGCGACCCTCGTGAGGATAAGCAGTACAAAATGAATGAATGAATATTATGTCTGCTATATTAGGTAATGAGAGTGTCAAGGTGACTATAGGGATGTTATTTCATGTCTAGAGGGTTCTAATAATGTTAAAAGGCAGATTTAGAAGATTGTAAACAAGTTTTGTATTCTTAGTTTCTATTATTATGTCTACTATATTGGCGACTATGAGTGTAAAGGTGACTATAGGGGTGTTATTTCATGTCTAGAGGGTTCTAATAATGTTAAAAGGCAGATTTAGAAGGTTGTAAACAAGTTTTGTATTCTTAGTTTCTCTTATTATGTCTACTATATTGGCGACCATGAGTGTAAAGGTGACTATAGGGATGTTATTTCATGTCTAGAGGGTTCTAATAATGTTAAAAGGCAGATTTAGAAGGTTGTAAACAAGTTTTGTATTCTTAGTTTCTCTTATTATGTCTACTATATTGGCGACTATGAGTGTAAAGGTGAATATAGGGGTGTTATTTCATGTACAGAGGGCTCTAATAATGTTAAAAGGCAGATTTAGAAGATTGTAAACAAGTTTTGTATTCTTAGTTTCTCTTATTATGTCTACTATATTGGTGACTATGATTGTAAATGTGAATATAGGGGTGTTATTTCATGTCCAGAGGGCTCTAATAATGTTAAAAGGCAGATTTAGAAGGTTGTAAACAAGTTTTGTTTTCTTAGTTTCTCTTATTATGTCTACTATATTGGCGACTATGAGTGTAAAGGTGACTATAGGGGTGTTATTTCATGTCTAGAGGGTTCTAATAATGTTAAAGGGCAGATTTAGAAGGTTGTAAACACGTTTTGTTTTCTTAGTTTCTCTTATTATGTCTACTATATTGGCGACTATGAGTGTAAAGGTGACTATAGGGGTGTTATTTCATGTCTAGAGGGTTCTAATAATGTTAAAAGGCAGATTTAGAAGGTTGTAAACAAGTTTTGTATTCTTAGTTTCTCTTATGTCTACTATATTGGCGACTATGAGTGTAAAGGTGACTATAGGGGTGTTATTTCATGTCTAGAGGGCTCTAATGTTAAAAAGTCTATTTAGAAGGTCATAAACACGTCTTATGTTTGCTCTTATTATGCCCACTATAGTGGGTAATAGGAGTGTAAAGGCGACCATAGGGGTGTTATTTTAGGTCTCGACGGCTCTAATAATGTTAAAAACCATACCTAGATGGTGGTAAACAGACTTTCTATTTGTTATCTTTTCTTTCTATCTCATTTTCTACTCTTATGTCCTCACGACCTTCATGAGAACAAGGTAGAAAATGAATGAATGGTGAATACATGAGCATATGAGGATATGTGGTGTTTTTGTGTTATATGATACATAACTTTAATAGGATATATGGCGGTAGTAAGTATGTTTTAGAGGTGTGCCTGGGCATTGGCAGTAAAAGTGATGAATTGAAGTTTGTTGCGAGGCGATGGATGAGTCTCGTGGGGCCAGCATGGCGAGGGTAAGCGTTTTGGAGGCAGTGTGTTGGCCTTGCTAGCATGAGTCCTTCTGAGGTGTTGGAAAGCATGAGCTCAGATGGCAGACAATAGTTGAGTGTTTTTACAGACGCCACATAAAACCTCCTCGGCCTCGTGTGACACGTCGGCTTTATTTTCCTGCCATATTGCCGCCATACCCCGCCCCCCATGCACCCTTTCTAACCTCATGCACTTCCTCCTCCATCAATAAACACCACCGTGAGGGGGGGTTGGAGGGGATCGAGAGGTGAAGGAGCATTGATGCGGTCCACTCACAAACACGGCAAGGCCACCGCCCCCAAACGTGGCCCCCTTTCATCGTTCAACTTCCTTCTTCGATATTCTTCATGCATGTTATTGCATTCATATATTTCATTACATTCATACACTTTAGGACTTTTTCCCCAACCTGCCTGGAAGTAGTAAAGTTGCATCATCCTGATTCAGCAGTGATGCTGAATGAACGTTGTGTTTTTAGCTTTTACGTGTCATTGAAGCGCTCAACTCGCCTGTCTGATTGGAGTTGCTGGTTCAATGCCCGCCACAGCAGCGCAGATCTTTATCTCGCCTTCTTTCTCCTTTTGTTCACATTCAGCACACACCACTCCCCACCCCACCCCACGCCATCCCAGGCCCCCCCATCCTGCATCGCTCAGCACATCTCCAACTCTGCTACTTCCAAGCTGTACTTGCACTACTAACTACTACCAGTACTAGTACTACCACTTAGTGGTGCAGAGGAGAGGACAAGGATGCAATGTGCATGTGCAGTAGTAGTAGTACTAGTAGTAATAGTAGTACTAGTAGTCGTCCACCGTGGAGAGGAGAGTATAGGGATACATGTGTAGTGGTACTAGTAGTACTACAGTAAACCTCGGATATATCGGATTCAATTGTTCCCACTGGTGTTGTCCGATATAAGCGAAATCCGTTATATGCGTATACCGGAAAATGTCCGTTTTACGCATATATCGGATTTATATCCGGTATATGCGTAAATGGGATTTTATCCGTTATAAAAAGGCACTTCCTTGACTATTTTTCCAATGTACCTGGACGCGCAGGCAACGCTGCAAACGACGTCGTATAGCGGCCTGTCACGATTCGGCGAATCGGAGCGCCACGATGCGGCCATCCGATATATGCGAGGGAAATTTCATGGAAATGCATTGGAACGGGACTGGAGATTTTGTCCGAAATAGGCGAAATCCGTTATAAAAAATCCGATATATGCAATGAATTTTTATTGGAAATGCATTACAGAAAAATCGGTTCTTTTTTATCTGTCCGTTGTGAGCGAATTTCCGATATATCCGAGTCCGATATATCCGAGGTTTACTGTAGTTGTAGTAGTTAGTGGTGGAGAGGAGAGTATAAGGATACATGTGCAGCGGTACTAGTAGTACTAGTAGTAGTATACACATACTCTACCCATTCCTTCTTGGGAGAAACTAATTCCATCTGTTTTCCTCACAGTCGGTGGTGAGAATTGGAATGGTACCACTTGAGGAGCTTCGGTGTGAGGTCGGCTTCCCCACCGTTTCTCCATTCTACATCCTTCGTTCCTTGCGTGCATGCTGATAAAAAGGATCTGAAAGATGCGGCACTGCAAGCAGACACCCTAAAAGACCCGACAGACTGATCGGCTGATAAAGCGGCAGCACATCTGATGATACTTTATCTCCTGCTACACCACCTCCCATGGAGACCAAACACAAACGACAAACAGCATCAGTTACCTGGCCACTCTAAATTGTACGGAGGTATGAATGGTTCTCGCCCAAAGACAGCTGGGATAGGCTCCAGCACCCCCGCGACCCTCGTGAGGAAAAAGCGGTAGAAAATGAATGAATGAATTAATGAATTAGACTACAGAAAGAACTCATAACACTGTTGCTGCATTGGTCGCCGGCCCCCGCGCCATAGGAAGCCATTACCGGCCATGACCACATGGCTCAGGTGGTCGTATCTTTGGGCAAGACACTGAAGCCCCCGTTGCTCCTGATGCTGCGTCATCAGGATTGATGATTGGATTGGATGTTGGCAGCAGTGACAGGAAGCGGCGTTCTTCCTCTTCCATCACTGGAACGCCAACTCCTCCGTTTGTCATTCCGCATTCCCCAGCATCCAACTCATCGGGCTGACCCACGTGACGCCATCCTGACTCACACTGAATGAACTACACACACACACACACACACGGTTTTTCTCACAATGTACCAATCATGTAGCTACATTTCCTCTTTCCACCACCGCAGAAAGCAATCCTCATGGAAGAGGGAAGAGGGAGTGTCCACAGGCCGAAGGTAAAGTCAACATGTCTGAGGGTGCTTGATGTTTCCCCAAAGTGTGACGTGAGGAAGGAAGGCCAGACAAAACGGGCTGTTGCTCTTCAGGGTTCCTGGGATAGTACGATAGGAGAGGAATACTGAATACCATCTGCTCCAACATCTACTTTTTCCTTTAACGCCACTTTCTCCCCCCTAGCTCTGTCTCATCCCCGTTTGCCAGCAAAACCACTGCTGCTGCTGACATATTCAATACAAAAACTAGCCAAGGAAATGCACTTAGTGTTGCTAGAAGGTACCATTTACTTCTTGGCGTCTCTCCTTGGGAAATAACACAAAGCAGCATAACGTAATATACGGTAACATAACGTGATGTTTTCATAGGAGATTGAGCCTGGTTTTGGTGTTTATCTTCCCATGCCGTTTGACATTGATCACTGATAGCGAGGCGGCGAGAGGCTGAGTCAGTGCCAACGGGAGAGGTCTGACTTATTTCATACGCTCATACCAGCGTTTTGTCGTGATGCTGTGGAAAAACACAGCAAATAAGACAAATGGTCTCTGCTGCTCCGTCCAAAGCACACATTCCTCTTCGAAAGAACAACTTCCATGGCATTCCTGACCTTCAACTTGGAAATGACACACCACACAAACATTAATGATATCCTGTTGGATGTCTAAAGTACTTATGTTAATGTCTGCGTATGTAGAATACCTATAATGATTCATTAGTTATCACAAATTCATGATGCTATTACTCTAATTATATATACAAGCCTGTTCCACCAAGGGCCACATACATCTTCTATGCCGCTGGAGCCTATCCCAGCTGTATACTGAAAATCAAACGATGCAATAACATTAGTGTGAATGGCTTCAAAGTTAAAACTATTTTCATGGTTAGACTCACATATAAACACTTATAGCACTGCCATGCTAGGTGTTAGCATTCTAATGTTAGCATTGCTGGCATGTTAATGTTAGCAAACTATTATTTTTTTGGTATTTTCATTGCTAGATACGTATGTAAATACTTAGCACTACCATGCTAGGTGTTAGCATTCTAATGTCAGCATTGCTGGCATGTTAACGTGAGCAAACTATTATTTTTTTTTCATTTTCATTGCTAGATACGTATGTAAATACTTAGCGTTAAGTGCTAAGTGTTAGCATGTTAGCATTGCTAGCATGCTAAAGTTAACATACTAGCATATTTTGCTATGTTCATGGGTAGACGCATATATAAATACCAAGCACTACCATGCTAGGTGCTAGCAAATCTAACATACTCGTGTTGCCATGCTAACAATTTTTTTGCTATTTTCATGGGTAGACTAATGCATAATAATAATAATAATAATACAAATACAAATAATCATATTAATAATAATAATACTATTAATTATAATATCCATCCATTTTCTATACTTCTTATCTTCATTACGGTCACAGGTAAATATAATAGTATTATTAGTATTATTAATAATAATAATTAAGCAATGTTTATACCATAACACACTACTTATTATTATTATTAGCAAATCATTATTTTATAAAATAAAAGATTGTTATATTAATTAATAATTTATTTATTATTATTATCATAATAATTATTTTCTATAAGGATTATGATAGTTGTAATCATTATTATTATGAGTTACTTGTGACACTTTCTTTTCCTTGCAGGATTTGCATTTTTCAATCATTTCAGCCAAGCCGTGGTGGTGAAGCAAGCGTGTGGAGAAGCGAGAGAGGGGAAGAGCATATGCGGCCCCGGCAGGTCCTGCCCTCCACGGTGACTCATAGAGGGGGTGAAGAGTCGTCACTAACGGGGCGGCGGAGGGGAGAGGACCCGCCCATCGGTGTGAGAGCAGCAGTGTGTCGGAGCGGGACGCTCTCACAAAGCACAACAACGCGTCTGCACCACAAGAAGGACTTTTGACTGCAGGATTACTTTTTTCCTTCTCGTTGGCTTGCGCTCGGGGGAGGAAGCCAGCAGGCCCACCAAGAAGAAGGAATAGCAGAGTCACATCTGGTGAGTTTGATGAGGACGTTTGAGATGAAGGGGGAAGCTGTACTGCTCAGTTTGTAACAGAGCTGTTGAAAAGCAATCATCATGATGTAGTAGAAGAAGAAAACTCATTTCTGCATAGATGATGATGGTGTTTATGTTGTTTTAAGTACTTATTAAAAGCATACGTCTGAGTTGAAATGTGCCTGCAACTTCAAAAACGTCTTTCCTCTGTGCCAAATTTGAAAGGCCAACCTCGCCACTGATTGGCAGAGCGTCCACAGGATGCAAGGTCCCGCCGCGTCCAGTGCTGTGGCGCCCCCTGCTGTGTGACGGAGGCACAGGAAGAGGCGGCGATGGGCACGGTGGTGGAGGAAGGCATGAACGTGGTCATCGTGGGCCACTACAACCACTCGGGCAAGTGGGAGCGGCCCCGCAGCGGCGGCGCCTGCAAGACAGCCGTGCTGCTCTTCATCTGCATGCTCATCGTGCTGGAGAACGTGACGGTGCTGCTCGCCCTCTGGAGGAACAAGCGCTTTCACAGCCGCATGTACTTCCTCATCGGGAACCTGGCGCTGTCTGACCTGCTGGCGGGCGTGGCCTACGTGGTCAACATTTTCACCTCGGGAAGGAACACCTTCTTCCTGACTCCGGCGCAGTGGCTGGTGAGGGAGGGGAGCATGTTCGTGGCTCTCAACGCCTCCACTTTCAGCCTGCTGGCCATCGGCATCGAGCGGCACATGACTATGGTGCGCCTGCGCCCGTGCGAGACGGCGGGGCGCGGGAGGCTGCTGGGCCTGCTGGCGGCGTGCTGGTTGGTGTCGGTGCTCCTGGGTGCCTTGCCCAGCCTGGGCTGGAACTGCTTGGACAGCATGAGCTCCTGCTCCACCGTGCTGCCTCTCTACGCCAAGAGCTACGTCGCCTTCTGCATCAGCGTCTTCAGCGCCCTGCTGGTGGCCATCGTCATCCTCTACATCAGGATCTACCGCCTGGTGACCTCCAGCGGACGTCGCGTGAGCAGCAGGCCGTCGGAGTGCTCCCTGGCTTTGCTGAGGACGGTGGTGATTGTCCTCGGTGTGTTCCTGGCATGCTGGGCGCCGCTTTTCCTCCTGCTGCTGCTGGACGTGGGCTGCAGCCCCACCAGGTGCCCCATCCTCTACCAGGTGGACTGGTTCATCGCCCTGGCGGTGCTCAACTCAGCCCTCAACCCTCTCATATACACGCTCTCCAGCAGGGAGATGAGGGCCGCCTTTTTCCGCCTGCTGTGCTGCTGCCAGAGCAGCATGGAGCCCGCCGGGACGCCCGTGGCCGGCAACCGCCACCCGGGCGCCACTGTGCCCACCGTGGAGAACAGCAAGAGCAGCATGGCGGGGGGAGGGGGCGGCGGTGCGGGGAAGAGATCTGCGCCCGTCCACTCGGACGTGAAGCATGGGGATCCTTCCCCTACCGCCCTGACTCACCCTGCTGGACCCGCTGACCTGCTGTCGGCGGTCCTGGTGAAGGCGGGGGCGCTCAGCAAGTTCTGAACTAGGCGCCATATCACGAAGGCACACCACGACGACGGAAACATTAGCAACCCGCTTGGTCACGGGCCAACTTGGCCCCGATGCCAGTGGTCTGCGTTGAATGTCTCCGCTAATTTATTTCTATATAAGCCCTCGCTCTGCACATGCAGCCCCTGTAAAACACCACCCATCACCTATGTTCGGGGGGACAACCCACAGACCCCACTCATGACACATCAAAAATACCTTCTTTTCTCCAATAATTATTTTAAAAAAGGACCATAAAGTGAACAATACACCCCCTCCCTGTAAAGTGTTCAGGTACATTTGTCAGGTTTGTGTTGGTGGCAGCCAGGGGTGTCCAAACCTTGGATGTTTTGGAAAGCAACACGTGACTGACAGACAGACAATTAGACAGATAGAAAAAATAGCTGGAAAAGTTTAAAAATAATATCAACTTTAGCCTTTTCCCTTTTTCACATGAGATTACAATTTCTTTCTCTTAATACTTTCACTTGCTTTTTTCAGAAGTTTTCCAGAAGTTTATTTCTGTTTTCTTTTTTGGAATTCTGGGGGCCCCGGGCCCACCCTTTGGACACCCCTGGTGAAAACTAACTTTTCTCCTCCTGCGCACAAATGAGAGTTGAAATGTGCTCTTATCAAGTCAGACAGACTTGAAATTTCTCACACAGCTCCATATTGGTCTCCAAATGAACAAGCCCATGTGTGAAATGTTAGGAGTATAAAACCTGTGAATATGTTTGACAATACCTGTCGACATTTGCAGTGGAAGGTCATGGATGGCCAGGGCTCCGGGTGGACGCCATTAACGTCGTTAACCTGCAGTACCAGAGAGAATGTTTACATCAAAGTTCAAATATGGGAAATTTACAAGGAAGTGTTTCAGCGGAAGGACGACAGGAAAGGGGATTTCTTATTTAGAAAGGAAAGATTTTACAGTTAGGGTATATAAAACCTGTTTTTAACATCATTAGAGAACTCTAGACATCAAATGACACCCCTATGGTCACCTTTGCACTCATATTACCCAATATAGTAGACATATGGTACTATGGTACTATAGTGGGCATAATAATTTTAACATTAGAGCCCTCTAGACATGAAATAACACCCCTATAGTCACCTTTACACTCATAGTCGCCAATATAGTAGACATAATAAGAGAAACTAAGAATACAAAACTTGTTTACAACCTTCTAAATCTGCCTTTTAACATTATTAGAACCCTCTAGACATGAAATAACATCCCTATAGTCACCTTTACACTCCCATTACCTAATATAGTAGACATAATATTCATTCATTCATTTTCTACTGCTTATCCTCATGAGGGTCGCGGGGGTGCTGGAGCCTATCCCAGCTGTCTTCGGGCAAGAGGACTGGTGGCCAGCCAATCCCAGGGCACATATAGACAAACAACCATTCACACTCACATTCATACCTATGGACAATTTGGAGTGGCTAATTAACCTAACATGTTTTTGGAATGTGGGAGGAAACCGGAATACCGGAGAAAACCCACGCATGCACGGGGAGAACATGCAAACTCCACACAGAGATGGCCGAGGGTGGAATCGAACTCAGTCTCCTAGCTGTGAGGCCTGGGCGCTAACCACTCGAAAGTAAGACATAATATAGCCACACATTAGCATTGGGAGAGTTCCTTGTTTTTGTTCTACCTGTGGTGGCTATATTGTCTCGTCAATGTACGATTACTGACACCTAGTGTCCAGTGTATGCATCTTCTGAATACCTTGTATTGGTATTCCACTTCATTTACCGTATCTACACTTGAAAATGCTTCATTTAGGTCAAAAACATATTTTGGACTAAGAGCAGTTCATAATCATAATCATAAAGCATGAAGGAGCGCTAGTTTATTTAAAAAACGGTGGAGTGAAGCCGCGATGTGGCGAGGGAATGTCAATGGAACGTTACAGAACTTGGGCATAATTGGAAGGAAAAGTGTATTGTTTCTCTGTGGGAGTGACCATTGGTGTGGATGTGGTGTAGCTAGTGTGGGCGCTGTGGGGTGTTGCGTACTTGGTTCATGAATCAAAGCCACTATTTACAAATAACTCTCCCTCTCAACATATAAAAAAAGTCTGTCTTTATTTTTCTCAAGCTGCTGTGCCTGATCGTTACCTTGTCTTTTATTTCAATGCAGATAATATGAGGCCATTTCTTCGTGCATGTCCTTAATGCACCCCTACCCCACTCCACCCCACCCTCTTCCAAGTGACTTTATTTTCTATGAAAACTTTGGATGTACAGTATGTTTACGCTATCACCAGCAAAGGTAGATTTTGTGCTTTGTGTGCATAAAAGCCGCCACGGTACTTGAGACTGTGTCCTCTTGTATGATTGCTAAAAGCATATAAAGAACAAATATTATTATCATTATTGAATGAATGAATGAATGAAAGAAAGAGAGGATGCTTTACCACTAGTGGTGCAAAACCATGTTTGTCCTGAAGGTGGCGGCAGAGGAACACCAATGATGAGTGTACATCCATCGTATTATTATTAGTAGTAGTAGGCTTGGCGCCATATAATATATTGGTTGTGTTTTGTCCTGTAGAAACCACTCACAATTGAAGTAACCACTAGTGAGAATGATTGATTTTTTAGAGAGAATGATTTCTTATCAGTGGTGGCTTTGGGACTGCTTTGCCTGTCATAGTTCAATAAAACAGTGTGTGAGATTTGAGCGTTGTACGTGTTCTGATGAGAAATCAATGACTCTCGGCGTTAAAGGGACATTTTAAAAAACGAGGATTGAATATTTTTGCACTGAAATTAAATCCGGACATGAAAAATAGCGCGAACTCGTTAAAATGTTAAGTGGCATTAACGCATGCGCATATTGTTAAGTCACAAACCTCATGTTTTGGCGACAAACGGGAGCACAATAGCGTCCCCACTGAGGCTACCGCCATTTATTAACTTTATTCTGACCTGAACACAACGACAGCACGGTAATTCCAACACCATATTTGTATCTGACACTCACACTGGTCTCACTCGTCCTCATCGGAACCCCACTTCCTCATTGTCACGAGACCAAAGCGAGGTGCATTCTGGGACACTCCGAACATCACACATTTCTTATGCGTGTACTTGGTCTAAATAAACAGAAAGTCAAAAACAAATAGTAAGTGGATATTCTTATCACTCACTGGCGAAACCCTGAAGACTAACCAATTTACCACTTTATTTTTATACATGTACAACTTTTTGTCATACATTTAGGACTTTATTCACGTAGTATTGCGACTTTTTGTGTTAATTTGCGACTTTTTTACCACTTTACTCTCATTAAATTTTGACTTATTTCTCAAAAATGTATGCCTTTATTTCCTTTTTTTGCGGCTTTATTTTTGTAAATTTCCAACTTTAGTCTGTTATTAATTTGTGAGAATAAAGTTAAAACAATAAAGTTGAATAAAGTCTTAAATTTACGTGAGAAAAGTCGTACATTTATGACGTACATTTTTGAATAAAGTCATAAATTTACGAGCGAAAAGTCGTACATTTATGACTTTATTAAAAAAAATGTTATTGTTGTAACTTTACAACTTTATTCTCACAAATTAACTTTTTGTCATACATTTACAACTTAATTCTCGTAAATTTACGTTTTTGTATTCACAACTTAAAACTTGAATCAATTCCCAAATTTATTCTGGTAACTTGACTACTTTTTTCTTTTTCTTTATTCACTGGTAAATGTACAACTTTTTCCTGTATGACTTTTTGGTCATACATTTATGACTTCATTCTCATATTATTACAACTTTTTTCTTGTAAATGTACAATCTTCGTCATGAATATGTGTTAACTTTCAATGCTAGCATGATGTTAGCATGATTGAAGTTTCCAGTCCATGTGGAGCTGTACATCCTGTCCATATGTTGACAAAGCCAGTCATTACCAGGCAAACCTGGGCCTTCAGTCACGAGGGATGCCCCCTGCAGCAGCTGTCGTTTGACGCCCCTGCACAACCCAAAGCTCCATTGTTGTTGACTGTTGCATGTCACACTCATCTCCCAGAGATGATTGTCTTCCGCACCTTCAACGATGATGGGAAAAGAGCGGGAATGCAAAACAAGCTCAGCAGACGTCTCCGGCCCGTCAGAGAGGCCTGAGGGCGTCTTCCCGCCCCATCCCGCCACAAAATGTTCACGTGGAGGGATGGAAATGACTTCATCCAATTCCACCACGCTTGCATCACGGCCGTTACACAGAAGGACTTCTGGGAGATTTCCCTGACGTACAACAAATCTAAAGCTCTGCTTTTCTCCAAAGTGGGTCAAACACCTTCTACATCATCATGTCGACTAAATGATTCTTTCAGGCTTTGGACACGGAGGATTTGTGTCATTCTCAAAGCACCACCCTCATTTGCATATGACTAACGTGAACACCGCAGCAGGACAAGAGGATCAGCAGGACAAGAGGATCAGCACCCCAAGCCGTGGAGATCAGACCTGTTTGGCTCAAAGCCTGAGAAGACCGGACCAGAACGCTCCTGTCGGATAAAGCAGAACTTCTCAGATGGTCTCCACAAGGGAACCACGTTCTCCCATGCATGCCCTTTTATTTTTACTGTTTTTACAATTACAATTTTTTATTACTTTCTTACACTTTTATTTACGTTTGTTTATTTTATTTTCATTTACTTTATTATCTGTTTTTACACTTTTATTTTAATGGTTTCTTATTTGTATTATTTTCTTTTTCTTTTTTATTAAAGTTATTATATTTTTATTTAAGTCATTATTACTTATTCTTACTATGTTTCACACTTTTATTTCTATCATTTTTATTTGGATTGTTTTCTTTACATTTTCTTTTATTTAAGGAGTTTTCATTTTGTTTTTTTTCTACACTTTTATTCAAGTCGTTTTCATTTTTATTATTTATTGTTTTATTTCAGTTATTTTATTTATTTTTATGATTTTTTTACACTTTTATTTTTTCTTTGTATTATTTTCTTCACATTTTTATTTTGGTCGTTTTAATTTTTAAAAATGTATTTTTATGATTTTTGTACACTTTTATTTATGGCAGTTTTATTTTTTCTTCTTTGTATTATTTTTTTTAAACTTTTAAACCATTTATATTTATTTTTTTACACTTTCATTTATGTAATTGTCATGACACTTTCCTTTAAATCATTTTAATTTTATACTTTTTTTAAAGTCACTTTCAATTATTCCTATTATTTTATTATATAATTTTTACTTTTATTCAATTGTATTTTTTCTACTTTAACTAAGTATTTATTGTTTATTTATTTAATTATTTGATATTTTTCCTACTTTTAGCAAATGTGTTTTTTAATGTACAATATGTACACTCTTAAAAATGCTGGGTTATTTTTTTGACCCAATCGCTGGGTTGAGCCTGTTGGGTTATTTTTATTGAGTTGGGTATTCTGAGAACCCAATTCGCTGGGTTATCTCTGTTGGGTGCTGAGTTATTTGCTGCTGGGTTGTGATTTCCATTATATTGTGCTGGGTTATTTTGGACAACCCAAAGCGTTGGGTAGAATTTTGAACACGAGCAACAAAGCCCCGCCCACAAACTTACTTCGTTCGGACCCCACATTTCATCTGAGGAGACGAATTTCATCACGGAGCAAGGTTTGTTATATGCCCACTATTGTTTTACCGTAGAATTGACTACTATATAAAGCTTCATAAACTTGTTAAAATGTAAGTTCGTGAAGCACTGTTGAGTACTAGCTTCAGGAATGGATCGGTAACCTTGGCAAACTTCCATTCCCTCCAAAAGTGGCAAGCGAACACATTCGCTGGCGAGCTATGTAGGAACCAAACTATGTTGTTGAAGTTACAAGAGACATGCACTATGTGTGATAGTTATGAGGACAACGTCAGTTATCTCGTCAATTTGCCATTTTATGTGATATCAAATTAAAGAATCTCGTGAATTAATACGAGCGTGCTGATGAACCAGTGTTTTTTTTAAGCTAGACTGCTGCATGCTAGCGGGCTACCGTTAGCCACCGATAGTCCACTGTATACTTAGCAGTTTCAACTAGTTTGGGCGCGAATTCGACGACAGTTTTGTAAGTCGCATATAAATGTGGAGAATACGTTTGGACTACTGAATCTTATTTCATTTCATGGTATGTTTGTTCTTATGGACCCTCTTTGTGATGTTTCAGTTCGCTGAAAAGCATCTATGGATGAGTTTGTCAGTTCCAAATTGACTGAGTGGCAGCTACCGGGGCTGATTGAAAGGTAAGTCATCTTCATGCCTTCATTTTATGGGTATTGTTTTACAGTAGCTACTGTGCCTACTATATGTTCTACACATAAGAAATGGCGGTGGGTCAGTCACTGTAGCTT
The DNA here is from genome assembly GCF_030265055.1 of Doryrhamphus excisus. Lineage (NCBI taxonomy): Eukaryota > Metazoa > Chordata > Actinopteri > Syngnathiformes > Syngnathidae > Doryrhamphus > Doryrhamphus excisus. The sequence goes on from NC_080470.1 coordinate 13,882,182, forward strand.
GTACCAATACCCAAATTTTGATTTGATTTTGATCCATCTTGTGATTCCAATATATATTGCTGTTATATCAGCCTGCGAGTCAAAAAATTTGCTCACCACTGCTCTAGACAATGATGACAAACCCTCTATGGTACACATTATGATCCCAATTGGTAAAAAAAAATGTTTGGGGTGTGTTTTTGTGCTTTAAAATAGACCAAGTAAACATAATCGAGACATTTTCTTAATATTATGTTAGGGTTGATTGCAATACGACAACACTGCACAGTAGTGGAACATATTGAAAACAAGACAGTTTTATCTAAAATTGTAATATTATATTATATTATTTAAAACTTATGTTCTCAACAATCTGGTAATGACACCCATAATTGTCCTACAGATGCCAGGGGAGAAGTCGCCCTGACGCTGCTGCCCATCCTGCTCCCTCCGCCTGTGTTTAAAAAGGGCAGGAAATTGGTCCGGGCGAGTATTCAGGAGGTGAAGAGAGCCTTCATCGATGTTAAGCCCGTAAGTAATTTACCTTTCAATAGAAATTAAAATGTAGATGAATTGTGAAATGACTCCAGTTGTTCTCTTACACAGTTGTAAAGCAGGACTCTTTTTATGAGGAGCTACTTGAAAAGATTGTATTTCGTGGAATGTGTGACAACGTAACATTTGGCTGTGTTTCTCATTTCATGAAGCACTATTCTTACAAGTTGTAACTTGGTGTAAGTTGTTACTCCATAGTGATGTGTGACGTATAAACCACAGACCAAACATAAGACTGGCCAAACCCCCTGAATAAATTGTTGAACAACACGCCATTGAATTTACAGGTGTCATACTTCTCCCTGTAGAATGTATATTGAAATAGCTTCAGTAGAGAGCTGATGACAATTGCTCTGCACTGCTAGAAATACTTACAAAATACTTACCTTTTTTTCTTTTCTCATCATAGGTCGGAGCTAACATGGTGGAATACTTGCAGCAGGCAGAATCACCTACCCATTTGTGCTGCTGCTCACAGAGCCTCTTGTTCTATGTATATATCACTCTCTCATAGCTGTCCCCCTCACCCGTTCTTAAAATGTTATTTTTTTGTACATAATTTGTTCATATGTGAAGGAAATGTTGTGAGTTGTTATATTTGTATGTTCTGGAAATGTTGAATTTTAATAAATATTTTATTGTTACATTGGTGTCATTATCATTGTAATATATTATTAATGGTATTAGCATACAATAAAAATAAATAAATAAAAATATATATACGTATATATATATAAATATATATGGTATATTGGCAACCCAACTTGCTGGGTTGAAATAACCCAGCCGTGTAGTAAATATGAACCCAGCGTTGGGTCATATGAACAACCCAATGTACAACCCAATAGTTGGGTTAAGAGAACCAACCCAACTTGTTGGGTTAAAATAACCCAACGCGAGGTTGGTCCTATATTTAACCAGCGTTGGGTTGGGAAACAACCCAGATTGGGTTGTTTTTAACCCAGCATTTTTAAGAGTGTATAATTCCATGTCCAACATGTATTGAAAGGAGTGAAATATGCCATATTCATTGATATAATAATAATAATAACAATAATAATAATAATAACAATAATAATAACCATTATTATACCACCAAGTGGTATAATAATTCTTGACAAACACTGCCATAGAGGATCTTTGGTGTTTGCATACCAAGCTGAGCAGCTGCATGATGGCCTGTCTTATCCCATCATAGCATCCATACGTGGTCGTGATGTCATCATATCGTGTACGCGTGTGAGCGGCTCGCTGCCTGCATGCTCCAACTATGTCAGATGACTCCCTAAAATAACCCCGTCCCCCTCCCAAATCCCTCAGAACGGCAGCTGCTTTCTCTGAAAACCATCTCTGATTGCTCACACACACACAAACACACACACACACACCTGCTCACTGTGACCGCCAGTGTCGGGTTTAGCGTGTCTCAGACGAGGGATAAAAGAGACGAAGCACGACGGCCTTTTAGTTTGAGATGTGTACACAGTCTGTCACATGTGGTGATGAACGTGCATGATTGTGTGCGTGTCTGTGTGTGTGTGTGTGTGTGCATGTGCGTGTGTGTATTCCACATGCACTTGCAGTTGGCTAACATGCTGCAACTGTGCATCATTTATAAACAGAATATTGTGGTGGTTAGAGCACAGAAAACCTGTTTAAGACTATTTAAAGACACATTTTTTACATTGTTAGAGCCCTTTATACTTAAAATAACACCCCTATAGTCACCATTACATTTGCAAAAAAGGTGATGAATGAGGGAGGAATGAAAGACAAGAGCCATTAGGAAGCCAGGAGGACATTTGTTGGATTTCTTCATGCTACCATTCACAACCTTCCCCAGGGGGCCTTGTTGGAAAAACGTGGCCCTGCCCCCCCGCCCCCCTTCCTCCACTCTCTCTCTCTTACACGTATTATTACAATTTTTTATTTATTTCCCCCAAGTGAGGCACCTCCTCCTCTTCCCGTCCAGCTTGTCTGCTCTTTCCGTCACGCGGGTAATCAGCCTACGCTATTTCATTTGGCTCCGTAATAAAAGCGATCCCGCCGCTTTTCACTCTGCGGCGCAGCCCAAATAATGAGAGCTGCACCCCCCCCCCACCCCCCTGTACTCCCCCCACCCCCCTGTACTCCCCCCACCCGAGCCCTGCTGTTAATGGATGGAGGGAAGCAAATGCGTGTGTGACTGAAGCACAGCATCCGGCCTAGTGATACCTAGCGATACCTAGCGATACCTAGCGATACCAATATACTAATCATTTGTGGAAAGTAGAGGACCGTTTCCTGATGACAGCCTGCAAACAATAATTTATATCCCTTGGGGAGGGGGGGGGGGCATGATAGTAAATACAAGCATTATTGACATATGATGTTAAATGTTTGACGATGATGTTCAGTGTGGAAGTGGTACATTTTTTGGAATCTTTGGCCTTCTTCCCCGCTACATTTCAACTACTTTCTTAAGTTTAGTAACTGTACTTGGGAGGATAACTAGTTAGCTTGAAAGCTTGCTAATGCTGACACCAGTGCGTCTCAATTATTTTGTTATTGTTGTTTTGTTATTTTGTTATTTCATGTCTAGACAGCTCTAACAATACCAAAAAGCATATTTGGAAGGTTGTAAACAGGTTTTCTATGTCTTATATGTTTTATCGTCTGTGATGATGTCTACTGTTTTGGGTAATAGGAACGCAAATGTGACTATAGGGGTGTTATTCCATGTCTAGAGGGCTCTAATCATGTTAAAAAGCATATTTAGAAGACTGCAAACACTATATCTTATGTCTTGTTGTTTCTTATTATGTGTACTATGAGTAATACGAGTATAAAGGTGACCATATGGGTGTTATTTCATGTCTAGAGGGCTCTAACAATCCTAAAAAGCATATTTGGAAGGTTGTAAACAGGTTTTCAATGTCTTATATGTCTTATCGTCTGTGATTATGTCTACTGTTTTGGGTAATAGGAACGTAAATGTGACTATAGGGGTGTTATTTCATGTCTAGAGGGCTCTAATCATATTAAAAAAGCATATTTAGAAGACTGCAAACACTATCTCTTATGTCTTGTCGTTTCTTATTATGTGTACTATGAGTAATACGAGTATAAAGGTGACCATAGGGGTGTTATTTCATGTCTAGAGGGCTCTAATCATGTTTAAAAGCATATTTGGAAGGTTGTAAACAGGTTTTCAATGTCTTATATGTCTTATTGTCTGTGATTATGTCTACTGTTTTGGGTAATAGGAACGTAAATGTGACTATAGGGGTGTTATTCCATGTCTAGAGGGCTCTAATCATGTTAAAAAGCATATTTAGAAGACTGCAAACACTATATCTTATGTCTTGTTGTTTCTTATTATGTGTACTATGAGTAATACGAGTATAAAGGTGACCATAGGGGTGTTATTTCATGTCTAGAGGGCTCTAACAATCCTAAAAAGCATATTTGGAAGGTTGTAAACAGGTTTTCTATGTCTTATATGTCTACTGTTTTGGGTAATAGGAACGTAAATGTGACTATAGGGGTGTTATTCCATGTCTAGAGGGCTCTAATCATGTTAAAAAGCATATTTAGAAGACTGCAAACACTATATCTTATGTCTTGTTGTTTCTTATTATGTGTACTATGAGTAATACGAGTATAAAGGTGACCATAGGGGTGTTATTTCATGTCTAGAAGGCTCTAATAATGTTTAAAAGTATATTTAGGAAGTCAAACAGTTTTTCTCTGCTCTAAGTACAAAAATGTTCCATCCGTTTGCAATTCAGCTTCCTCAACAACACACAGTAGCAGATTTTTCATTCAAAGATTTTTTTTATTTGCAGAAAAAAACATCTTATATTGGTAATAGTTCACAATGTAACCCCGCAAATAGCGGGGAAGTAACCTCCAAAAAAGTTGTCCATCATCCACAATCCTTATGTGAGACAATTCCAAAAACATGCACTGTCCCTTTAAAAGACAACTGTATCAAAGTGGAGGCCTGCATCCTTCTGTTATAAAATACTGTACATTTCTTATTGGACAATTTTATTGTATTGTTTGACAAGACAAACGATGAAGACTGTTTACATGAACGCAATGGGTATTGTGTTCCTTATTATACCGATAAATCAAACAAGATTAAAAATAGCTCCGATAACCGATTATTTTTAAAACTGCTCCAATGAAGTTGAGGTTACCCATACTGTGTGGGTGAGCAAATCAAGCGCTCCTTTTGTCTCCTGCCTGTGACGTTGACTTCCCCTGAGCTGACATGTAAACAAACCTTCACCTCAAAAGGAAAGACCATTTCAAAAGTACCAAAGCTTTCCCAGAGACCTCAGTGATGTCACAGCGGCTGCTCAGAGCGTGTGCCCCAATACAGTGCACCTTGCTGGGCCACAACACATGTCTCCTCCCCCTCTAGACTCTGGTTCTCCTGGTAGTAGTCATGTCATATTTTCATCCAATCCTCATTTCTTACATCACTTTCTCACATCTACATTGGAAAAAGTAGACATCAAAGTTCTCAGAAAAAGCAGAAAGTTCTTCGTTTGGTTAAAAAAAACAGATATGGTGCATATGTATTTTTTTTGCTCACATTTAATGTTGCTAAAAATGATTTCCACACTGCAGAGTGCAAACGCCAGACATTCTTGTACGCTTGGCTTTCCTGACGGTGGTAAAAAAGTGAAAAAGAACGTTCATGAGGTGCTTCTGGTGGAACATCAGTCATTTCATCTTTCATTTCGACTTCCTCGGCTGTGACGGACACAGACAAGAAGGAGTGGAGGAGTTCTCCGTCCTATGAAGCCACCCGTAGAGGAGCAGTGGCGGAGGTGAGCGTGTCCGTGAAGGTCCAGTCTAACAACAACTGGGAAGGATTACATTCAAGTTCCTCAACATGATGAAGTCCTAGGCTGGTGGGGGGGGGTCAGAGCGTCTGCACCAGCACGGGGAAGAGCAGCGACAGGTGCTCGGCGCCACGCACGGGGAGCTTGTGGGTGGTGTAGAAGTGGACCAGCTCGGGGATGGAGTGGAAGGGCGGGCTGTTGTGTCCCAGCACGTACTTGCCGTCTTTGCACTGGGTGAACTTCATGTGCATGAAGCCCTGGCAGCTCCTGGGACCAAAACAAGAAGCTTGAAATGACGAAGAGCTGAAGTGAGGCACATCGTGCAGCCTCCATGCCAGTCTGATTCTCAGGAGGATTGATGGATGATGGGTGGTAGAGACAGAGTGGTGTGAAACGGGATGAGGAACATGCAGGCAGCCATAACACACTTCCTGTTTCAAGAGCATTCACTGGTGATGAACTGGGAGGGTCATTAGACCAGCAAGGCTACTGGTGGCGTTGGAACTCATATTCTAAGTTGAGGAGTTTGGGACTTTCAGAATGACTTAAACCTGCAGACTTAATTCCGTATGTTTATACTAATCATGCCAAAATGTTGTGTTTCTGCTGGATGTTCACAGCATTCCTGTCATACTGGAACTTTGGTTGGAGCTTTAAGACAACAACGGACGAAGCAAGTGCAGACAAGGAGAGACAGATGGACGCCCACCTCCAGTTCTGTTCTTGCAAAAGATGCTATTCCGCCGGTACACAGGAAAAAAAACAAGAGGAACCAAAGACAGCTGGGATAGGCTCCAGCATACCACGCAACCCTAGTGAGGATAAGTAAGGATCATTTACTGAATGTCTCAACATGTGGCTCTTAGGTAAGACCCATTTTATCCAAGAGGAGACTGAGGGCAACAAGAAAATGGAGCGCTGCTGCAAAGTGGAGATTGTGGAGTGTCGGCTAACATTAGCAATTTTTTTTTTTAATTTTGCCCATGTTTTGCCCATCGTACAAGAGCACACGTCTTTCTCATTTCTGTAAATATATAAATATATAAATATATAAATATATAAATATATAAATATATAAATATATAAATATATAAATATATAAATATATAAATATATAAATATATAAATAAAACTGGCAAAAAGGGGTGCTAGCATTGTTAGCTATTTCCATTGGTGGACACATACATAAACACTTAGTGCTATCATGCTAGGAATTTAGCATGCTAACATTAGCACATTACCCTTGCTAGCATGCTGACATTAGCATTAGCAGCTAACATTTTTAGCTATTTTCATGGTTAGACACATAAATAACCACTTAGCGCTATTATACTAGGTGTTAACATGTTAAGGTTAGCATTGTTAGCATGCTGACATTAGTATTAGCAGCTAGCATTTTTAGCTATTTTCATGGTTAGACACATAAATAACCACTTAGCGCTATTATACTAGGTGTTAACATGTTAAGGTTAGCATTGTTAGCATGCTGACATTAGCATAATAGTATTTTTAGCCGTTTTCATAGACACAGACACACATATATAAACATTTAGGACTGCCCTGTTTTTTGTTGTTTCACTTTGGGCCATTAATGACTATAAAAAAATGTAAAAAAATAACAATAACAATTTGAGTTATGATTGAATAATATTGAGAATACTTGTTTTCAAAAATGTTAAAATATTAAATAAAAAATAAAAATATTTTTACAATAAAAATAAAAAGGAAATACATGTAAAATAATAATTAAACTTTGTTTTAAATAGATATCCTTGATTCCCCTTGAGTATGATTTTATATTTTTGTAAAATGTAAAAACTATTTATAGAATAAAAAATACAATGTAAACTATGCAAAGATATCTCTGATTTACCTTGAGTATAATTTCAGCCTGTCATTGAGTGTCCTGGTGTCCTGTTTTTTGCTCCCAAAATGTGGTACCCCCCCTCCCAAAATCCTGCGGTGCTGTTCCAGACCACGCACCCGGCCCGGCGACTATACGAGATTAAGGTTGTATTCCAGACGTGATGCCGTCCAAACGTGGAAGCGGCGCCGTGACCTTGGAGTACGACCCACAGGAAGTGTGGTTGCGTGTCAAAATCCAGTCCGCTCGTGTGAGTAATGTGCAAGCTTGTTTATGTGTCAGCAGTGATGCTATGCGCACCCCCCCCCCCCTCAGACCCCCCCCCCCCCCCTGTCTTCCTGTGTGGCCCACAGAAGGTGATTCATATTCATTAGTGATTATGAGGAGAATGAGGTGTGCACTGAAGTGTGCTCTACCTGCCCGATTACCACTTAGGGGTCCCCTTTGAGACCAAAGAGAAGGGGGGGGGGGGGGGTGACAGAGGCATGATGGGAGGCCGCCAGGATGGATCATGGTTGTAATTGGAAAGGAGTGATTTCAGCACATAAGCGTTATTACAGCCTGCAAATGAGGAGTGGAGGAGGAAGTGATGCTGAGTTTGGGTGATGGATGAAGGGAGACGGGCAGCGACAGATGGATGTGTGTCTGAGTGTGTGTGTCTGTGTGTGTCTGTGTGTGTGTGTGTATACTGCGACAACTCAGGTGGCTTCACACACTTTGAGGATGAGGATGCTCATGCATGTTTCAATTCATGTTACGTACGTACAGGAGGTCCTCGCTCTACATATTGTCGACATAGTGTTGTTCCAACTACACCGTTGTAAGTCGGGTTTTAGTGTAAAATGTAAATTTATACCAAACTTAGATTTCCACTACTTATTATAGATAAAAACAAATTTCCATCTGCGATTAAATGCGATTAATTGTGAGTTAACTATGGACAAAAAAAATGCAATTAATCACAATCAAATATTTTAATCGATTGACAACCCTAGTTATATACAACGAAAATTCCATCCAATTTTATGTAAAGGGATATCAATTTAGGAACTTTGGGCCATTATTTAAAACAATACAGTCAGCAAGCATATTTTTGTATTACTATTTTTCTTTATTTTTAGCATATTAGCTCTTAAACTCGCCCACAAACTTACAAAATGTGAGTGAGACCTCTCACACTAACATGTTTTTGTTTATTTGTGTCAGCTCCAAGTAAGATTTGTTTATTTATGATACTGGTTTTAAATTCTAAATGTTTTTTTTAAGTTAAAAGCCTATTTAGGAACATTCAGAAAGGATTATTATTATTAAAGATTTGCCTCAATGCACCTTTCCTTCATGAAATGTACAAATGAAAATACCTAAAACATAAGGCAATAGTCATAAAACATTTCATCCAAATTGCAAACCTAATGTCATTTCATTTCTCTTTTAAAACACATTGAAATATGTAGAAATTCATCATTATATTACGGTAAATATTATTTTGTTACAATACTCTAACAATTTCCAAAGATTTTGAATGTTTAATGCGATTTGTCCTACTTTTTTGACGGTCATTGAACGCACCTCTATGGATGTATTTGGATGTATTTGAATGTATTTTCCCCCTTTTTCTTTCACCTCATACTTGCTCCCGAATACTGATACTATGTGGGAATGCATAAAGGTAAGATTTGATGACTTTGAGCGCTAATGTGCATCATTGTGGTAGTTCCATGCTAAATGGCTAACGCTAGCAAAACACTGGACTTGAGCCACGGTCATCACATTGACAGCCCGTCAATAGCAGCTGGAAGTCCAACTTAGCTGGCAGTTCAATGAGAGATGTCAAAATGTGGTTAGCACTGGTTAGTTGGGCCACTCTTATGCCAAGGTAGCATACAGGTAGCACTGGATATGACAATAAAAACAATACCTGCACTGCTCCAGTCTCTGGCAGGCCATGGAATCCGTCATAAGTTCAACACAAATAATTTTGGTCTTGCTACAAGAGCCATCTGCCAGGGCTTTGAAGCTAACTTTACCAATCTAAATACTCTTTTCTTTCTCCATTTCCCATCAATATTTGTTCCAGCTTGTGGCTACAGAGTTACCGTGCTTCAACCAAACTACGGTGGGGGCCGAGGGTCAAACAGGAGGAGGTTAATCACGCATCAAAAAATTTGACGCCGTTAAAGGGAACTTCCATTAACGCGTCATTACTTTGACAGCCCTAGTCATAACATGAAACAAAACATAACACAACACAAAACAACATAAAATGAAACATAATAACATGAAATGTCACAAAACATTGAGTTTGAGTATATGGGAACTTCTACCGAAATGATATATAACACAGTCACAAAAAGAACCTTTTACTTCATCAAAGAACCTTTCATTCTTGTATTTATACAAGCATGAAATGTGTTAATGAAAGGTTCCGGAAGTGAGATGCAACGGTTAAAAAAGGCGTAGAGCCTAAAGCGAGGACCCCCTGTGTGGTGTCGGATTGTGTGGGTGCGTACCGTAGAGACAGCGAGTAGTCGCATCGGGTGGTCTGGCTGTTCCTCACCAGGTAACTACACTCTTTACTCAGCGTGAGCAGCGACTCCGCTTCGGACCGGGACAGGGAGCCATGGTACCACCTGGGACACAAAATGGGAAACAATATGACAATACCAATCACGAGTGTAATGGGACACGCCTATTCCACAGGTAATTCATGCACATAATGGGACACGCCTATTCCACAGGTAATTTATGCACATAATGGGACACGCCTATTCCACAGGTAATTCATGCACATAATGGGACACGCCTATTCCACACATAATTTATGCACATATTGGGACACGCCTATTCCACAGGTAATTCATGCACATAATGGGACACGCCTATTCCACACATAATTTATGCACATATTGGGACACGCCTATTCTACAGGTAATTCATGCACATAATGGGACACGCGTATTCCACACATAATTTATGCACATAATGGGACACGCCTATTCCACACATAATTTATGCACATAATGGGACACGCCTATTCCACAGGTAATTAATGCACATAATGGGACACGCCTATTCTACAGGTAATTCATGCACATAATGGGACACGCCTATTCCACACATAATTTATGCACATAATGGGACATGCCTATTCCACACATAATTTATGCACATAATGGGACACGCCTATTCCACAGGTAATTAATGCACATAATGGGACACGCCTATTCCACAGGTAATTTATGCACATAATGGGACACGCCTATTCTACAGGTAATTCATGCACATAATGGGACACGCCTATTCTACAGGTAATTCATGCACATAATGGGACACGCCTATTCTACAGGTAATTTATGCACATAATGGGACACGCCTATTCTACAGGTAATTATTGAGTGTAATGGGACACGCCTATTCTACAGGTAATTTATGCACATAATGGGACACGCCTATTCTACAGGTAATTAATGCGTGTAATGGGACACGCCTATTCCACAGGTAATTTATGCACATAATGGGACACACCTATTCCACAGGTAATTTATGCACATAATGGGACACACCTATTCTACAGGTAATTCATGCACATAATGGGACACGCCTATTCCACAGGTAATTTATGCACATAATGGGACACGCCTATTCCACAGGTAATTTATGCACATAATGGGACACGCCTATTCCACAGGTAATTTATGCACATAATGGACACGCCTATTCTACAGGTAATTCATGCACATAATGGGACACGCCTATTCCACAGGTAATTCATGCACATAATGGGACACGCCTATTCTACAGGTAATTTATGCACATAATGGGACACGCCTATTCCACAGGTAATTAATGTGTGTAATGGGACACGCCTATTCTACAGGTAACTCATGCACATAATGGGACACGCCTATTCCACAGGTAATTCATGAGTGTAATGGGACACGCCTATTCTACAGGTAATTTATTCACTTAATGGGACACGCCTATTCCACAGGTAATTAATGTGTGTAATGGGACACGCCTATTCTACAGGTAACTCATGCACATAATGGGACACGCCTATTCCACAGGTAATTAATGAGTGTAATGGGACACGCCTATTCCACAGGTAATTTATTCACATAATGGGACACACCTATTCTACAGGTAAGAAAGACATGTATGCATGTGTATACGGCGGCCATGCTGTACATACACTTGCTTCTCCAGAGGCAGTGTGGGGTCCACTTTCTCTCCCACCATGGCGAGGCCCTCCGGGGGCATTCGAAACTTCACCCCCCCGCCCAAGAGTGGGCTGGACCAGGGCCCCGGTGGACGCAAACGCTCGGTGGGCGACGAGGAGCGCTCCCATTCCGGCCCGTCAAACTGCACTGTTGGCAAAAAACGGACACACAAACGTCTTAGTTAGGATACCTTACACTTGGACTCCACTAGCGACGCCACCGCTAGCACACAGGGAGGGTGTAAAGGGGGGGTGTAAAACACAGGAGGTCCAGATGTTGGGGGCGACATGAAGAGCAGGTGGAAAACATCAAAAACATCAGCACGGGTCAAACCCCGCAGATGTTCAAGGTTGGGGCTGGCGGGGGGGGGGGGGGGGGGGGGGCGGTGATAGAGGGAAAGCAGCGGCCCGTGGGAGGTTCGTGTTCAAGGTGAGAGGTCGCGTAGCTCTTTAGTAGAGCCCCCCGCCCCCTTCTTCCTCTGAGCCACAGGGGGCCGGCCAGGACAAATCTGACAATTCCCTCATCTCTAATGGAGGAAGACGGGATGATGGGACGGGGGGGGGGGGGGGGGGGGGGGGGGGTAGTGTCAGGTGAGAGAAGTTAGGGAGACAAGAGCCAGAAACACCACAGATGGCTCCAACAAAAGGTCTGTGATGTGAGCAGGCGGCCATGAGAGCGCTGTAAATGGAATGTGGGGGCAGGAAGGTTTACAGATTTAATTATTATTAATTATTATTAATTATTATTAATTATTATTAATTATTATTAATTATTATTAATTATTATTTATTATTATTTATTATTATTTATTATTATTTATTATTATTTATTATTATTTATTATTATTAATTAATTATTAATTATTATTAATTATTATTTCAGGATTTTTTATGAATATAATATCTATCAATATAATAAAATTATTATAAATTGGATTGTTGTAAAGACTGTTTTTCCAATAACAATGCTAATATTTCATAATAATTAAATTATTATATAATATTATCATGTCATATAATAAAATTATGATGAACAATAATAAAAAAAAGGCTCCTTGTCCTGTCCTACCTTCCTAGCGAGCTTGCTAGCTGAGCGTAGGGAGGGAGGGAGGTAGGAAGGGAGGTTACAGGGTGCACACGAAGCAGAGCCCAAAATAGCTCATTATCTAGCAAGGCAGCCAATAACGTCGGCTCTCACATTATGCCAGTTTTACCACTTGTATGTGCTACTCTGGCTAAAATGATGACAAAACAAATAGCAGGAAGAAATGTTTTAATGAGCTGACAAATCCAAAGACCCCCCCCCCCGTCCCCCCAAAAGCCTCCCTCTAGGCTTGCTGCTTGAAAGGACTTTTGGATGAGAGACCTGGCTGTACAAACACGCTTGTCTCTCCCCTCCCTGGTTAATTATTGAGTGGGCAGACACACTTGGCCACTTTCTCTGGCTCTGTCAATTATTCATGCCTGGTGCCGTGCAATGGCCCCCCCATCTGGAGCGGGACGCACCGCCACCCGTGGCGGGATTAAACGTGGCCTGTTGCCCCGCAATAAACGCTCACAGGTCAATGCATGGGACGTTTGTACAGTACACACAAATATTGTACACATGTACAGTATACACAAACAGTGTACACTCTGCTACAGAGACTATAGGGGTGGTATTTCATGTCTAATAATGTTTACAAATGTACTTAGGAAGCCTGTTTACAACCTTCTATGTCTTATTTTCTTGTCTACTATATATCTACTATATTAGATACAGGGGGTGCCGTAATGTTAAAAACATGTTTAGAAGGTTGTTTTTTCAATTGTTTTCCTATGTCCTATATGACTCATTTTCTCTTATTATGTCTATTATATTGGGCAATGGGAGTGTAAAGGTGACTGTAGGGGTGTTATTTCATGTCTAAAGGACTCTAATAATGCAAAAAAGTGCATCTAGAAGATTGTAAACAAGTTTTCTATGTCTTATTTTCTCTTATTATGTTGACTACTTTGGGTAGTCGTAGTGTCATGGTGAATATAGGGGTGTTATTTCATGTCTAAAGGACTCTAATAATGCAAAAAAGTGCATCTAGAAGATTGTAAACAAGTTTTCTATGTCTTAATTTCTCTTATTATGTTGACTATGTTGGGTGGTAGTAGTAGTGTCATGGTGACTATAGGGGTGTTATTTCGTGTCTAAATGGCTCTAATAATGCAAAAAGTGTATCTAGAAGATTGTAAACAGGTTTTCTATGTCTTCGATGTCCCACACCCATAAACATAAAAGTGTCAGTCATTGACAGTCAAGCAACATCTGGCCGCCATTGACTTGCAACTCCAACCCGTTGAGTGCTGAGCTTTGTCCTCCAAGACGAGACAAAGACTCACAGACAAAAGGATGGCGCTCACTTCAGCGCTAACAGGCTTGTCGATACCACTCAGCTGGCCTCTCCATTGTACCCCACAATCTAGCAAACAGGTGCAATCGAGCACAATGCGAAGGAGGGAGGCGGGGATGCTCCCTTTGAGTGACAGGTAACTTTTCAAGCAAACCTGCTTCTTCTTTTGTGTGAGATAAGGACACATTGATCTGGTCCGTTAATGATGACATCTGTTTTTCTAGAAAACCCTGGCATGCATGCGCCCTCGTAAAGACCTTCTGCTGGGCACACACAGCCCCCGCCCCCCTATGAAGATAGATAATTAACACCTTATGCTAGTGCAAGAAGAAAACATGCATTCACACATTGCTGACTGGCAGCCGTGCATTCAGTTCTTTCATTCATGCAGCCCCTCCTGCCTCATAATACGTCAATTCATCTATTTCAGAGCATTTTTTCATGAATGCAATAACAATATATGGCATCATAGTGCGAGTACCCGGTATCAAAACCGATAAACTTTAATTTTCTCAAAAGTTATTTAACATTGGAATTGGAACAAAAGCTAATTTTCACCCCTTTGTGTTTAGTTGTGGACTCCTATAGAGCAGCTACACACAATTACCAGCACAGAAAGCCTTCTAGATCTTCCAGGATCTGCACCTATTCAGCTGTATTTCCTTGGGTTTCCAAAACACTCTGTTTTAATGTATTCCACCCACGACCTGTCTCCAGGCACACCCACTCCACTGTGATTGGTCACACTCCCAAACATCCCGAAGACTTACGGACTACTGCCGAACCTCACTTTCTAATTTGGTGGGTATAGGGGTTGATAAAAAATGAATAAAGCCTTTGGAGAGATACGTGAGAAGTGGTTAGAAGCTACTGGTAGCTCATGATTTACTGGCTGGAGACCCCTGACGTACTGTGGATGAACTCAAAGAGTGGTAACTTAGGTCCGCCTTTGCTAGTGCAGACAATCCTAGCACAACATTGTTTTTTTTGCGAGACTAGCCATGTTTAAAAAAACTACGCTAGACACACCAAATGTGGTGAAAAAGGCTATTAGCAACTCCAGACGGGTTAGCTTGTCATTTGCTTGCATGCAGGTAGGACGGTCCCTGTATGCACACTCTGTAATGCTACACAGACAACCGCTGATTTGTGTTTACACAAAGGACACTGATCACGCACAGCCTGGTAGATAGTCCAGCTTCGCCAAAACAGTCCCGAATCTGCAACTCCACCTCTTTAGGTAAGCTAGCTGTCCTTCAAACCTGGACAAATATTTCCTTGAAGCTGTTTGAGCTCCGCGCTAATACGGTGAAAAGTTGAAAAAGCATAATAGATGTAATAAATAATGTAATTAAAAAAACACAAAAATACACTAAGATAAAAATGAAGTAGTGCACTCACAAGTGTGCAGTGCCCCGCCTCTCCCCATTTGGACAAAGAGACTGAATGACTGACAGGAGAGTTGCGCTATAGAACCAACACGCCCAGGCGTTGAGATAGGAGCCAAAAGTGAACCCTCTTGTTATCCAGCCTCCTCGGTAGAGTTGATGTATTGATGAGTGTCACGTGACCTCGCCTGCCCATCCGATCCACCCATCCACCCATCCACCCATCCAGTGTAGGATCTCTGAGGACATACCTTTTCATTCATGTCAGGCTAAGGTCACAGCGAGTGATTGGGGAGAGAAAGAGGGGTCCTTCCACTAAATTGGTAAAGAGGCTGCTCTGATGGCCCGCGGGTCCTTCACAGACCATAGACGCATCGTACATCTTTTGGCTTCCTTTCTAGGACTGCATGTTTGTTTCCATGAAAACCCTTGCAGAAATCCTACATAGGAAACCCACGCTGGCCATCTGTCTAAAGAGCTTTTACTTTGGTATTAAACATGTGAAACTCCCAATTAACGCCATTTTATAGATTAGCGACACCGAGCCGATACGCTACTTGGTAAAGTAGCCTGGAAATGTGCCTGATATTGCCTGGTAAAGGTGAAAAAGTAGCGTATTTCATACCATGGCAGAAATAATTCATTTGTTTATTGATGAAATACAGGATTTACTCACCAAAGATGTATTTATGCTAAGGCTTAATGAGTTCCCTTTAACAGCGGCACATTTTTTGATGTATGATTACAGTGCACTCCTCCTGTTTGACCCTTGACCCCCACCGTGGTTTGGTTGAAGCATGGTAACTCTGTAGCCACAAGCTGATAAAAGCTCTTGTAGCAAGACCAAAGTTATTTGGATCTACTGTGGCTGTGTTTGACTTATGACGGATTCCATGGCCTGCCAGAGACTGGAGCAGTGCAGGTATTGTTTTTATTGTCATATCCAGTGCTACCTGTATGCTACCTTGGCATAAGAGTGGCCCAACTAACCAGTGCTAACCACATTTTGACATCTCTCATTGAACTGCCAGCTAAATTGGACTTCCAGCTGCTATTGACGGGCTGTCAATGTGATGACCGTGGCTCAAGTCCAGTGTTTTGCTAGCGTTAGCCATTTAGCATGGAACTACCACAATGATGCACATTAGCACTCAAAGTCATCAAATCTTACCTTTATGCATTCCCACATAGTATCAGCATTCGGGAGCAAGTATGAGGTGAAAGAAAAAAGGGTAAAATACATCCAAATACATCTATACAGCCCTCTTTGCATCCGAGAACGGTAGGATGGTGCGTTCAATGACCGTCGAAAAAGTAGGACAAATCGCATTAAACATTCAAAATCAGTGGAAATTGTTAGGGTATTGTAACAAAATAATATTTACCGTAATACAATGAGGAATTTCTACATATTTCAATGTGTTTTAAAAGAGAAATGAAATGACATTAGGTTTGCAATTTGGATGAAATGTTTTATGACTATTGCCTTATGTTTTAGGTATTTTCATTTGTACATTTCATGAAGGAAAAGTGCATTGAGGCAAATCTTTAATAATAATAGTCCTTTCTGAATGTTCCTAAATAGGCTTTTTACTTAAAAAAACATTTAGAATTTAAAACCAGTATCATAAATAAACTAATATTATTTGGAGCTGACACAAATAAACAAAAACATGTTAGTGTGAGAGGTCTCACCCGCTCACATTTTGTATTTGCTGAACGTTTGTGGGCGAGTTTAAGAGCTAATATGCTAATAATAAAGAAAAATAGTCATACAAAAATATGCTTGCTGACTGTATTGTTTTAAATAATGGCCCAAAGTTCCTAAATTGATATCCCTTTACATAAAATTGGATGGAATTATTGTTGTAGTTGCACATCAAATGGTTTACCACAAAGATATTTCCCATTCTTATTGTAGAGAAAAACTTGTGATTAAATGCGATTAAGTGTGAGTTAACTATGGACAAATTGCGATTAACATTTATATGTGTTTTTACGTCAAAAGAGGTGATGATGCAGGTACCAGGTACTGGTACTGGTACTAGGTTTCAAGATATCCAAGCTAATATAAAACAGAAAAAGAGAGGACAAAAGGTGATGAAGTATCTGAAAATGTTATTTTAAACAATAAAATAAGTAAAAATCATGAAAGCATGAAAATAAATGATGTACGATAAGAATAAAAACTATTCAACAGACAATTCACTCACGCTTACGGTAGATAGGTGATGGTTCCAACAGCTTCAGACAAGTATGACTTCAAATGACTCAAGTATTAAAAGTATCAATATTTTCATTGGAATATAAATTTCAGAGCATGAATGGCAGGTGTCAGAAGTATGGATATGTCAGTATTGATGAACGTATATCATCATGATTACATGGAATAGGAGTGTGAATAAAGGTAGGGGAGGATAAAGCAGTGTCCAGCAGTGCCAATACAGTATGTACAGTATGTACAGTAAGTGTTCTTTAGGTGTGGTGGTCAGATGGCTGATGGGACTTTGCCTTTGATTAGTGCCCTGATTGGTGCTGAGCGGCTGCAGGCTCCATCTCATCTGTTGACTTCCAGGAATGAATGAGTACCGCAGATTGAGCTGGAGACCGCTGACAGCTTTTTAAAGACTGCCTGGAAAAGCCAGCAGCCCCCCCAGCCCCCAGGCAACGACAGCCTGTCACAGATGGCCAAGGTGGAAGACGTCCACGTCAATGCAAAGCGGGTCAAAATGCGTTGGCGGATTACGGTATATTGGCACATACTTGCTTGGAGGGGGTGGGACGGTACTTTTCACGGTACAGACACTAAAATATTGGGCTGATTGGACTGAATGTTGGGATATTGAGCCTTAAGGCAATTTTCCAACACAGTTTTTTATTAACATCCAAAATTAGTGGTAAAATGCTGCCTTGGTTTGAGTTGGCCCCCCTGGTTAGCATGCATGTATGTACTAGTATGTATCTACGTATGATAACGAATCTATGAACAGAATTAGGAATTAACTTTGTGTCTTTATTCCTGGAACTGAAATGTGAATTACTGAATATCTTCTTTCCCGGTAAAGGTTTTGACAATGTGGCTATGCCATATGACATATTATGCATACATATGCATACATATTATGCCCTCCAAGTATAATCCCCCCCCCCCCTTTGCAAAACCTGGTCAAAGTGATGTTAAATGTTCAGTTGTCCATTTGTAATTATTAAAGCTAGAATTATTGCCTATAAAATGTGCATTGTGTTCAAATTTTGAGGTGTCTGGAGCAAATTAATTGGATTTACGTCATTTTCTATGGGAAAACGTACCTTGGTTAGAGTTTGTTTTGGTTTGAGTCCGACCTTCTGGAACAAATTAATGACGCTAACCAAGACACCGCTGTATTTATCAGTAGTAACAATCAAGTTTGGTGCTGGTAGTGTCACGGTCTGGAGCTGCATGAGTGCTGCCAGCACCTTGGTTAGAGTTTGTTTGCGTTGTGTTCAAATTTTGGGGTGTCTGGAGCAAATTAATTGGATTTACGTCATTTTCTATGGGAAAACGTACCTTGGTTAGAGTTTGTTTTGGTTTGAGTCCAACCTTCTGGAACAAATTAATGACGCTAACCAAGACACCGCTGTATTAATCAGTAGTAATAATCAAGTTTGGTGCTGGTAGTGTCACGGCCTGGAGCTGCATGAGTGCTGCCAGCACCTTGGTTAGAGTTTGTTTTGGTTTGAGTCCAACCTTCTGGAACAAATTAATGACGCTAACCAAGACACCGCTGTATTTATCAGTAGTAACAATCAAGTTTGATGCTGGTAGTGTCATGGTCTGGGGCTGCATGAGTGCTGCCAGCACCTTGGTTAGAATTTGTTTGCGTTGTGTTCAAATTTTGGGGTGTCTGGAGCAAATGAATTGGATTTACGTCATTTTCTATGGGAAAACGTACCTTGGTTAAAGTTTGTTTTGGTTTGAGTCCGACCTTCTGGAACAAATTAATGACGCTAACCAAGACACCACTGTATTTATCAGTAGTAACAATCAAGTTTGGTGCTGGTAGTGTCACGGTCTGGAGCTGTATGAGTGCTGCCAGCACCTTGGTTAGAGTTTGTTTGCGTTGTGTTCAAATTTTGGGGTGTCTGGAGCAAATTAATTGGATTTATGTCATTTTCTATGGGAAAACGTACCTTGGTTAGAGTTTGTTTTGGTTTGAGTCCGACCTTCAGGAACAAATTAATGACGCTAACCAAGACACCGCTGTATTTATCAGTAGTAACAATCAAGTTTGGTGCTGGTAGTGTCACGGTCTGGAGCTGCATGAGTGCTGCCAGCACCTTGGTTAGAGTTTGTTTTGGTTTGAGTCCGACCTTCTGGAACTAATTAATGACGCTAACCAAGACACCACTGTATTTATCAGTAGTAACAATCAAGTTTGTTTGCGTTGTGTTCAAATTTTGGGGTGTCTGGAGCAAATGAATTGGATTTATGTCATTTTCTATGGGAAAACGTACCTTGGTTAGAGTTTGTTTTGGTTTGAGTCCGACCTTCAGGAACAAATTAATGACGCTAACCAAGACACCGCTGTATTTATCAGTAGTAACAATCAAGTTTGGTGCTGGTAGTGTCACGGTCTGGACCTGCATGAGTGCTGCCAGCACCTTGGTTAGAGTTTGTTTTGGTTTGAGTCCGACCTTCTGGAACTAATTAATGACGCTAACCAAGACACCGCTGTATTTATCAGTAGTAACAATCAAGTTTAGTGCTGGTAGCGTCACGGTCTGGAGCTGTATGAGTGCTGCCAGCACCTTGGTTAGAGTTTGTTTTGGTTTGAGTCCGACCTTCTGGAACAAATTAATGACGCTAACCAAGACACCACTGTATTTATCAGTAGTAACAATCAAGTTTGTTTGCGTTGTGTTCAAATTTTGGGGTGTCTGGAGCAAATGAATTGGATTTACGTCATTTTCTATGGGAAAACGTACCTTGGTTAAAGTTTGTTTTGGTTTGAGTCCGACCTTCTGGAACAAATTAATGACGCTAACCAAGACACCACTGTATTTATCAGTAGTAACAATCTAGTTTGTTTGCGTTGTGTTCAAATTTTGGGGTGTCTGGAGCAAATGAATTGGATTTACGTCATTTTCTATGGGAAAACGTACCTTGGTTAAAGTTTGTTTTGGTTTGAGTCCGACCTTCTGGAACAAATTAATGACGCTAACCAAGACACCACTGTATTTATCAGTAGTAACAATCAAGTTTGGTGCTGGTAGTGTCACGGTCTGGAGCTGTATGAGTGCTGCCAGCACCTTGGTTAGAGTTTGTTTTGGTTTGAGTCCGACCTTCTGGAACTAATTAATGACACGAACCAAGGCACCACTGTACTTATCAGTAGTAACAATCAAGTTTGGTGCTGGTAGTGTCTCGGCCTGGAGCTGCATGAGTGCTGCCAGCACTGGAGAACTGTGGTTCATTTGAGGGGAAATGTGAATTCTGACATGTGGAAAACCGAGCCACATGGCCCACATTGTCCCTTGAGATAATAGAATCCAACGGTTCCTGAAACGTAAGCGGTGTACTCACTCTTTGCTAGATGCTATATAAACTACTGTTTATGAAGTAGTAGTAGTGGTAATGACTGTATACTGTATACAGGTATGCTGTCAAAACCAGGATCAGATGTCAGTCAAACATACTGGCGGTAGTGTATTGGTCTGGTGCTGCTGGAGTGCAGCCATCACTGGGGAGTTGCGGTTCATTGCAGTGAAACATGAAGTGAGCCTTGGGAAGTGCAGTCATTTCCGTGAAATACTACTCTCTCTAAGCAGTGACAACAATGAAGTACAAGCACAGACATGCTGCCAAAGCCAATATCACACGTGCGTCCGTCCCTCCCACCCACCCACCCACCCACGCTACGGCGCCTCCAACACCAAGACATCATTTGCACCGTTGAGCAGAAGCAGCAGCTTCCTCTCCGCCGCCAATTAAACCCTGCTGATAATCACAGCTGCAAACCCTCCACGTGTGAGACTCGCGTACGGCCGCCGGTGTGAAGGCGTTGATGAGGCGAGGGAAGAGCACTGTGACCCCCACCGCAAAAGCAAGCATCCCCACCCACACCAACACCTTTGCACCCCTGCAGCATGACTTCTGAGCATCAGCGGCAGCACTCGTGTGTTAGGAGCCCATGCCTGTTCGTCACCTTAAAGCCCCTCCCCTTTTGACCCAACCTTGGAGGTGTGGCAGACCTTCTCTTTCACACTTCTTTCTTCCCCTCCAGGG
This sequence comes from Doryrhamphus excisus, assembly GCF_030265055.1. Lineage (NCBI taxonomy): Eukaryota > Metazoa > Chordata > Actinopteri > Syngnathiformes > Syngnathidae > Doryrhamphus > Doryrhamphus excisus. The sequence continues at coordinate 13,903,674 of NC_080470.1, forward strand.
AAAATCACGTTTACACAATTCATTCATTCATTTTCTACCGCTGGGGTACACCCTGGACTGGTCGCCAGCCAATCACAGGGCAAATATAGACAAACAACCATTCACACTCACCGTTTACACGATTCAACATAACCAAAAAGGCAGAGGAAGAAAAGGTGCTGATTGAATCCAACCCTCCCTGTCCCAGCAATTACTGATCATTTGCTCACTTCCTGCGTTTAAATGTCACCAGGGGCAATAATAAAGAATGTGCAGCAAATGAAAGATGTAAAAATGATGATGTCAGTGTAGTTAATACACCCTTGGAGGTAAGAAGGACTGGAAGAAATGAGAATTGGTGAGGATGAACCTCATGAAATATGATGAATGACTACTACCAGGAGAACCAGAGGATAGAGGGGGAGGTGCCATCTGCTGTGGCCCAGCAAGGTGCACTGTATTGGGGCACATGCTCCGAGCAGCTGGTGTGCGGCTACGGAGCTGTCTGGCAAATCTTTGGTTCTTTTCAAACGCCGGTACACAACAAGCGCCTGGCGTCACCGTGATGCTGCCGTTTCAGGCGGCTGAGGAGGAAGTGCCACATTGTACAGTAAACCTTGGATATATCGGACTCGGATATATCGGAAATTCGCTCACAACGGACAGATAAAAAAGAACCGATTTTTCTGTAATGCATTTCCAATAAAAATTCATTGCATATATCGGATTTTTTATAACGGATTTCGCCTATTTGGGACAAAATCTCCAGTCCCGTTCCAATGCATTTCCATGAAATTTCCCTCGCATATATCGGATGGCCTCATTGTGGCGCTCCGATTCGCCGAATCGTGACAGGCCGCTATACGACGTCATTTGCAGCGTTTGCAGCGTTGCCTGCGCGTCCAGGTACATTGGAAACATAATCAAGGAAGTGCCTTTTTATAACGGATAAAATCCCATTTACGCATATACCGGATATAAATCCCATATATGCGTAAAACGGACATTTTCCGGTATACGCATATAACGGATTTCGCTTATATCGGACAAAACCAGTGGGAACAATTGAATCCGATATATCCGAGGTTTACTGTATAAAATAAATAAATAATGCATACTATTGTGTGGAGCAACGACTAACTTAATCATGAAATTTCAATGAATGAAATAGTGTTTTATATTGGAAAAGAATAATCAATCACTTATTATCATCAGATGTAATTCTGCCGTTGTGTAATTGTTAGGTCGGGGATTCCGCGGATTAAGGGCGGAAAAAAACAGCCGTTTTGTTTAGACTTGCGTGCTTTGGTCTGTCGCCGCGGAAGGCAACACGCCAGCTCGGCACTAAAAGACGCTAAATGGCAATGACAGGAGGTCAAACCGCTGCAGCAGCGCCAGCATTCTCCTTCGCTGCCTTGTCTAACCAGGCTGCATGACCGCATGCTGTGTGAAGATGACACACAGATGGAACAGCCTGTCAAATCATAAACAATAATCATTAACACTTATTTCATATATTCTATTGCTGTTGTACGTCTGCTTTTAACAACAAGTTAGTTTTCTTGTTCTCTTTTCCTAATGTGATTTAAGCATGAAGAATGTACAAATAGCATTGTGCGCTCTAACCGTGACTCCTATTAGCACTGGATTGGTCATGCACATGTAGACATGTAATTAACTGAGAGGTGGGAGGCTTACACACACACACACACACACACACATGAGCGGCGGTGTGAATGAGAGGTGGAATGGGGGGAGGAGAGTGCCGACGAGGCAGGATTGATTTATTATCCCATCACCTTGACCTTGCTGACTTGTAGATGCGGCTCAATTAAGCCGGCTTGGCCTCTGGTGGCGAACACTGATCTACTCCTCTACACCTGCAAATGCAAAGTCTTAGACCACCACAATTTTCATTCCCCGCTGGTTCAAGCTGTGCGTCACACGTCAAAAAAACACTAAGGTCAGCTAAATGTTAACTGTCAAACTCCCACAGGCAATGGCAACATCTGAATGTCCTGTCGCCATCAGTTCTGGTGTTTGTAGCGTTCCCGGTTCAAGGAAAACCTGGTTTAAGAAAGTCTTTCATTAACAAAGTAGGCACAGAAAGGCAACGTAGCAAAATAACAAAGCAAAGGAAAATGTAAATCTCACCACGGAAGTAAGTGGAAGACAAGTTGAAGAAACCCTTTTAGTGCACGACAGTACTCCCTTCTTTATGCCGTTTAATTAGGTGAATTTCCATTTAGGATTTTGAATTTTAGAGTTAACATTAACAGGTTTTCTAAGTATGGTTACATCTACCCCGGGGTACATCCCGGATTGGTGGCCAGCCAATCACAAGAACTCTTATTGAGTCTTTGTAGCCAAATGGAGAGCTAGATATCCACTCTTTCGTCTGTGAAAATGGTCAAAACTGTCATGATCGTCCCGCCGCTCCCTTGGCGGGAACTCTCATGGTGGAAACTCAGCAAGATGACACCAGGACAATGAGATAAGAATTTCACTTTCAACACAAAAGGGAGGTGAACAACTCCCACCCCCACACACGCCATCCGTAATTCTTTGGAATAGTCCCGGGAAAAAGCTTTCCACAGGAATATCTGGCACTGTATGCTTGATTAGGATTAGATATTGATTTGTTGTGTTCTCTCAGCATGATGGATGATGAGCTTCACAACTAATAATGGCCATTGCCCTTGATGGGTAAATCAAGACGATAACCCCTTTTTACGCCGCCTGGAAAGGCTGCCATTTACATGCATTGTTGCCGTAGCTAAACCATCACACACAATATTCCCATTGATTGCGTCACTGTGAGAAAGCACATCCCATTGTGGAAATATCTGGCTTCCATGGGTTCTGTGTCAGTTTGTCTGCAACCCATCTAGGGAGGAAACCAGTCAGACCCCCTGCTGGTTACGTCAAGGCGTAACAACTACACATATTAACTATGTTTATTTATTTATGGTGTGAAAGCGCACACAAATGTGGAAATATCCCCCTTTGCTGGGTGTGGTATTTATTTGCTTTCCAACCCATTCAGGCAAGAAAGTAGCTTCTGGGCCCAAATCACTGGGACCACCGATTGGTTAAAGTGAAATGCAATATGCCTCCATTGCTTCTTGGCCTAGTGACTACACCAGGGGTGGGCAAACTTTTTGACCCGTGGGCCGTGTTGAGTTTACAAAAACTGTCCGATGGGGGGGGGGGGGGGGGCAAAATATATTTGACACACACACTATTTTTATGCTTATAATACTAACAGTCCACCTTGAATTATGTGTCTAATTTTATCTGTAAAAGTGTCATGCTATAAGCTATATGTTGTAAATATGTAAATATTTGTAAATAAAATAAATATATAAAAAACATGAATAGAAATTAAAAAAATAAATAAATAAATAAAAATATTAAAAAATAAATACATAAATAGATACATAAATAAATAAATTTCTATATATGTATTTGACACACACACTATTTTATGCTTATAATACCAACAGTCCACTTTGAATTATTTGTCTAATTTTATCTGTAAAAGTGTCATACAATTAGCTATATGTTGTAAATATGTAAATATTTGTACATAAAATAAATATATAATAATAAAAATACACCAATAGAAATAAATAAAAAATAAATAAATAAAAAATAAATACATAAATAAATAAATTTCTATATATGTATTTGACACACACTATTTTATGCTTATAATACCAACAGTATATAATAAAAAAAAGACATAAATAGAAATAAATCCAAAATAAATAAATCCAAAATAAATAAATACATTTCTATATATGTATTTGACACACACACTATTTTATGCATATAATACCAACAGTCCACTTTGAATTATTTGTCTAATTTTATCTGTAAGTGTCATACTATTAGCTATAGGTTGTAAATATGTAAATATTTGTAAATAAAATAAATATATACAAAAAAACAAACAAACAAATAAATAAATGTACCTTTTTTTCCAGCGCACTGTAAACATCAGACCACATCAAACTACGAAATTGAATTTTACAGTTTTTTGTTTGTTGTTTTTTTGTTACTGAATAAGACATCCGACCAGTCACGTTGCCAGCATGTACATATGTTGAAGTAGAAATACTTAGAAATACTTAGACTAACTGGCGGGCCGGATTCAAACGCTTGGTGGGCCGCACGTGGCCCCCGGGCCGTAGTTTGCCCACCCCTGGAGTACACATACAAATGCTGTTTCTCTGTGTCCCCGTTTGCTGGGTTCTTTGTCCATTTGCTCTGCAACCCGTTTAAGCAGGAAACTTGCTAGTCCTGAATTACTTGGCGCTCCCTGCTGGTTACTTTAAGGCGTAACGATTGCACATACAAACTGCGTTTGCCATTCTGTGAAAGCAAACACAGCTTTGGCAATATGGGCTCCATATCAAGTTGCTCTGCAACCCATTTAGGCAAGGAACTAGCGGGGCCTAATTCACTTTCAGCCCCCTGCTGGTTACCCCACAGCATAACAACCTCACATACAGCATACAACTGTGTTTGTCATTGTGTGAAAGAAAACAGCTTTTGGCAAAGTACCACTTTCCTGGGTCCTGTGTCAATTTGCTTTGCAACCCATTTAGGCAAGAAAGTAGCTGCCGGACCCAAAATGAAAGTGAAATGCATTATGCATGCATGACTTCAAGGTACACACAAACTGTTTCTCTTTGCGTGAAAATGTACAAACATCACAATTGCTGGGGTATTCTGTGACTATTTGCTCTGCAACCCATTTAAGCAGGAAACTTGCTGGGCCTGAATAACTTGGACCCCCGTGCTGGTTACTTCAGGGCATAACAATAACACATACATTAGTGCACAATATCATGCTACCCTAAGTTAATTTGCTCTGCAACCCGTTTAGGCAGGAAACTAGTTGGGTCTGAATCACTTGAGATGCATGCTGGTTTAAGTGAAATGCCTTATGCATCCATTACTTCAAGGTGTAGCGACGGTATGTGAAAGTGTACACGGTTGTAGAAATACAGCTGAGATATTCTGCACACATAAAAACTGTGTTTGTCATTCTGCGAAAGCACACACAGTGTAGGAACATTCCATTTTGCCGGGTTCCGTGTCGATTTACTCTGCAGCCCGTTTAGGCAGGAACCCCGCTAATCACTTGGAGCACCCTTCTAGTTACTTCAAGGCGTAATGACGAGACATACACAGTCATTGTGTGAAAGCACACACACCTTTGGCAATGTTGCATGTTTGCCTTGCAACCCATTTAGGCAAGAAACACACAGAGTGTGATTGCCTTGAAGCTTGTTGATTAGTGCAAGGAAAAAGGACTAAACACGTTTTTCTGGCGAAGTGAAAGCGTATGCAGGTGTGGCAATATCCCATGACCCCCGGGTTTCTGTGTGGATTTGCAACCCATTTAGGCAGGAATCTCGCCGGGTAATCACTTGGACCCCCCTCCCCCTTTCTGTGTGCAATGAAATGCATTACGCCTCATGGAATAGCAAGTACAGTAAACCTCGGATATATCTGATTCAATTGTTCCCACTGGTTTTGTCCGATATAAGCGAAATCCGTTATATGCGTATACCGGAAAATGTCCGTTTTACGCATATATGGGATTTATATCCGGTATATGCGTAAATGGGATTTTATCCGTTATAAAAAGGCACTTCCTTGACTATGTTTCCAATGTACCTGGACGCGCAGGCAACGCTGCAAACGCTGCAAATGACGTCGTATAGCGGCCTGTCACGATTCGGCGAATCGGAGCGCCACGATGCGGCCATCCGATATATGCGAGGGAAATTTCATGGAAATGCATTGGAACGGGACTGGAGATTTTGTCCGAAATAGGCGAAATCCGTTATAAAAAATCCGATATATGCAATGAATTTTTATTGGAAATGCATTACAGAAAAATCGCTTCTTTTTTATCTGTCCGTTGTGAGCGAATTTCCGATATATCCGAGTCCGATATATCCGAGGTTTACTGTACACATAAATTGTGTTTCTCCGTGTATTCCACCGTGTGAGGGTCAGAAGGCTCAGGTTTAATGAACCAATCCTACCTGCAAACGCTTTGGAGATGTGGTCCTTCTTCCATTCCCAAGGTTGGTCATACTCGTCTGCCGGTCTTTCGTCGTCTTGCGGCAGCCTGCTGCTCTCCTTGCCCTCCTCCTGGGTGTCCCCGAACGTAAAGCCCAGCGACTGGCCTCGTGCATCTTCGTAAGGGGTGTCATACAACTGTAGTCCGCCCCGTGCCCGTCCTCCCACGCCTGCCCCTGGGCCACGCTGCAGCTCTGTCAAAGCAGACGCAAAGCACCCTCAGATCATAAAATTACATGCTCATGTAAAAAAAAAATCCGCAATACTTTGTCACCGAGAACGCCTGTTGAGAGCGGACTAGAATGAAAGAAGCAGGACAAATGATATTTGAGCAGCTTGCGGAGGGTTCAGAATCTCATATTGGGGGCTTAACAAGGCTTTGGGCTCCAATGCCAAGCAGCATAAAAAGCGGCACCCCCCCCCCCCCCCCCCGCCCCCCCAACCCCCCACTCATCCCCACGACTACCCCCCCGGCAGCAATCTAACACCGCTCTCAACACCATCCCCATGAAAATGTTCATCTCTTTCTCAGCAGGGACCCGCTGAGGACTATTTCTTGGAGTCAAAGATGGCCGTGGGACAAAAGGATTCTTGACGCGAGCAAGGGAAGTTAATCAGATTCCTGCACCTCATCACCAGCCGCCTCAACGCTTATCTGATGACCTCAAAAATGCGCCCGTTTAAACAGGTGGCACCAAAGGGAAAATGAAGGAGTCGGCATCTTTTGTGTCCACAGCCTGCAGCTTTGCAAAGAAAAGCAGGATGGAATAGAAGTCGTCAATGGCGAAAGGCAGCGGGCAACTTTAACCTTCACACCATAAGACACCACCATCGGGCTGCCCGGCAGTCACCATGGCGACCAAAGGGAGGCCCTGGGGAAAGGCCATGAGGCTGGGAAGGGAAAGGAAAATGGAGGCAGCGCCGAGGAGCGAGGCAATAACAGGCGGGTGAGAGCAGGAGGAGGAGACGATGGTGGGATGGGGGGGGGTGAGTGTGTACGCACGCTATCTGTCAGCGTTTGATGTTAAGTCATGGTGACAGAAGCACGGCAGCGCAGGACGCCGCTCTACCTGCGCTCGCTGGGGGACCCGAGGTGTCGGCGGGCCTGCCGGGAGATGGCGAAGATGAAGGCGGTGCCATAAAAACACGCTTGTAGGGAATAAAATGAGATATCCATGGGAAACATGATGGAGGGGAACACAAGCACGCAGTGGGGAGGGAGAGAAAACAGTGATCTTCCAAGGAAGGTGAGAGGATGGGGGGGGGGGGTCTGGGACATAAAGATGCATGCAGGATGATACCAGGGACTGGAGGGCAGATTTTCACTCTCAGAAACTAAAGTGAAGAGAAAATTATGATGCTTTCAAAGCCTTGTCGAACGCTTCAAGGCAGACACATGTGCAAAAGTATTGAGACACGAGAAAAAATATGGACTTTAGAATCAGTGTGGACATTTTATGGCCATTTGCAAGGTCAAAATTGTGTCTTGGTAAAATCAATTAATATTAGGAGGGCATAACACAGTCAGGCCAATACAGAGAAATTATAACATCATACCGATACATTTGATAAAAATAGCTCCAAGTGAGGGCTGTACGGTGGATGAGTGGTTAGCATGTAGGCCACGCAGACGCGAGATGGAAAGACCTGGGTTGGAGTTTGCATGTTCTCCGCGTGTACGTGGCTTTTCTCCGGGTACTCAGAGTACACAATAAAACCTTATCAGCCACATGAAACAGAAAAGAGACCTCCGTAGCGGCACACCGGCTGCTTGGAGCGTGTGTCCCAATACAGTGCACCTTGCTGGGCCACGGCAGGTGGCTCCTCCCCCCTATACTCTGGTTCTCCACGTCATATTTTATTAGGACTAAATTAATCCAATCCTAATTTCTTCCAATCCCTCTTACCTCCACGTGTGCACTAACGCGACACAGAAATTTAAAAAGTAGATGTTATCGGTAACGAGATACCGTGCATCTCTAATTAAGATGAACTATAATTGCAAAATGTCGGTGAAGTAAACTCCTCAATAACTGCTCATGGTATGACAAGACAAAAATGTCGGGAAACACTGTTATAGACCACCACAATGTATCATTGTCTTTGTTAGAAAAACAAGCTAGCCTTTGAGACATATAAATGGACCAAATGGAAGCACCTTAGAAATACTAAAACTGTCAACTGTGAACAAACACAAGCACAGTGGACAGTTGTACAGTAAACCTCGGATATATCGGATTCAATTGTTCCCACTGGTTTTGTCCGATATAAGCGAAATCCGTTATATGCGTATACCGGAAAATGTCTGTTTTACGCATATATCGGATTTATATCCGGTATATGCGTAAATCGGATTTTATCTGTTATAAAAAGGCACTTCCTTGACTATGTTTCCAATGTACCTGGACGCGCAGGCAACGCTGCAAACGCTGCAAATGACGTCGTATTGCGGCCTGTCACGATTCGGCGAATCGGAGCGCCACGATGCGGCCATCCGATATATGCGAGGGAAATTTCATGGAAATGCATTGGAACGGGACTGGAGATTTTGTCCGAAATAGGCGAAATCCGTTATAAAAAATCCGATATATGCAATGAATTTTTATTGGAAATGCATTACAGAAAAATCGGTTCTTTTTTATGTCCGTTTTTTTTTTCCGATATATCCGAATCCGATATATCCGAGGTTTACTGTAGTATACATTAATTCACAAATGAGTCGTAATGCTTTATATGTACATCTAAGTGTATCTGGTCTCATGGGTTCTTCCTGTACAAAAGCTGTGAAAAAGACCAATAAAGCCCACTTCTAAGGCCATAAAAGGAACGAGACAATGCTTGTCTAAACTCCCCAGTGTCTCCATCCAGCTGCTACAAGAAAAAAAAACGCTTTGAGATCTGCGATTGCAACCCATCTGCAATTACAGGGCAAAGGAACGGAGCGTGCATTTGTTAAATCTCGACATTAACATCTCATTGGACCGCCAATGAGGCAGCGTTAGCGGCATCACAGAAGGGGCAGGACAATCATTTGCTAAAAGAGCGATTACACAGACAGCCAGACTCCCCTCGGGGCTGAGGAGAGCCCTCAAGATGAAGGCAGATATCGGGGAAGGAGGAGGAGGGATGATGGTGGCGTTGGAGAGGACTTTAACGCTAAATGGCTGAGGCAGGAACAGGCAGACAGAGATGTTACAGGAGGAGATACAAATGGAAAACGGGAGATGCGAGTGAGATGATGCGGGAGGGAGGCTTGGCGGTGGAAGACCCCAGGGGCAACAACTCAGACAAAAAAGAATTAGAGGTACTCCTCAGTCTACGTACTACTTGTATTCCTGAAATGTTGAGTTTTTGTGTACAGTACATCCTTCCTAGCAAGATAGTGCCAAATAACGACAAGGCAGCCCCGAAGTGTCCCTACATCATGTTATGTCTGGATTTACATTTAGACTTTAGTAAATTAGTTAAAATTCTACCATGCTAACAGTTAGCATGCTACCACCTAGCAAACTAGCACAAGGTGCTGAAAGTGCCAAGGCAGTTCTGTAGTGTCCCTGCAACAGGACATTTTTGTATTTGCATTTAGAAATTAGTAAATTAGCTAAAAGGGTAACGATTAGCATGCTAACACGAAAAATTCCAAGGCAGTTCTATAGTGTTCCTATACCATGCCATGTTTGTATTTGCATTTAGAAATGAGTAAATGAGCTAAAATGCAAACATGCTAACAATCAGCACGCTAGCACCAAACGTTCCAAGGCAGTTCTATACTGTCACTACACCATGCCATGTGTGTATGCGCATTTCAAAATTACTAAATTACATAGAAGGCTTACATACTGACAATTAGCATGCTAACACCAATTTTTAAGGCTGTCTTATAGTGTTCCTACACCATGCCGTGTGTATTTGCATTTAAAAATTAGTAAATTAGGTCAAATGCAAGCAGGCTAAAAAATAGCATGCTAACACCAAAAGTTCGAAGGCTATCCTATATTGTTCCTACACCATGCCATTTTTGTATTTGCATTTAGAAATGAGTAAATTAGCTAAAATGCAAATATACTAACGATTAGCACGCTAGCACAAAATGTTCCAAGGCAGTTCTGTAGTGTCACTACACCATGCCATGTGTGTATATGCATTTAGAAATGACTCAAATAAATTAGATACAAGGCTAACATGCTATTAGAAATGACTAAATTAGATACAAGGCTAAAATGCTAAGAATTAGCATGCTAACACCATACGTTCCAAAGCTGTCCTATGGTGTCCCGACACCATGCCGTGTGTATTTGTGTATTTAGAAATTAGTAAATTAGGTAAAACATGATAGCATGCTAACAAATGGCATGCTTACACCAAAAGTTTGAAGGCTGTCCTAGCATGTTCGTACACCATTGCATTGCATTTAGAAATTAGTAAATGAGCTAAAATGTGAACATGCAAACAATTAGCATGCTAGCACCAAATGTTCCAAGGCTGTCCTACAGTGTTCCTACATAATGCCATGTGTGTATTTGCATTTAGAAATGAGTCAATTACCTAAAATGCTAGCATGCTAACACCAAAAGTTCCAAGGCTGTCCTATAGTGTTCCTACGCCATGCTGTGTGTATTTGTGTATTTAGAAATTAGTAAATTAGGTAAAATGCTAGCATGCTAACAAATGGCATGCTGACACCAAAAGTTCTAGGCTGTCCTAGCATGTTCGTACACCATTGCATTGCATTTAGAAATTAGTAAATGAGCTAAAATGTGAACATGCAAACAATTAGCATGCTAGCACCAAATGTTCCATGGCTGTCCTACAGTGTTCCTACATAATGTCATGTGTGTATTCGCATTTAGAAATGAGTCAATTACCTAAAATGCTAGCATGGTAACAGCATACGTTCCAAGGCTGTCCTATACTGTCCCTACACCATGCCGTGTGTATTTGTGTATTTAGAAATTAGTAAATTAGGTAAAAAAATGCTAGCATGCTAACAAATGGCATGCTTACACCAAAAGTTCAAAGGCTGTCCTATCATGTTCGTACACCATTGCATTGCGTTTAGAAATTAGTAAATTAGCTAAAATGTGAACATGCAAACAATTAGCATGCTAGCACCAAAGGTTCCAAGGCTGTCCTATAGTGTTCCTACATAATGCCATGTGTGTATTTGCATTTAGAAATGAGTCAATTACCTAAAATGCTAGCATGCTAACACCAAAAGTTCCAAGGCTATCCTATAGTGTCCCTACGCCATGCCGTGTGTATTAGTGTATTTAGAAATTAGTAAATTAGGTAAAAAGCTAGCATGCTAACAAATGGCATGCTTACACCAAAAGTTCGAAGGCTCTCCTAGCATGTTCGTACACCATTGCATTGCATTTAGAAATTAGTAAATTAGCTAAAATGTGAACATGCAAACAATTAGCATGCTAGCACCAAATGTTCCATGGCTGTCCTACAGTGTTCCTACATAATGCCATGTGTGTATTTGCATTTAGAAATGAGTAAATTACCTAAAATGCTAGCATGCTAACACCAAATGTTCCAAGGCTGTCCTATAGCACCATGCCATGTCAATCACCGTCACCGACCGACGTTACGCAAAACATGAATGTTAATGTGCGTATTTTTTTGACAAATAATGGGATGAAATTACAGGATAAAACTCGAAACCCTTCCCATTGTGTAACATGAAAAGCATAATCAGTACTTCATTGTTTCACTAACCCGTTATGACTCTTTGGGCCTCATAAGGTTCCATGTAGCCATTGTTCTCAGAGGGAACCGGTCTCACATCCGGCTCTGGTCGATGGTCCAACCGGGCATCAAAAGGGTCTGAATAATCCGTGTCCCCTGCCAGGGGAGCGGACGGCACCGTCTAATAAAAAAGGACAGAAGATATTTCAGCATATGAAGAGCTTGCAACCAAAAGGCGCTAAATCCAATTTTCACTAAGTTGCATGTTTTTCATGAGTTTAATAGACCTCTGTCATGTGTATCCAAATCACATATTTTGGTCTTGAAATCATTTTAAAAAATGTGAAAAAAAGTGATGTGAAATTTATGCTTTCAACCAAAAGGCGCTATTTCCATTTCAGATTTCAACCAAAAGGAGCTAAATCCCTTTCTTTATTCTTTATTCTGATTGGCCCAAGTTTCCCATCTATTGATAATCTGACCAATCAGAGAGAAGAATACAATTGGCACTGCACATACAGAAAGCCAGTATCAGTGCGCATCCTGTTTTGTTTGTGTACATGAAGTACACGTATGATAGTTACAGTATGTTATGCAATTCAGGAGAACACAAATTGTGTTTTTACAGTATTCTGTAACATGGAAGTTTTTTTTACGCCATAAAAGGCATGTCTCTACCTTGACACCTCCAACTTTCATGAGAAACATTATTTTACTTGTACTAAAAAACATACAATGTAAAGAGTTTGGAATGAGATGATTTTTGTCACTGTCACCTTCATGGTGCATCAAAAATATGAGCACTGCTTTTAATAACATTTTTATTAATTTAATTCATAATAATTATTTTGTATTGTATGTTGAGAATGGCTTCTGTGTTGTAATTATTTTATTAGCACAGCACATTAAAGCACCTTACGTTCTTTTACAACAATGCCATTGAAGAAGTTAAAGGTGACTTCAAATTTATTTCAGCCAAAAGGCGCTAAATCCGAAAAAGAATTAATTAAAAAATATATATAAAATACATGGTGTGTGCAGGATTTTTATAGCATGCATTTTTATGACCTATATTGATAGCTCTTTCATTTGCAATATAGACTTGATGACCAAATAGATTGATATGTGCGTAATTAAAAATCATTGATTTTCTCGAAATCAGTCAAAATGGATTTAGCGCCTTTTGGTTGCAAGCTCTTCATATAAGACCACCGGGTATTCGTAGTGAAGACGAGAAGCTGAAGAAAAAGGCATTGTTGCTGATGAATGCTGGCAGAGTGCAGACAAAGCAGCACATCCCCACTCGGACGCTTGCTACGCTAATATTGTCACACTTGTTTGCAAACAACAACAAAACATTGCTGTTGCAGATGTTATATTTAGCGATAATAAAAATGTCTTCCTGTCTTAGACATAATCGACATAAAAAGGCATAAAACGACATAAGAGCGTCCTCCGTATTTGGATGCCCAAATGGAACTAATGTATTCACTGAGAGTCGTAATTCATGAGGGAAACGGTGGCTTCACTGGCTCAGTAATGGCTACAAAGCTAACCATATGGTCATCCACATCCACACACAGGCTTTGGCACAAACCTGGACTATGTGCCTTTGTCTCAGTTATTACAGAATCACTGCACCTAAAGTCAAAATCTTGTCACGTTTTAATCTTGCAAAATCTTGTGGCGCCCAGACTATTTTTTATTGACAGGAGGTTTAAACCCAAGGGATCGTCACCGCCTCTAATTTGACAGACTGTTCCTGCCCATCCATCCTTATCTCATCCTTCCACGGTAGATGTTCCAAAATGTATGCTAACATATTTGCGCCACACATTGGCTGGCGGAGCGGGATCAATAAAGCTGTCACGGTGACGGTAAATGAGACAAGAGAGTGTCGGGAAAGTGCTTCCACCCTTTCCCTCCATCCGCTCTCACACGCTCCATTTGTCACCTCCCGCTGAGAGAGACATGCTGAGGTTCTTACCGGTTCTTGCTGATCATCTAAGGAGATGGCGCTCAGCAGGATCTTAGTTCGCCCCAGGTCCTGTGAGTCCACTTTGATGAGTCTGTGTTTGGGAGATTTCACGTCTGGGCTGGAGGACTTCATGGGCGAGCCGTACACCGGGGTGGCAGGTTCCGACGTCCCGGATTCGGCCCTGGATCGGTTTTCTGCGTCCTCATACGGATCCTCAAAGTCAAGTTCCCTCTGGAGGCGGTAGGCTTTCAGGATCTCGCTTTCTGTGTAGTCCGGCGTGGGAGGTTGCGGGGGCACCTTCCTGCTGCCAAAACTCAGGTAGTCTTTGAGCCACTTTGCCATCGCGCCTCTGCTTCCGTGCGGTAGAAGAGACTGGAAGGGCAAGACAAGGACAGGTAGGTTATTTCAGGAGTGTGGCACAGTGAGCGCTGCCCTCAGAGAATATCACCTGGGGCCTCACCTATTTCCTGAAAATGTGATTTTTTCTGGAGCGTATTTTGTGGCAGTTTCTGCCTACCCCCTCATTGGACGGACACTTTGAAACATGACACTCATTTTGGGCCTTAGCTTTCTTGAAAAAACAATTTTCTTGAGAATATTGTTGGTGGTTTCTGCTGACCAGTTCACTGGCTAGACACTAAAACCCCCTGGTTTATGACACTTAGTTTGGCTTCATCTATTTCCTGAAAATGTGATTTTCTGGAGCGTATTTTGTGGCAGTTTCTGCCTAACCCCTCATTGGACAGACACTTTGAAACATGACACTCAGTTGGGGCCTTAGCTTTCTTGAAAAACTGATTTTCTGGAGAATATTGTTGGTGGTTTCTGCTGACCAGTTCACTGGCTAGACACTAAAACCCCCTGGCTTATGACACTCAGTTGGGGATTCATCAATTTCCTGAAAATATGATTTTCTGGAGCGTATTTTGTGGCAGTTTCTGCCTACCCCCTCATTGGACGGACACTGATTTTATGGAGAATATTGTTGGTGGTTTCTGCTGACCAGTTCACTGGCTAGACACTAAAACCCCCTGGTTTATGACACTCAGTTGGGGCTTCACCTATTTCCTGAAAATGTGATTTTCTGGAGCGTATTTTGTGGCAGTTTCTGCCTAACCCCTCATTGGACAGACACTTTGAAACATGACACTCAGTTGGGGCCTTAGCTTTCTTGAAAAACTGATTTTCTGGAGAATATTGTTGGTGGTTTCTGCTGACCAGTTCACTGGCTAGACACTAAAACCCCCTGGCTTATGACACTCAGTTGGGGATTCATCAATTTCCTGAAAATATGATTTTCTGGAGCGTATTTTGTGGCAGTTTCTGCCTACCCCCTCATTGGACGGACACTGATTTTATGGAGAATATTGTTGGTGGTTTCTGCTGACCAGTTCACTGGCTAGACACTAAAACCCTCTGGTTTATGACACTCAGTTGGGGATTCATCAATTTCCTGAAAATATGATTTTCTGGAGCGTATTTTGTGGGAGTTTCTGCCTACCCCCTCATTGGACGGACACTTTGAAACATGACCCTCAGTTGGGGCCTTACCTTTCTTGAAAAACTGATTTTCTGGAGAATATTGTTGGTGGTTTCTGCTGACCAGTTCACTGGCTAGACACTAAAACCCCTTGGTTTATGACACTCAGTTGGGGATTCATCTATTTCCTGAAAATGTGATTTTCTGGAGCGTATTTTGTGGCAGTTTCTGCCCAACCCCTCATTGGACGGACACTTTGAAACATGACACTCATTTGGGGCCTTAGCTTTCTTGAAAAACCGATTTTCTGGAGAATATTGTTGGTGGTTTCTGCTGACCAGTTCACTGGCTAGACACTAAAACCCCCTGGTTTATGACACTCAGTTGGGGCTTCATCTATTTCCTGAAAATGTGATTTTCTGGAGCGTATTTTGTGGCAGTTTCTGCCTACCCCCTCATTGGACGTACACTTTGATTGGACACTAGACGGACACTGATTTTATGGAGTAATATTGTTGGTGGTTTCTGCTGACCAGTTCACTGGCTGGACACTAAAACCCCCTGGTTTATGACACTCAGTTGGGGATTCATCTATTTCCTGAAAATGTGATTTTCTGGAGCGTATTTTGTGGCAGTTTCTGCCTAACTCCTCATTGGACAGACACTTTGAAACATGACCCTCAGTTGGGGCCTTACCTTTCTTGAAAAACTGATTTTCTGGAGAATATTGTTGGTGGTTTCTGCTGACCAGTTCACTGGCTAGACACTAAAACCCCCTGGTTTATGACACTCAGTTGGGACTTCATCTATTTCCTGAAAATGTGATTTTCTGGAGCGTATTTTGTGGCAGTTTCTGCCTACCCCCTCATTGGACGGACACTTTGATCGGACACTGGACGGACACTGATTTTCTGGAGAATATTGTTGGTGGTTTCTGCTGACCAGTTCACTGGCTAGACACTAAAACCCCCTGGTTTATGACACTCAGTTGGGGCTTCATCTATTTCCTGAAAATGTGATTTTCTGGAGCGTATTTTGTGGCAGTTTCTGCCTACCCCCTCATTGGACGGACACTTTGATCGGACACTGATTTTCTGGAGAATATTGTTGGTGGTTTCTGCTGACCAGTTCACTGGCTAGACACTAAAACCCCCTGGTTTATGACACTCAGTTGGGGCTTCATCTATTTCCTGAAAATGTGATTTTCTGGAGCGTATTTTGTGGCAGTTTCTCTCTACCCCCTCATTGGACGGACACTTTGATCGGACACTGGACGGACACTGATTTTCTGGAGAATATTGTTGGTGGTTTCTGCTGACCAGTTCACTGGCTAGACACTAAAACTCCCTGGTTTATGACACTCAGTTTGGCTTCATCTATTTCCTGAAAATGTGATTTTCTGGAGCGTATTTTGTGGCAGTTTCTGCCTACCCCCTCATTGGACGGACACTTTGAAACATGACCCTCAGTTGGGGCCTTACCTTTCTTGAAAAACTGATTTTCTGGAGAATATTGTTGGTGGTTTCTGCTGACCAGTTCACTGGCTAGACACTAAAACCCCCTGGCTTATGACACTCAGTTGGGGATTCATCAATTTCCTGAAAATATGATTTTCTGCAGCATATTTAGTGGCGTTTTCTGCCCTGCCCACTCATAGGACAGACACTAAAACCTGGGTTATGACACTCAGTTGGGGCCTCACACATTTCCTCAAAAACAGATTTTTTTTGGAGATTATTTTGTGGCGGTTTTTTCCTACCTACTCACTGGACGGACACTTTGAAACCCCCTGGGTTATAAAACCCTGGAACCGGGATTAGACGTACATCTACGCACTCTCGTTTGTTCTGTGGAACAACGGCATGAACGGAGTAAGCCCTTTGTCTGGGTGGGTGGAGGCGGGGCCGCAAGCATACACACAAAATGTGGAAAAGTGTTGCAATATTGCAATATATCATTATCCATTTTGTTCATTCATCATGTGGAAATCTCGTGTATCGTCTGGTCTGGTGACAAAGCCCAACTTCGGAGCAATTGTCGTCCAAGTGACTGTTTGCACTGTTTGTCCTTGGACTAGAAACACGGCACAGGCATGTGTGAGGGGTAGTACTTGGTAGAAGGGGGTCATTTCAAAATACACCCTAAGACTCTGTGGAGTTAGTGTGATTATTTAGAAATATGATATGAATTTATGACATACTGTAGACCAGGGGTCTCAAACTCAATTTACTTGGGGGCCACTGGAGCTAGGGTCTGGGCGAGACTGGGCCGCATCAGGTTTTCCACAAAAAAAAAAACGCATTTATTAAAAAAAGAAAAATGAATAAACTTAAATATACCTAAAGCTCTGATAAAACATTCCACTGTTCTCAAATATCTTACTTTTTATTTTTCTACACAAAATAAGATGAAAAATAAATAAACAAATCAAGAATAAAGAAAATCAATCAATCAGTAATAAATAAATAAATATAATAATAATAACAAAAACTTAAGAAAGCACATATAGTTGGTGGGTAGACAAATGATTTTTTTCAGATTAAAATGAACAAAGCATTATTAGAGCCCTGTAGACATGACAAAACACGACTATAGTCACATTTATACTCTTTTTATTTACAACATATTGCGCAACTGCAGGGTCTTGAGACACATGCTAACTCGCAAACTAGAGAGCTAGCGACCTAAACGGTAGCCTTCAAGTTATTTCCTTTCAACTTAAATAGCCAAAAACTTACCACTTCCACACGGATAGGGAGGATAACTATTAACAGTTATTTAACCTTTAACATGAACATGAATCAAACGTAATAATTTTTTCTGGGTACATGATACCATACAGCATCCATATCAAACTTGCGCGGGCCGCACTAACATTAAACTTTCATATCAAGACTGTACTTATTGTTGCTTGTTGCTGTTGGCATAATGCTTTTTATCATTGTGGTTGGAGTTGTTTATTATTATTATTATTATTATTATTGTTGTTGTTGTGATTGTTTTTGTTTGTTTTTTAGTGGAGTATTTGTGTGTCGATTGTGTTTTTACTCAAGATATCTGTATGGGTTTTTTTCCCCCAATCATGAAAACCAGTGTATAAACAATGCTGTATACAACACATACTATACGTAAGAGGTCTCAAACATGCGGCCCGTGGGCCAAATGCTGCCCGCAGGACACTAGTTTGAGGCCCCCGCCTTGATATGAAAGTTTAATGTTAGTGCGGCCCGTGCAAGTTTGATATGGATGCTGTATGGTATCATGTACCCAGAAAAATTATTACGTTTGATTCATGTTCATGTTAAAGGTTAAATAACTGTTAATAGTTATCCTCCCTATCCGTGTGGAAGTGGTAAGTTTTTGGCTATTTAAGTTGAAAGGAAATAACTTGAAGGCTACCATTTAGGTCGCTAGCTCTCTAGTTTGCGAGTTAGCATGTGTCTCAAGACCCTGCAGTTGCGCAATATGTTGTAAATAAAAAGAGTATAAATGTGACTATAGTCGTGTTTTGTCATGTCTACAGGGCTCTAATAATGCTTTGTTCATTTTAATCTGAAAAAAATCATTTGTCTACCCACCAACTATATGTGCTTTGTTAAGTTTTTATTATTTGCCGTTTTATTATTATTATTATATTTATTTATTTATTACTGATTGATTGATTTACTTTATTCTTGATTTGTTTATTATTTTTCATCTTATTTTGTGTATAAAAATAAAAAGTAAGATATTTGAGAACAGTGGGATGTTTTATCAGAGCTTTTATTGTAGATAATTTTTTTGTTTTTAATAAATGCGTTGATTTTTGATTTTTTTGTAAAACCTGATGCGGCCCAGTCTCACCCAGACCCGAGCTCCAGTGGCCCCAAGTAAATTGAGTTTGAGACCCCTGCTATATGTGTTACACATATCGGTATCGGCTGATATTGGTATCGGACATGGCTGGACGATATCGGCAAATGAAATGAAACGGACACTTGAGGTAAAGCAGCAGCCTTCCTTTTGTTTTGCTATGTGAACTTTGCCCCAAGGCTGCACTTTGACAAAATGAGCATGGCGAATCCAGACAACAAATCATAGCAATCCCAAGCTGCATGACATGCAATCTGTACTAAACTTGTCCAAAGCCAACAGGTTTCCGCTCGTTGAGGATAAAAGCGGTGAAAAAGATGTAATAATAAGCAAGGAAGCGCACATCGACTCACCAGCAGCGTCGGCGGCGCCAGCCTGCTCAGCCTCTCACACACTTTGCAGGCTTTATTCCGCCTCCCCTCATGTCGCCCCTGAACAAATAAATGTCTTCCACCAGCTTCCGAGCCTTTTATCCTGCCGGGGGGGGTTCTTCTTTTCAAGCGGCAACGAGCAACGAGGGTGTGGGAGAAATCCAGCGGGGATCCTCAGAGAGGAGAAGGAGGAGGTGAAGGTAAAGGTCCGAGTGAGGAGTAGGAGTGTGTGGAGCAGCTGGCGGAAGGAGAGAAAGTCACGCCGCGTTGGAAGGGGAGGGGCTTCACTCCAGGAGGAATGTCCTATTATCTTCCACGAAGCACTGGAGCGTTCATTCACTCAATTATCTGCATACACGAGCACCCCTCTTAAAATATCACACAGAGTTTATATTGAATATAATCATAATAATATTTATCCACCTGACATCATGATGGTCTTCATCTCTGGCATCATTTGGAGCATCAGCACCATCAAATGAGATGACTGTGTGGCCTACATGCTAACCACTCCTATTACCCAATATAGTAGACATAATCAGACAAAATAAAACATATAAGATATAGAAAGCCTGTTAACCCCCTTCTCAATTTGCTTTTTAACATAAGAGTCCTCTAGATGGGAAATAGCACCCCTACAATTACCTTTCCACTTTGATTAGCCAATATAGTAGATATAACCATAGACAATAAGACATACAAAATGTTTACTCCCTTCTATATACCATTTTGACATGATTAGAGCTCTCTAGACATGAAATAGCACCCCTATAATCACCTTTATACTCCTATTACCCAAAATAAGACATAGAAAATGTGCTTACCCCCTTCTAAATACAATTTTTGACATCATTAGAGCCCTCGAGACGTGAAATAACACCCGTATAGTCACTTATACACTTCTATTACCCGATGCAGTAGATATAAATAGACAAAAATAAGACAAAGATGTCATAAAAAACAGAAAAACTGTAGCAAAAATGTATCATACGTTTTTATGATCATACACACCCCATCCCAACGTATTCATACAGAGCTGAGCGGAGCAGAGTATCGCGTACTGAAGGTTCCACATTGTAGGGCAAATTTAAATGTGAAAATTGTAAATAGTTCATGCTGTTTATTTGTAAACAAATAGTTATTTGGAGAGTTAGAGATTTAGATATTTGATATTTGTGTCAAAGTGAAAGTTATTCCTTTCACAAAAAGCTGCTTTTCTTGGTCGGGAACTGATATTTTCCTGAAACGTACCCATGTTCTAATACTGATTACTAAAAAACGGAAAAAGGTAGAAACAAACTTTTTTTTCCTGGTGAAAGATGGGAGTCAAATCTTTCTTTTGGTAGGTTCCATGTTTATATACAATATTCTGTGTGCCTTGAAAGATCCGTCCGAATCATCTAATCTTTCGGGTACACCACCAGCCGATGGCAAGGCACAGATAGGCAAACGTTCACACTCACATTCATACCTCGTCATTATGTAATTAAGTCAGTGTCTCCAACTAACTGAACATGTAAATATGATACAGACCTGATCAAATTCGTAAAGGGAACCTATGTGGTTAGAATGTTGTATTCTGGTGTTAAACCACGCCAAAGGTTCACATAAAGAGGTTTGCACATTTGGAAGTGAGCCTTGAAAGAAGTTTGGGATGCCTCTGAACGCTCGCTTTCAGGGGGCGTTGCAAAATTGTTCCTTTGTGACATCACAGAGGAGCGGAGTTCATAGTTAGGAAGCACTGTGACCAATCATAGCAGAGTGTGTGACCGTGGGTGGAATGCCAGGATGCACAAATCAAAGGAAAACATCTCCCACTTGAGATGTTTTCTACCCAACACAGTGGAGGGGGTCCATCATTACAACAACGGAGTTTCAAGTGGTGCAGGGTCGTCAAACGGTGGTGACATGCGGATGTTGTTCTCATGAGCGAGGGCCCTGGTCGCTGTGGTAACAGCTGGGTTCTTCAACAGGACAACACTGCAGTTCCCAATGCTGGCTAGATTTCTTCAGGGAGAAGAACATACCTCCTTTGGACCATGCCGCATCTTCCCGTGATTGACATCCCATAGAGAACATTTGGGGATGGATGGCAAGGGAGGTTTCTAAAAATGGTTCCAGACAGTTGATGCCCTTAGTGAACCATCTTCACCACTTGGACCAATGTTCTCAATAGCCTCCTGGAAACACTCCCATCAATCATGGCTAAAGAACAAAAACGCTGGAGTTACTCATTACTGAGATCTACTCAGACAACTTTTTCTTCTGCTTTGGAGACTTTTTTCTCCTTTTTGCTTATGATAAACAAACTTTTTGTCAGATCCAAATGTGCTAAAGCTCCATTGTAGCTAATTTTACTCTGCTCTTAAGATGACTTTCATCAGGTCTGTATCACCAACGCTGACACTAACAAAACTGTTCACACAGAGGGGTGGGAATGGGTGGCCTCCTCTCCTCTCCCAGCTTCACCAGGACACACAGGATGGCGTGCTACAGCCATTAAGGCCCCTGAAATGTTCCCTTTCTCCACCACTCTCATGAGCTCGCTTTCTACCACAGGCGGGAAAGAGGGTGAGGTCATTCTACTGGAATCCCCCCCCCCCCCCCGTTCCCCTACACACATACCTCCACCATGCAAGATAGCCATCAACATCACGACCTCTCCCATCTTCCTCGTCTTGCTTTCCGTGTGTGTTGAAGCTTTCCCTGCCGGGAGCCAAACCATTTGGATAGAAATGTGACGCCGCTGGGGGGGCAGGTGGGGCTACGGTGGCACCTCCGGTATTCTTCACATCTCTGCTAGTGGAAATGAATTATCAACAAAAACATGGCATTAATAAAGACAATCGGTTGTCTAGTTTATGTCGCTCTGAGAATAAGATTTCCATAAGATCTCCATTTCTGTATGTTTGACCCCCGTTAAACCTCTCCCAAGCAAGAGGTGGAAAATAATGATGCAAGAGAACACATGGAGAAAGCTAAATTGCAGAATGGAAGCTCATGATCTCATACAGTGAGAGGCAATCAGAACAGCAGGTATAACAATGAGGCTTTCATACAATGTAAACAGTCTGCAGCAAGGCGCCAACATTTTAATTGCATCACACAGAGTCAACAAGGCACCCCGGAATATTTCAGGAGAATGAATAAAGCTCCTTCATAATGAAGGCATAAATTTGTTTGGGATGTTTTGTTGTTTTCTTTCGCCCTCCCCGCCTCTCCTACCCCCCAACATTTATTTGGATTTGTCTGGATTTGTCTCACTTGCATTTACTGCCCTCCTCCGGTAGGTATTGTGTATTGCATGTATATTGTCAGTGTAAAGTCAACCGAGGCGACGCCACTACATTTTTTCATTACAAAGACTACAGACTAAATAAACACTTTTTTTACGTGAAACGAATTATATTCTCTGTACCTTCAAAGAGATAAAACTCACCTTTTCCCCATCGTTGTTTACTTCCGGGTTTAGCTCTTTCAGTGTTGCCATTGGTTGTCATTACCTAACACAGTGTTTTTCAACCTTTTTTGAGCCACGGCACGTTTGTTACGTTGGAAAAATTTTGCGGCACACCAATAACCAACATTATTTGCTTCTTTCAGCTTTTTTCCTGATTACGGACTCGCCACAGCAGATTCTTTTGATCCGCATACTAATTTAACCAACAATGTTACACTCCCTCTCACGTGCATTGGAGGAACGAGGCAATCAGCTACGTGTTGCCACACGGACGAATATTACATTGCTCTGCCAGTCTTTACACCAATGACACGCGACAATGCCATAATATTTGCAGAAAATTATTAATACATGTTAATTTAAAAAGTAATATTGAATAATTCCTCACGGCACACCTGACGATTTCTCACGGCACACTTGTTGAAGAACACAGTTGTTGAAAATCACTGACCTAACATACCAAAACCAGGAATTGACTTGGCTTACATACTATTTTGACAGAGTAACTTGGGGAGAAATGGGAATGTGAAGTCTCCTCATTTAGTCCCAATGTTTAAAAACCTCTGCGGCTCTTTGAACAACAGTTTTAAGCTAGTGTACGTTGCACTGTAGTGCCTGTCAAAATCTCCACCAATCAAATGCCAAACCGGCTTCATGCGCTTTGCTGATTGGTTTGTTGGTGATGTGGGCGGGCCTTATGGTACTAAGCGTGAAGACAGGTGGTGGCTGCTACCTGAGCGTGGAGAGAAAGCCTGATGGTGGAGCATTAGGCACCTGTATTGGTAGCTCCAGATTTTCAATATACATCATTTCTTTATTCAATTCAAAACATTTGAGTTGACGATAGTGGCACTATGAAGAGTCTGAAGGCAAAGTTTAAAAAGAATGAGGTAAGCGTTGCTGGTTGGCCTGATGGCCTTTGGAACTTCTTTCCACTTTGAAATCTTGAATAGTTAAATGGTTATGCGTTTAGTAGATATTTATGTTGATGATGGTGTGTTTGAATGGGACTCCGTATCGGTACATCAGTGTGTGCCCGGGCCCAAGACTGCTGGATAGCAGATCCACAATGGCCGTCAGAGCTCAGGTAGCATTTAATTATTCACACACACACACACACAGAGAGAGAAAAAACCTTATGCTGTGGACTACAGATGCACGATATATACATATATATATATATATATATATTGTAAGCTAATACCAATAACTTTCTGCTGTGTAAATATCATGAATGCCTACTAGCACATCACTTCTATCAGGAGAACAGATATAGACCATGAGGAGCCTCGTCATTCCCTCATAATTATCATTTTGATGATTTTACCCAGACATTTAGGCCAAAGGTCACGTAAGTCCCCTCTTTTCATAGCAGCCCCTTTACAGCTTTATTCTCGTAATATTACACATTTAAACACGTACATTTTTTTACTTATTTTTTCATCAATTCCCGTAAATTCCCCTAAACAACTTTATTCTGTAAAATTTCAGACTATTCTTGTAATATTAAGTTTTTTCTCATACATTTATGGCTTGATTCTTGTAAACTCACAACTTTTTCTCATCAACTGACAATTTTATTCTCAAAATATTA
This sequence comes from Doryrhamphus excisus, assembly GCF_030265055.1. NCBI lineage: Eukaryota > Metazoa > Chordata > Actinopteri > Syngnathiformes > Syngnathidae > Doryrhamphus > Doryrhamphus excisus. Next base: position 13,928,184 of record NC_080470.1, read on the forward strand.
ATAAGTGTAACACAATAAGTGTTGTCTCGTACATTTACACATTTTTCTAATCAATTTCTGAATTTATTCTCATAAATTCACAACTTTTTTTCAGAAATGTATGAGTTTTTCTTGAATATTTAGAACAATGTATTTTTCATCAATTTTTCTTGTTTATTCACATAAAGTTATTCACATAAAGACATATTACAAATGTTTTCTCGTACATTTATTCATTATATATAAACTTTATTCCTGTAAATATACAACTTTTTTTCTCGTAGATGTACAAGTTTTGTTTTTTTTTACTTATTTTTTCATCAATTCTTGTAAATTGACTTTATTCTCATAAATCAACAACTCTCTAAAATTTAAGACTATTCTCATAATAATAAGTATTGCCTCATAGATTTATGACTTGGTTCTTGTGAACTCACAACTTTTTCTCATCAATTAAATGTCTCGTACATTTACGAATTTTTCTAATCAATTTATGACTTTATTCTCATAAATTCACAACTTTTTTTCAGAAATGTATGAGTTTTTCTTGTATATTTAGAACAATGTATTTTTGTATTTTAAGTTGTCAATTTTTTCATTAAAAAAGTCGTAAATTGACAATTTTATTCACGACATATTACAAATGTTTTCTCGTACATTTATTTATTCATTATATATAAACTTTATTCCTGTAAATTTACAACTTTTTTCTCATAGGTGTACAAGTTTTGTTCTTGTAATTTTTTTAACTTATTTTTTCATCAATTCCTGTAAATTGACTTTATTCTCATAAACCAACAACTCTCTAAAATTTCAGACTATTCTCATAATATTAAGTATTGTCTCATACATTTATGACTGTTTTCTCATACATTTATGACTTTATTCTCGTAAATACAAATTGTAAAAAAAAATTTGTACATTTTTAAACATATTTTTTCATCAATTTACGACTGTATTCCCGTCAATGTACTTTTACTACTATTTACTACTATTCTACGAGGCTCTCAAAGCATCACCTTTTTCTCTATCTTTTCTATCTTTTAGCTCCCCCAGTAAGTGTCCTTCCTGCGGTCCTGGTACTGCTGTCATTGCTCTGTACTCTTTGTTGCATCATATTATGCATGTTGTGTATTTGTGTGTGTGTGTGTGGTACCTGTGCTCTTTTGGTGGGATCCCTTCAGAGCCAGGACTGGAGCAAGAGTGACGAGAGGCTCCTCCAGGCTGTGGAACAGAACGAGGCCGACAAAGTATCTGCCCTCATTCTCAAAAAAGGCCTCTGCCCCACCAAGCTGGATGCTGAGGGAAAGTCGGCGTGAGTGTCAATTGGAAGCAAATATATGTAATATGCCAAAATGTTGTGTTGCTGCTGGATGTTCACAGTATCTCAGTCATACTGGAAGTTTGTTTTCTTTTCCAAAAGAGGAAACTTTAGGAAGCAGGTTCCTCAGAGGAGGAGAGACAGATGGACGCCCACCTTCAGTTCTGTTATTTGCAGTGATCATTTCACTGATGACTGCTATGAAGGAACACGTTTACAAGACGCATTTAGGTTGAAAGTATGCTAGAAACACATTTTAAAATGGGATGACATTCAGCCGGTACGCAGGGGAAAAAACAGGACAAGAACTTTGTGTCTTGTTTACATCGTGTCATCTAAACACTATTCCATGATAGCGACAAGGCCGCAAAGCATCTGATATTAACAACTTTTTAAGTTTATAAGTCATTTATACTTACCATTCTGTGTTTCCAAGGCCACCAATCTTAAGTCCATGATCCAGAGATCACTCCTCCTCCTGAACATCTGCACACTAAAGGGTGAACGCTAGTCAAAGTATGCACCCTACCACACGAATGCTAGTTAGGGATGTCCCATATTGGCTTTTCTGCCGAAAACCGAGATGCCAATATTGTCCAACGCTCCATTTCCGATGCCGATATCAGCTGATATAGACTGATATCCCATTCTTATGCTGCTATCGGGCCAACATCTGGACACCGATATCCTCATGGCTTCCCGTGTGTGAATAATGCAACGTAGCGTGCGCATCCTTCCACTAGGTTCCATCTGTCTGTATCTCGAGGGCGGCTGGACTCTCTGGAGGTCATCATCTCTCACGGCGCAGACCTCAATGTCACAGACGGCGCCGGTGTGTTATTTTGATGCTAAAATACGATAATGCTTAACTTTAATCTCGACAGCCAAGGTCTCATGGGTCGTTTGCCAATTTTCAAACCACCAGGTTCCAGTGCCCTTCACCTCGCAGCCAAACACGGACAAAGCGAGTGTTTAAAGAGACTTCTACAGGTAAACAAAGCTGAGTCATTCTCATATGAGCGGACTTATATGAGACGTTTGTTCTGTCATTTCCATGACAGGAGAGACTGGAAGTAGACTTCACTGACACCATTGGGAGGACACCTCTCCATCATGCAGGTACCTTCATTAGCGGCCATATTTACTCCAATAGAATGGAAGACAAGGCCTGGAAGACATAAAGATATATACACTGTTACCTCGGTTAACATCCGACTTGGTTAACACATTTCTCAGTTAACATGTTCACGGCATCCGGAGGTAAACATAGCATACGTCACTTTTTCCATGTTTTTCCATATCTCTAGTTGGGGTGTATGTGAGTGACTATAAGAAAAGCTTTCTTATGAATTTGTTCCAAAAGGTTTGTTCCAGGATTCTAGTTTCCACATGCAGAAAACAAAGTGAAATGATGCTAAATGAGGAATGGATGGAACTTGTTGCTGATGCAGACTTCCTGTACGTCCTGCCAAGATGGAATACAACAGTGTTTATCATCTTTTGCGTCAAATTGCTGCCACTCACAATTTTCTTGGCCCCATGGCGGGGCATTTAGTAGACACGCTCATTGAAAATGCAGAGACAGCAAGGCCAGAGTTTGTTTTGGCACTCCATTTCACGGAACAATACATCACAGCGCAAACCCACTAGTTTGTGATGTGCAAGATTGTACGAAAACTGAGGCAGTTTATGAAAACCAAGGTCAACTAAGTCTAGGACATTTTCTCGAACAAGAATATGTTCTGATATAGGGGTCAGTATACTGTATACTAAAACCCCAGACTGTTCCATATAAGCATCAGTAATCGCTTTTGTCTAGCGGTCAGTGGCTGTTTGTCCTGTACGGAGATCCTGTGGGACTTTAAAGCCGACCTGGACATCCAGGATGGGGTAGGTTCTAATGTGTGAGTCCTACCTCAGGGTTGCATTGTCACCAACAATATTTACCCCTCCGCTTCAAGGATGGCGCCACCGCACTCATCCTCGCAGCCCAGATGAGCCGAGCGGAGCTGTGCGCCTTCCTCCTGGGCCGAGGTGCCAACGCTGACACGCAGGACAACCAGGGGAGGTACACGACGCTTCCTGTGTGCAAACGCTGTAGACGCTGTGGCTGTAGCAGCTGCTGACTGCTTGACAGAGAAAGTGGGGGCGAGTGCCACAAATCTCAGTGGGGTCATTATCGCAACAATGGACGGATTCATCAGGGAAGGTCTGGATGGCTGGGAGGGGGCTAAGTCAAGGATTCAAGCAGGAATAAAACTTAGCCTTGAACAAGTCAGCTCTGCCAGCAATATCATATTAGACTTCATATGTTTTATCGTGTGCACTTCATCCACAATCCTTATGAGAGACACGTCTCTCTATCTTTGGTGTGCTCTAAAGATATTATAGATACTATTAGTAAAACATTTCTATGCGTGTACTTAGCTTAATATAAATATTTTAAAAGCCTGTACAACAAATATTCTGCAACATGACTCAGATTATGCAATACCACTTCTTTTTATTTTTATTCTGAATGTTTATATTGGGCATATATGTCTCTAACCAGAAAAACAGCTAAAAAAATGCTGGTATGCTAACATTAGCATGTTAGCGAAAGTACCGGGAAGGTAAAATATTCTGAACAACCTTTGTTTTGTTGTCATGAAAACATACCATGGTAGGGTTTGAATAACAAAAAATGCTAACAATGCTAGCTTAGCATGCTAACACCTTACATGATAGCGCTAAGTTTCTGCTCAAGTTCATATTTATGAAAATTTAAAAAAATGCTAGTTTGCTCATGTTAGCATACTAACACTTAGCATAATAGTGTCTACCTATGAAAATGATAAAAAAAAAATGCAACTGTGCTAATGTTATCATGTTAGCAATGTTAATAAGCTGTTAGCATGCTAACATGTAACATGATAGTGGTGTTTATATATGTTTCTAACCATAAAAACAGCTAAAAAATGCTGGTATGCTAACTTTAGCATGATAGTCGAAAGTACCGGGAAGGTAAAATATTCTGAACAAGTGCTCTGACCTTTGTTTTGTGGCCATGAAAACATACCATGGCAGGGTTTGAATAACAAAAAATGCTAACAATGCTAGCTTAGCATGCTAACACCTTGCACGATAGCGCTTTCTGCTCAAGTTCATATTCATGAAAATTTTTAAAAATGCTAGTTTGCTCATATTAGCATACTAACACTTAGCATAATAGTGTCTACCTATGAAAATGATAAAAAAAATGCAACTGTGCTAATGTTATCATGGTAGCAATGCTAATAAGCTGTTACCATGCTAACACGTACCATGATAGTGGTGTTTATATATGTCTCTAACCGTAAAAACAGCTAAAAAAAATGCTGGTATGCTAACTTTAGCATGATAGCCGAAAGTACCAGGTAAGGTAAAATATTCTGAACAAGTGCTCTGACCTTTGTTTTGTGGCCATGAAAACATACCATGGAAGGGTTTGAATAACACAAAATGCTAACAATGCTAGCTTAGCATGCTAACACCTTGCACGATAGTGCTTTCTGCTCAAGTTCATATTCATGAAAATTTTAAAAAATGCTAGTTTGCTCATGTTAGCATACTAACACTCAGCATAATAGCGTCTACCTATGAAAATGATAAAAAATGCTACTGGGCTAATGTTATCATGCTAGCAATGCTAATAAACTGTTAGCATGCTAACACGTAGCATGATAGTGGTGTTTATATATGTCTCTAACCATAAAAACAGCTAAAAAATGCTGGTATGCTAACTTTAGCATGATAGCCGAAAGTACCGGGTAAGGTAAATATTCTGAACAAGTGCTCTGACATTTGTTTTGTGGCCATGAAAACATACCATGGAAGGGTTTGAATGACAAAGAATGCTAACAATGCTAACATTAGCATGCTAACACCCAGCATAATAGGACATACTGTTCGTCGTTCCTACCATTAAAAATGCTAAACATCTTAATATAATTATGTTAGCATGCATTATCACGCTAAATTTCTGCTCAAGTTTGTATTCATGAAAATTGAAAAAAATGCTAGTTTGCTCATGCTAGCATTCTAACGCCTAGCATAATCGGGTCTACCTATGAAAATGATTAAAAATGTTACTGTGCTAATGTTATCATGCTAGCAATGCTAACACACTGTTAGCATGCTAACACATAGCATGATAGTGGTGTTTATATACGTCTAAAAACAGCAAAAACAAATGCTGATATGCTAACATTGCGCTCTAACGTCTTCAATCAGGACTGCGTTGATGTTGGCCTGCGAGAGCGACAGCACCGAGACGGTGGCGGCCCTGCTGAGGGGCGGGGCTAACACACAGCTGGTGGACGGCCTCGGAAACAAAGCGGCCGACTACGGCACGGCCAACCATCACATCGGCCACATGCTGGAGAACGGAGCACCCCCGGGTATGCTGTTAAATCCACAATCTATTGACTTTTGACTTGTATGCTATACATCCCAATGACAAACAATGTTTTCCCCATCCTCTGCATACGTAGTTTCTGAGGGCGCAGGCGACGAGGTAATGTTAATCGTGGTCCTCTCTGGCCTGTCGTCATATTCTGCATGTTTTTTTTTTTGCTCTAACAACGGAAATATTCCATGATTAAAATTGAATCCTACCACAGAAATTCGGTTAAAAGAGCCGCTGTAAACGAGGGACGACTGCATGAGGACATTGTGTGTTGGTGTGCTTTCGTTCCCCTTTTCCATACTTTCCTCCTCGTTTCCTCCATGTCTAAATGCTGCCCTCCTCCTCAAACACAGACTCCGGGCAACCACTCAAGTGCCTCGCAAGGGGGCACCAGCCCCCGCAAAAGGAAAGCCCCTCCTCCGCCACGCACCCCTCTCCAGGTAAACATTACATCCAGGTCTTAAATGTGCCAACATAGGAATAAAGTACAATACAAAGAGGGCCTTTTCCATCCTTAAGGGTTTGTCGCCCACGCCACATCCGAGTAGTCCTGCTGCCACCCCCCGGTCGCCTGAGCCCCACACCCCCTCGCCACAGCCTCCTCAATCACAGCAGGTTGTTGGAACTTTATCTTTCTCAGTCCTTTGTACAAGTTTATGGATGAAATATTGTCATGCAAGGTGGAAGATGAGGAGGTGTTTGAGGAGATTCGGCGTCTACGTGTAGAGAGGGGGCATCTTCTCCAGAAGATAAAAGCTTTGGAGCAGCAACAACAGAGCGCCCTCTCTGCCATTGAGGAGGTACTGCACTACCGGTGCACGGCATTGCAAAATGACTCAATGTGTAGGACCGACAAAGTCTGAAAATATCACAATTCAATTCATAGGTTTTATAAAAGTATATACACAGTCGTCCCTCGCTACATCACGGTTCAACTATAGCTCCCTCATCAGTTTTTCCAAAAATAAGAAATTATTAGTCCAAAAAAGACAAGTTATATGTAGTATTGTGGTCCATCAGTAATGTTATGAGACATGATGTTAGATTACATGACCTTTCATACTGCATGGAGGCTGGCTACTGGCCCAGCAGAGCCCAGCCAACATGCCATGGCTGAGACGGACAAATCATGGCCAAGATGGACATGCCATGGCTGAGACGGAAAAATCATGGCCGAGATGGATATGGCATTGGCTGAGATGGATGTGCCAAGGCCGAGATGGACATGCCATGGCTGAGACGGAAAAATCATGGCCAAGATGGACACGCCAAGGCCGAGATGGACACGCCAAGGCCGAGATGGACACGCCAAGGCCGAGATGGACACGCCAAGGCCGAGATGGACACGCCATGGCTGAGACGGACAAATCATGGCCAAAATGGACACGCCATGGCTGAGATGGACATGCCATGGCCGAGATGGACACGCCATGGCTAAGATGGACTAATCATGGCCAAGATGGACACGCCATGGCTGAGATGAACAAATCATGGCCAAGATGGACACACCATGGCTGAGACGGAAAAATCATGGCCAAGATGGACACGCCAAGACCGAGATAGACATGCCAAGGCCGAGATGGACACGCCATGGCTGAGATGGACATGCCAAGGCCGAGATGGACACACTATGGCTGTGACGGACATGCCACAGCTGACATCAAGTGAAAAATGGGTTCTCCTCTCAGTTTGTGTGGAAGTGGTAACTTTTGGCACCGAGATCAAGTGAAAAATGGGTTCTCCTTTGTGTGGAAGTGGTAACTTTTTGGCAACTCTGCTTGAAACACATTAAGTTTAGAATAGGTAAATTGGAGAGACTAGCTCCGTGAAATGCGATGTAAACAAAGTAAAATAATAAGTAAAAAAAATAGTGTAAAAGTCACTATATAGTTGTTATTTGATGTCTAAATGGCTCTAATAATGGTCGTTTCTACAAAAGCTACAAAAATATTCCGTTTATGAATACTGAATCATCCACGTATCCACAATGGGGTCTGGAACCATTTAACTGCCCTAAAAGAGGAAAAATCGGAAAGAAAGACGAACAAAAAGAGGGATGACTATATTTAAAAAGCATTGTGAATGAAATGAAAGCTAAGTCGGCCCTTTTTGTCTGCAACCACTCTAGTTGTCCCACCTCAGGCAGCGCCTGAAGGAGGCAGAGGCTGAGAGGGACAAACTGATGGAGGAGCTGAAGGGAGTCAACGGGATGGGGGCCAGCGACTCTGAGGATCTGGATGACGTGCTTGACTTCCCACGTATGTCGTTTGACTCCGTATTTCATGTGTCCGTGTAGCGCATGTTCAGACACTATCTACCCAATGTTGTCTCCTCCAGAGAGGCTGCTCTCCAAGCGCTCCAGAGCCTCACCTGCTGGAGATGAGACCTCCTCTCAAGGGGATGCAGAGTCCGCCGTCCCGTCTCCCGCCCCCACAGAACCCGTGGAAGAATTACAGAAACAAATAGAGGAGCTTGCATCGCAGAACGCTGAGTTAGTTCTGAAAGTGCAGGTAGATCCCACCTGACTGGAGCCTTTCATGTTGTCATAAACTTTATGATGTCATGGTATAGCAGACCTCAAAGTCGGGAAACCTTCACTTTCATGAAGATGGCAGCCATACCCTCCCTTTTACCAAATGTATGTATTCATCTTACCTGATGTACGCGTCTAGCTCCTACTCCTTCCCTCCCTGCAGATGCTGGAGATGTTCGAGAAGGATGACACAGACATGCAGACCCCCAGCCAGGATTTTGTGCCCATAGCCCAGTATGAGACCATTAGGAAGGAGTTTGAAGCCCTGCAGGAGTGCCTGTCTCAGGCTCAGGCATCTGATAGGGCATCCGGGGTCCTGGAGGAAGGGTAAGATTTGATGGACATTAAAATGAAAGTACTGGAATGTGCAGACAGGCTTTCAGGTAGAACTTATGCTTGCTTGTAGACACATGGTACCTTCTGATAAACTACCCTCCCTTGTTGCCTTAACTTGCATACATTTCCTGTTTTGACCCAATACTGTATTTCGGAAACACTTACTTTTTCTTCATCAGCGACCTAAACCAAGACAAATGTCACCACTTTTATTCCAGGAGCATTTTGCTTGTAGACCAGAGTAATGCTAAGCTCGTCTGCTCGTGGTACCTTCTCATTTGGACATGGATGCAGGAAGCACTGGAATGGAAGAATACAAATATTTGGGTGGAAATCATACTACCCCTGATTTGGGTATAATAAAAATGATCTTTGCCTGCAGTGGTGAGGAGACATCTCCAGCTGAGGAGCTTCTTAAGAAGAAGCTGGCCTCCTCCCTGTCCGAGCTGGAGCAGCTCAAGGAGCAAATGCGTCTGGGGGTGTTCTCTGTGGAGTGTGGGGAAGGCGACACGGCGGCAGCAGGTGTCAGCCGGGGCCCGAGCCCAGAGGCCGAGCAGCTGAAGGCGAGGGTGGCCGAGCTGGAGGAGGAGCTTGCCAAGAGGCAGGCAGAGGCGGTCGCTCGGAGCTCCGAGGACGCTGACAGAATCAAGCAGCTGACGGAGCGAGTCCAGCAACTCAAAGCTGCGGTGGAAGACACCAAAGTGGCCGAGCTGGAGGCAGCAGGAAGAGGGACCCCGTCGGGAGACGCGGGAGCAAAAAGAGACGACGCTCGACGCCTTCAGGAGCGTGTGGGGGAGCTCGAGGAGGAGCTGAAGAAGCGTGTGCCCCGTTCACACCTGGAGGAGGTGCAGGTCACCCTGGGCCTTCAGTGTGAGCAGCTGGCCAGGGAGAGAGCGGAGGTGGCGAGGAGGCTCAACGATGCCCTGCTGGAGCTGGAAAGAGTCAGGCCTCCGGCGAATGGCGAAGAGGAGGAGGAGGAAGAAGAACAGCACTCTGAGAGCTCGGAGCTCTCCGTCACATCAGGTCTGTCATCGACTAATCTGAACACAGTGGAACCTCTAAGTAACCAAATCCACTTCAAATGTGGCCATCTGGGGGATCAGGTTTTTCTTTGGCTTTTTTTGTGAAATGATATTTGCAAAGCAATACCTTGGCTTTTTTTAAATTAATATGTTCTGAAATGGGCTGATAAAAACCAAAACGTATAAAAACGGAAATAACAAACCGCATTAATCCTCTCTAGACACACAAAATATGAAAAAAGATAGAAAATAATTATAATTTCACATGCAAAAACACCTCAAAACACTGTACTGGTACTGGCAACTGTCTTTGGCCCCATGGAGGGTTATTTAGCAGCCAATAAAAATGCATGAGTCAGCAAGGCCTTGGGTGCCTTGTTTGGGCTCTCCGTTTCACCACATGATACACAAAATTTTGGACGAAGATTTTCGACGTGGCCCTAAAACATGAATAATAATACATTATAGCTATTTAAGTGATTTTATGTATGATGTATTGTGTCAAAATAAGACGGGTTTCAATGTGAAATGAGCAGCACTCAGCCTCCCTGGGAAAGTCTATTCCAGGGTGCTGGAGAGAAGGGTACGACCGTTGGTCCAACCTTTGCTACAAGAGGTCCAATGCGGTTTTCATCCTGGTCGTGGAACACTGGACCAGCTCTATACACTCACAAGGGTACTTGAGGGTGCATGGGAGTTTGCCCAACCAATCTACATGTGCTTTGTAGACCTGGAAAAGGCATTCGACCGTGTCCCTTGTGGTGTCCTTTGGGGGGTGCTCCGGGAGTACGGGATTGGTGGCGCGCTACTACGTGCTATCCGGTCCTTGTACAAACGGGGAAGGAGTCTGGTTCGTATTGCCAGTAGTAAGTCGATTCTGTTCACAATTTTCATGGACAGAATTTCTAGGTGCAGCCAAGGAGTCGAGGGAGTCCGGTTCGGGGGCCTTAGAATGTCATCTCTGCTATTTGCAGATGATGTGGTTCTTATGGCTTCTTCGGGCTGCGACCTTCAGCGTTTACTGGGACGGTTTGCATCTGAGTGTGAAGCGTCTGGGATGAGACTCAGTACCTCCAAATCAGAGGCCATGGTTCTCAGTCGGAAAAGGGTGGAGTGCTCCCTCCGGGTTGGGAATGAGGTCCTGCCCCAGGCGGAGGAGTTTAAGTATCTTGGGGTCTTGTTCACGAGTGAGGGAAGGTGGGAGCATGAGGTCGACAGACGGATCGGTGCAGCCTCGGCAGTAATGTGGTCGCTGTACCGGACCGTCGTGGTGAAATGATAGTTGAGCCGGAGGGCAAAGCTCTCAATTTAGCGGTGGATCTATGTTCCCACCCTCACCTATGGTCATGAGCTTTGGGTCATGACCGAAAGAATGAGATGGCGGATACAGGCGGCTGAGTTTCCTCCGTAGGGTAGCTGGACTCACCCTAAGAGATAGGGTGGGGAGCTCAGTCATCCGGGAGGGACTCAAAGTAGAGTCGCTTCTCCTTCACATCGAGAGGAGTCAGTTGAGGTGGCTCGAGTCCGGATGCCTACCGGACGCCTCCCTGGTGAGATGTTACGGGCATGCCCAGCCGGGAAAAGGCCCCGGGGCAGACCTAAGACACGCTGGAGGGATTATGTCTCACAGCTGGCCTGGGAACGCCTTGGTGTCCTCCCGGTGGAGCTGGAGGAGGTGGTCTGGGCTCCCCAACTGAGACTGCTGCCCCTGTGACCCAGACCCGGATAAGCGGAGGAAAATGGATGGGTGGATGGATGAAAAGCACTGAACGAATACAGAGCCACCATCCACCAGTACCAGCCCAGACTTTGTTTTTCAGAGAAGAAATATCCACGTTAGCACTCAATAAGCTTGTCAAATCTTACCTTGATGCATTCCCACGTAGTATCAGCGTTTGGGAGCAAATAGGAGATGAAAAAAAGGCTAAAATACACTAAAGTAGTCTATCTGTGCAGCCTAGGACAAAAGGTACATGGTGCCTTCAAGGACCGTCTTAACAAAGTGGGACGGTGCTTGTATCAAACATGCAAAATGTGTTCTAAATCCAAATAAATCAGAGGTCAGCCGTCTTTCGAGGTTCCGCTGTATGTGCGAGTCCAGCTTTGTGACTGATCAGGTGTCCTGCCCTGTCAGAGCGCTCCAGGCGAACCTTGGCCTCGGTGCGAGAGGAACTCGAAGTGGCTCGGCAGGAAGCCGCCCAAGCTCTCGACTGTCTGTGTGCCGAGCGTGAGAGCCGCGCCCAGGACGCCCTGCAGCTGCAAGATGCCGTCCCGTTCTCCAAGCACAAGGAGGCGCTGTCCGCCGTGTCGGAGCAGCTGGCTGGAACGTTACAGGAGCTCCAGCAGGAGAAGACTTTGCGGACGGAGGCGGAGGAGCAGGCGGTCAGACTGCAGGCCAGACTGCAGGCCATGCATGAGGCCGTGCCGAGGGAGGAGCACCAGAAAGTCAAGGTTGGTGGAAGATCACACTTTCAGGATTACTTCTAGTCCACAAACGACCAGGACCATAAGATCCTCCATGACAGGAGTATTCAGGAGTGCTGGGTCGGTATGGTAGCATCACGCCACTGTTTTTATGGACCTACCAGGCAGAGTTGGAGCGCTCCCTGCTGGCCAGTGAAAGCAGTGCAGCAGCAGCTCAAGAGGCTCTGAGCGAGAAGGAGACGGAGCTGAGGGAGCTCAAGTCCCAGAAGGCCGCAGAGCAGGGTCTGATCTCTCAGGAGGACCACGAGGCCCTGAGACTGTCCATGCAGGCCGAGATCAACGCCATGATGGCTCGCTTTAACGATCTGACCCGCAAACACGAGAAGACCTGCACCGAGGTACACGCACATAGCTCATTAGGCTTTACCGTGGCTGCCACAAAGGGTAAAGGTCCTCGTTCTAGGGTAAAGTTCCAGGTCCCATTGTACAGTTTGTGGTTCCTGGTAAAGTTTGTGATTCCGACTAAAGTTTTTGGCTCTGGGTAAATTGCTTGGTTCCATTGTACAGTTTGTGGGTCCTGGTAAAGTTCATGGTTCCAGGGTACAGTTCCTGGTTCGAGTGTGAAGCTCTTGGTTTCAGGTAAAATTTCTGGTTCCAAGGTGGAATTCCTGCTTCCTGGGTAAAGCATTTGATTCCAAGGTAAAGATCCTGGTCCCTAGGTAAAGTCCATGGTTGTGGGTAGAATTCCTGGTTCCTGTATTAAATTTGTTGTTCCAGGGAAAAGTTTCTGAGGTAAAGATCCTGGTTTCCGGGTAAAGATCCTGGTTCCAAGTTAAAGATCCTAGTTCCGTGTAAACATCTTAGTTCCAGGTTAAAGTTCCTCGTTGTGCGTGAAGGTCCTGGTTCCTATGTTTGTGGTTCCAGGAAAAAGTTCCTGGTTCTGTGTAGAGATCCTGGTTTCAAGGTAAAGATCCTGATTCGGTGTAAAGATCCTGGTTCCTAGGTAAAGTTCCTGGTTGCGGGTGAAGTTCCTGGTTTCTACATAAAGATAGTGATTCCTGGTTAAAGTCCCTGAACCAAAGTTGCTGGTTTGCAGAACCTCCAATGACAGTCTTCCTGTCATTGGTGCTTGTACATTATTGATCCAGCAGTGTGTACAATGTATAGTACAGTGTGTAGAGTGTATAGTAGAGTGTGTAGAGTGTATGGTACAGTGTGTAGAGTGTGGGGTATATTGTGTAGAGTATGGAGTATAGTAGAGTGTGTAGAGTGTATAGTAGAGTGTGTAGAGTGTGGGGTATAGTGTGTAGAGTGTATGGTATGGTGTGTATTGTATGGAGTATAGTAGAGTGTGTAGAGTGTATAGTAGAGTGTGTATAGTAGAGTAGTGTAGAGTCTACAGTATAGTGTGTAGAGTGTATAGTAGAGTGTAGAGTACAGTGTACAGTAGAGTACAGAGTACTCTACAGAGCAGAGTACAGTGTGTAGAGTGTATTGTGTAGTAGTGTAGCGTGTACAGTACAGCGTGTAAAGTGTATAGTATAGTAGTGTAGAGTGTACAGTAGTGTGTAGAGTGTATGGTAGAGTGTATAGTAGAGTGTAGAGTACAGTGTACAGTACAGTACAGAGTACTCTACGGTATAGAGTGTATAGTGTAGTAGTGTAGAGTGTACAGTACAGCGTGTAGAGTGTATAGTATAGTGTGTATAGTAGAGTGTAGAGTACAGTGTACAGTACAGTACAGAGTACTCTACAGAGTAGAGTACAGTGTGTAGAGTGTATAGTATAGTAGTGTAGAGTCTACAGTATAGTGTGTAGAGTGTATGGTAGAGTGTGTAGTAGCGTGTAGAGAGTGTAGAGTACAGTGTACAGTACAGTACAGAGTACTCTACAGAGTAGAGTACAGTGTGTAGAGTGTATAGTGTAGTAGTGTAGAGTGTGAAGTAGAGTGTATAGTGTAGTAGTGTAGAGTGTATGGTTTAGTAGTGTAGAGTGTGTAGTAGAGTGTAGAGTAGAGCGTGTAGTAGAGCGTGTAGTGCAAACGATACCGCTGACTTTCACTGGAGTGGTGTCCTCCTCTTGAGCAACCGGTGCATAATTCATCATTATTCATCAGGCCACATGCCTGGGACAGCCTCCACCAGATCGGACCCCAAAGAGTGTGTGTTTTTTTTTTACCTGTGCAGGTGTTTCAGGTGCAGAGGGAGGCTCTCTTCAACAAGAGCGAGCGGCAGGTCGCGGAGACTCGGCTGACGGCCGTGCAGCAGCAGCTTCAGGAGCTGCAAGCCAAGTCCAGTCACATCCAGGAACTCCACAACAACATCCAAGAGTCCCAAGGCCTGGTCAAGGAGAAGGACCGCAAGGTGAGACCTTTCCAACACCGGGTTGTGGAACAGGGATGACAACGATGGACAATTGTGCAGATAACAGAGCTTTCCAAGGAGGTGTTCCGGCTAAAGGAGGCACTGGGAGCTCTGTCACCTCCCCTTGGCATCATGTCCTCCCCCCACACGCACCATAGCAATCCTGGGCAGCAGGTGGCGCTGCAGAACAGGGTAGCCATACTCAACCAACAGCTGCAGGTCTGCAGGGAGGAAACATGACTTTGAAAGATTATTACTGTGATTATTATGATTATGATTTCTGTCTACCAGGATTGGGAAAGAAAGCACAAGCAGGTGGTGGCTGTGTATCGATCACATCTGCTGGCAGCTGTACAGGTTAGTGTCCAATAAATCAATCAATAAATGTTCCTTCAGTCACTCTTGCATGAGGGGGACACAAATTCACCAAATATGGATTATCATCAAGAAAAAAAAAAGTCTTGCAAAAATTTTAGGGCAATGAAGAACTGTTGCCATATGAAGAGAATAACCTCTCTGATATATATTGGGAGGATGGAACATCATAATAAAAGGAGGATAAATGTCTTCTAATATATGGAAAAACTCATTTCACCAAAGAAAGTTAATATGTCATAATATTATGTCAATGAAGCTGTTGCATGAAAAGGGTAGAAACCTTGTCATAAAGATTATGAAAATAAATATTTATTATATAAATAAATACATATAAATATTATAAAAATTAAGTCATATTAAAATCACAATGGCATCTTCGAGCCACATTGAACCAAAAAAATCTGGGAATTTCAAGAATAAAGTCATAAATATACACAAATAAAGTTGTACATTTACGCAAATAAAATCGTAAAAAAGAAATAACGTTGTTAATTTTCTTGGGAAGTTCCGATCAGGATTTTATGCTGCCGATACCCGATCACTAATGAGTGACAACTGATACCGATTGATCGGAGCATGCCTAAAATTTGCAACAATAAAGGTGTCAATTTAAGAGAAAGTTGTACACTTACCAGAAAGTCATAACATTGGAAATTTATGAGAATAATGTTGTGTATTTACAAGAGAGTCATAAATTTATGATAGAAATGGAGTAAATTAATGAAATATACATAAATGTATGACAAATAAAGTTGTACATTTGTGAGAATAATGTTGTGTATAAAGTAAGTAAAGTCATAAATTTGTGATAAAGTTAATGAGAAATAAAGTAAAATTTACGGGAGAAAAAATGTAGACTTTATGGAAATAAAGTCCTAGGAAGTATTGGCTCACTCAAGCTATGACATTCGCATAATATTTGGGGAATAAAGTTGTCATTTTAACCCAGGGGTGGGCAAACTACGGCCCGGGGGCCACATCCGGCCCGCCAAGTGTTTGAATATGGCCCGCCTGTTCTTTCCAAAATATTTCATAGAAACTCAACGTACAACCTGGCATCATGGCTTGAGCCAACCTTTTGATGGTCGAAGTAGCTGTTTTATCAATTTCGTTATTTGATGTGGTCTGATGTTTACAAATGCTCCTGAAAAAAGGGACACAAGCACATAATAATAATAATTAAAATAATAATAATAATACATTCATTTTCTACCGCTTATCCTCACGAGGGTTGCGGGGGTGCTGGAGCCTATCCCAGTTGTCTTGGGGCGAGAGGCGGGGTACACCCTGGACTGGTCGTAATAATAATAATAATAATAATAATAATTCATTCATTTTTACCGCTTATCCTCACAAGGGTCGCGGGGATGCTGAGCCTATCCCAGCTTCTTGGGGCGAGAGGCGGGGTACACCTGGACTGGTCGTAATAATAATAATAATAATAAAAATAAATTTATAACGCACTTTACATCAAATAAATGATCTCAAAGTGCACATATAGCAGACTACATGACACTTTTACGTGTAAAATATGTGTAAAAATATACGTGTACAAATGGACTGTCACGTGTAAATTAGTATATAGTCTGCCCCCCCCCCCCATCAATTTTATTAAATCAATGCGGCCCGCGAGTCAAAAAGTTTGCCCACCCCTGTTTTAACCCCAAGAAAAGTCTGGAATATATTGGAATGGGAATATGATGAGAATGAAAGATTCTAACAATAGCAGAATAAAGGTATTTGTGATATGAAGAGGATATAATAATAATAATCAGATGAGAAGAAGTAGTCGTAATCTTTCAATATTAGAAGAATAGTTCTCATTTCACATTGAACAAGTGTGAAAATGTTACGAGAAGAGAAGAAGGTTGTCATGTTTTAGGAATAAAGTCTATGTTTGACCAGGATGAAGTTTAAGAATGAGAATCATAAAGCCGCTGCTGATAGGAGATATCAACTATCAGGATGTATGATGTCCTACAGGGCCATATGGACGAGGAGGTGCAAGGTTTGCTCCTGCAGATCCTGAGGATGACCCAGCAGGGACACTGACGTCCATATCCACCCATCCAGTACTGTACATGATATGATACAGTGTATGTGTACTGTACTAGCAACTAGTAGACGCTGAATGAATGAATGAGATTGTTATTTGAACAAGATATATTCCATCTTCTGGTAATAAAACATCTCCATTCCACGGTGGTCCTGCTGGAAGCACTCCCCAAACGCACACCCAGTGATTTCTGTTCTGTGTTTATTGATTGACAAGGGCATCCATCATACATTGTCATCAAGAGGAGAGATTCCTGAGAAAGAAAAAGAACTGCAGCCAAGGAGAATCCTAAGTGGTAAAGTTATAGTTAATGTGTTACAGTGGAAGGCGTTTATCACAAAACAGGAAGTCCGACACTTTCTATTTCTATATTTACACTCACTGTGCCCTCCGTCATGTAAGGTGGGCCGCGTGATGAATGCAAGGATGCAATTTTGACACTTTGCTTTTTCTCATCAATATTTTCACTTCATTCTTCTAATATTTCTTTACATTTTTCAATGTTGCTGTTTTCTTTTTTTGTCCAACAATTTCAACTTTATTATCATCATAGTTTGACTTCATTCATTAGAACTTCTTCTGCTGCCTAATGTTCCAAAAATCATATTAGGGGACCCATCATGCTCATTTTCCACCAGTTGTATTCAGCAGCTACACACGATAACCTTTTTAGATCTCACAGAATCTGCACCTATTCCATAATGCTCTGTTTTAGTTTATTCCACCAGCGGCCCCGCCTCCGGTCACACACCCAAAGTGCTTCCTAACTATGAACCATATAAGGAAGTCCACCCCTCTGCGGAACAGTTTGACCACGCCTTTTCAAAATGAGCATTTTGAGGCATCCCAAAATTTACTTATCTGAAACTTGGGCATGGTTTAACACCAGACTACAACATTCTAACTCCATTTATAGGTCAGAAACTTGGAACAGACACCATAGGTCCCCCTTAAAAACTCATATTTCAACTTTATTCTACTAATGTTCTACTCAATGTTAACGGATATTGTCCATCTCTCAATTTCCCATTCCAATATCAACCAATACTGATATGTGTAACATCACATACCCCCCCATTTGAAAAAAGGGGACGTGCACTTTTTTTGAATGTTGCCCATCATTCCCAATCCTTATGTGAAACATGAACACATATTTATTTCCCCTTTCTGTGCATTACAACACTAGAAAAGGAGTTACCGTATTTTCCGGACTATAAGTCACACTTTTTTTCATAGGTTGGCTGTTCCTGTGACTTATACTCCAGAGCGACTTATAAATGGAAAAAACTGTTTATGTTACATAAACACTGGACACCGTTTCTGTTCATGTTTATTTTTGTGTAGCTGAATAAGCATTGTGTTAGCATATCTTACACCTATTCAGCCTGTTCTCTATTCTTTTATTATTGTTAGAACTTGTAATGTCGGTTTTGGTCTAGTTTGTAAAATAAATTACCCGCAAAAATGTGACTTATACTCCAGTGCGACTTATGTATGTTATTTTCTACCTAATTATGCATTTTTGGCATTGTGTGACTTATACTCCAGGGCGACTTATAGTCCAGAAAATACAGTAATTTGAGATACTAACAATACTAACAATACTGTCATTGGGATATACCTATTTAGACTACAAAGCTCTGTAAAAAAAAAATAAAAAAATGTGTACATGTATTAACACGTACACAGGTAATAGTTGCAGTATCATGCCCTATTTGGATGATTTAAAACATTACCCAAACTTCTTTTCTTGGCACACTGATACTAAACACACAACACACTGACCGCTCGCCTCAGCGCCATTAACATCATTTTTTTTACGTTTTATTGTTCAATATTTTTCAAATGTGTCGCAAGTGGCAAAACAATACCGTCTTGTTTTTTCCTCTAATATTCCAACTTACTTCATTGATATTTTTAGAAGTGGCCCCTGAGCCACACCCTGGACACCCCTGCTGTATGTATGTATGTGTGACATAGAAATGACCACATAGATAATAGATAAGCGGCCTCCACTGTGCACTGTACTGTATGACGTCATGTACACTAGATGGTGTTTCCCTGATTCGGAAGTCGGACGTGAAGCGACATGTTATGTTATTTAGGCGAAAAACCAGCAGCTGCTTCCAAGCACTTTCACTTTCATTGGCATAGCAAAAGATAACAGTCTTTTTACAACACTAGAGGCCTGTCCTTGTGGTTCTTAAGGCACTAAAGTTCGGGACAAGCTGAGGGTCGGGTTCCCGAGGTGAACTTGGATATTCATCAGACATTCGGCATTCATATTGACCGTTCGTCAGCAGGTACTGATGGATACTGTACGATTAGGAGCCGTTCGTAAAGTGGTTGGGGGTCCCAAGTCACATGACCAAAAATATATTCATGATTGAAATGTTTTTTTTAAACAAAATATTTTTAAATTAAAAAAACGAGCTAACAGACGATGTGAAAGTTGTTTGATAGTTGTAAGTCCCGTGACCAAAAATAAATTGAAGATTGGAAATTGTTGCTACCTGCCATTAACTCATTAATTTCCCGACGTTCCCTAAACCAGGGCATACCCTGCTGCTAACTGATATGCTAACAGGCTGAATACCCCGCCGTGTGTGGCTGATTTAGGAGCTTCTAATCCTGGGAAAAGATCGCCAAATGGTCGGTGTGGCAGGAACTCCGAATGTTTGTTGAATATCCAACTTCAAACTAACCTCACTTCCGGTCGGGGAGGGGGGACGTTCACTGGCCACTTCATTGGGTACACCTGGTAAGCTGAGGTGCAGTTCCAAAGCAAAACTCTGCCTTCATAAAGATAATAAGGCTCAATAAATAGATATTTTATCTTGAAGAGAAATTCAGAGAAAATACCTGTTGCTGGCGCTTAATTGGTTCCAGAATATTTTCGTAGGTAGACAGCCTATTTACGCTTACGCTTTTTTACACTTTTAGAGCCCCCTAGACATGAAGAAATACCCCTGTAGTCATCTTTAGACTCCCATTAGCCGGTATAGTAGACGTAATAGGAAAAAAGCCATAATAACTCACGTTTGCATTAGGAGAGTTGTCCTTTTTAAGAGTTGGTGTGGTGGCTAATGTAACATGACTGCCACCTAGCGTCAGTCCCGGGCTTACAATAAGTACATTGGCGGGGCTAACTGGTTAGCTAGCTTGCTATGCTAGCACCAGCCGTCTGTTAAGTCCCTGCGGGGATCCCGTAGCCTGGGCAATGTGATGTAAACAAGGAGTTATAGGAGTTTAAAAGTAAAAGCTAATGTTATTTCATCTCTACGGGGCTCGAATAATGTTTAAAAGCATATTTAGAAAATCATTATCTACGAAAACATTCATTTATTTTCTACCGCTTAATTGACTAATATTGCCCCAGGTATCGCGGTTGGGCGGTTACCATGAGGTAAATGCAGTGCTCTTTTAAACCCCTGTAATAATAAATGTATTTAGATCAATATGTAGCGAGAGCGTTATTATCTTTTGAAAGACTGTATTTGGTGATAGAGTGTAATGCTGTGGTCAGTGAGTGCTTGTATACAGCACATCCATTGTGTCTTCACCACACTTGGGTGACAACACACGAGTCAATATAAATGAATGAAATCTATATTTTCTATATGGTGCTTTTGCTCATGAGGCAGATATCAGGAGAGTAAGAGGTTGCGGTGTGTCCATGAGTAAGTGTAACGTCCATTTTACTCCCAAGGTGTGTATTGTCCTGTTCAACTGCTGAAAGAAGTCATGTGACACTCATGGCTCTGCAGGGAATCCTGGATGTCCTCATGGGGTTGTTTGTCACCTTGGCTTGGTGTTTTGTTTTTAAAGTTTAGCTTAATAGCTGCATGCTGGGGGAGTTGTGGCCACTTTGTCTTGATATGAGAATCCAAAAGGCAGAAAAAGTAAGTAAGTGATGTCTCATTCTTCGTGGTCTAAGTGTCCACTTGGCATAAACACCCAATTTGGTTTTGCACTGGGAGATAAAAGAGGCATAAAGGATCATATTAGACAAAACCATACAGAGACACTAATATTCAACAGAAATATTATGTTCATGGTGGTTAAATACTAAAATATTGAAGTTGCTGGTGCTTAAAAACTAAAATACTTTAGTTTGTGCTATTTTTCCATGCGTGCTTACCAAGGTCCCAATGGGGTCCCCAAGGCGGCTCACTACTGTTTCCTCCGCACCACCTGTTTGAGGTGGAGCTCACTCTCGGCCGCCACAATGGGCAGCTGGTTCTTCAGGTGGTATGAGATCAGGTGGCTGATGCTCTCAAATAACATGTCTTTGGTCCGCACCTTGGAAAGCAAGAGGGATCCATCCTCACATGATCCTGATAGATGCATGAATAAATAGGAGTGGTAAAGTTGATCTGCACTCACCACTCCCTCAGGGTCCACCAGAAGGAGATGTTTGGGGAAGCCACAGTGCATGCCCGTCAGCACGTACTGACCCAGGTTGGTGGTGCTCTCCCGCACCAGGAAGTCTCCGTCTCGGACTAACAGTTTTTCGGCATCTCGCCGGCTCATGCGGCTGTGATACCAGCTCTCCTGTCTGAGCTGATCCTCATTTGGGGCCACCGGGGCCCTGCGCCGTGGAGGACTCGGCCACTGGTCCTCCAGGACCTGGATGCCCCCGCATTCAGCCATAGAGACACCAGCGCCAGCCTCGTGCAGCTTTAGGGCATCCTCAAAAGGTCCTTCAAAAGACCATGAGGATTGATAATTACATACACTAACTCCAAAGGATTATTATCTTATGGCAAATATCAGGACTCACTCATGTCAAAAAGGTCCTTTTTGGGACTGTCGGGCCCCCTGAGCCCTCGCTGTCCATCGGGGCCCAGAGCCAAAGAATCCAAGTTCTCCAAACTCTGTGTGTTGACATACTGGTGCTCCTCGTAGTCCTTGCTGCTCTGTGCTTGGCCGTCAGCACAGAGGTAACCATCTAATACATACGTACGTACAGACACACAGTACCTTATTACTGTTCTATGGCTCCCCCTAGCGGTGACCAATGTTATTGCTCCACAAGAGAAGTACTGCTGGGTTGCAGAATGAATAAAATATAATAAAAAAAAAGAATACATAATAAACAAGTGTTGCATATTTCACAAATAGTGAATAAAAATGCGTAAATATGAGTACATTTACAGTATATAAGAGGAATGTGATGAATCAAGCTGCGTGAATATAGTGTTTAAAAGTATAAATATGACCAGAAATACATTTTATATCAATACATTTTCATATCTAACTTTGTTTTCATTCATTTAATATGTACTGAAATACTTTCTACTTTGAAGTCAAATATGTTTGTGAAACAGCACTCAGTATGTATCATTTGTATATTATAGTACATATATTTGTAAATATATAAAAAATTATTTCATTTAAATTAAATATGTGGCACAAGAACAATAATAAAAGCAAATATTTTTAAAAATTGTAGTAAAGTGTAACTCCAATAATTGTACCGAGATTATTTAATAAATGAATGAATAAAAGATCCAGGAAAAAAAGTAGTACTCGACTAATGGTAAATGGTGGTAATTCCAAGTGTACAGTATCGTCATAGTCTGCTTTTTATTGTATTATTCTCATTCAACTATTTCATTTTTACGAGGTAGAAGAACGGCACAATTTACCCTACTGAATCAGTGAAGAAATATGCGGAAGTAGTAAAACAAATATCATGATCGTGAAATATCACGAGACTAGAAAAGCAGATCAACGCCAAGCGCCATACTTCTCCCATATTTTCATTTATTGAAATTCCTTGGGCATGAAAACATACCATGGTTCACATAAGTGTCTACCCATGAAAATACCACACCAACCATATTTTTTGTGATGTTACATGCACAAATTCTGAAAATGTTCCTATCCTTCAGAGTTAAAAAAATAATTTTTAAAAATTCATGTATCCAGACGGCAATCCCGATCACCCCAAAATCAGTTCATCCATATCCAATTTCATCCAAATCCATTCAGAAGCGTGCAAGTTATTTTGAATGCAGACAAACAAAGTGATAACCGCAGACAAAACATAACCTCCACGCTGCACTTGATGTTATGCATCATTCACCTTTAATGTAATTGAAAATAAGCTTTCTAGAAAATGGACGGAAGAAAAAATGTTTTTAAAAAAAAACTACAAACGTTTAGAAAAGTGCATAATGTACTGCGTTAACGGTTGTAATTTTTGAAATACTAAATAAAAGGTTAAGTGTCATACTACCATATAGATGTCCTACTACTACTATTTTTATACCTGACTGCTGTGCCCCGCTTTTACTCTGGTTGTAGCTGTGTATAAATGAATGAATGTTGTATTTTAATTCATCTTTTACTTTGTTTACTTGCTTTTATTCAACTTCAAGTGTCTTTGAGTATTTTGAAAAGCGCTATACAAATAAAATGTATTATTATCATTATTATTATTATTATTATTATCGCCTCTAGAGGTCTCACCTGAGCCACTGGTTGCATCAGTATCCCAATGAAGTTCATAGCAAAGCTGACTAGCATGGAAAGCCGCTTGTTCCCTTTTTGCTGGTGAGCCCATCTGCACACACACACACAGACACACAAACACACACACACACACACACACACGCACAGACTTTTAAAGACAACCAATTTTTAATAATGTATGAACAAATCTCTCATCTCTTCCTCCCTCCCGTAATGTAGTTTAGATGCACTCTATTTGAAACTCAAGCCACAGCATGTCCGCCTTGTTTGGAAAGAGAATCATAGCAATTACACTGGGGTTAAAAAGATCTAAGGAGGCTCTTGGTGTTGTCATATTTGGCATATCAGTAGCATCAGGACATATTGGGGTTTGTTATTATTTGGCAATCAGCAACATGAGGATGTATTGGGGATTGTTATTGTTATTATTTACCTGCGCCACAGCAATGCTCTGTGGTTGTGTGAAGATGTGACCCTGCTGGGATTTACTCGGCCGGAGTCTTGTGTCCACCACTCCCCCAACGGGAGGCTCCTTGCCCGGGATGCTGTTATAGTAGTCGTGCTCCGAAAAGTCGTCCTCCTCTGCCCACACGGGCTCCTCTGTCCTGAAGGGCCTGAGGAAGAAGCAGCAGCTCAATGCTAAAATCAACATATGGATGTGAAGCACTTATTGCTATGTGAGGTAGTATTAGTGTCAATGATGATGGTGGAGGCCTTCAATTGGATCAAGCAGCTCAGATGACATCTTCCACATCCGAAGGTGATCTATTTAAGTCTGAAGTCTATTTATAGATCATCATGTTTCCTGATGTGTACATAGTACATATTCTTGTGTATGGGTGGGGCTACCCACGCTAATGTCTGACTGGTCCAGGGACAATTTATGGCTTTGTGGTTAGAGTGAACCTGCATCTCTCTTCATCCAGCATCTTTGTGGAGGCGGGGCAACTCGTGAGTGGACACAGAGTGCTAGCGCCAAATTAGCCCGGTGAGAACGCAGATGCTAATATGGATGAAGGCACAGAAGCACTGGTGTAGGAGTATTTGTACTGTCATCTCTGATGTCAATGTAGTGATTTCTTTTGTAAAGCAGTTATCTGGGCTTGGTTGACCAAAAGGATGAAGCCTCATTCATCTAACGCACAGTCGAACCTCTGTTCTGTGGTTTTCTATAGAGATGCAACAATGAATCAATGAATTAATCCATTGTTTGATTAATCGACAACCATATTTTGGTGTATGATTGGTCATTATTTGATGTCAAAATGTAAACATTCTGTGATGTCAGCCTGTGAAATGTCATCCATGAAAGCAGAGCTATTGTCTTTGTCTTTCAGTCCAAACAAGTGATGGATGTTTTTGCCTCTTTTCTGATATGTTGCTGACCAAAGCAAAGCCTAACTTATTGATCGAAACTGCAAGCTTCAGATGATTAGATTGCAGCTTTACATTTGCATACAAATATGTCTCCAACTGGCATGGAGAAAGGCACACGTGTCCACTTCCTGTTTACCTCTCCAGTGATGTCTTAGGCGGACTGTGCAGATATTGCTTGAACTGCAGCTCAAAGGCTTGGCCGATGGTGCTGATGACACTCTGGGCCAGACCGTCGGAGCACTCCAGAATATGACAGGCTGGCAGGGAGGACGACAAAAGAATCCATCATGACGGAGTTGCTACTTCTCCTACAACTAAGTGTGTATTTTTAGGACATACCTCTCTGATTGACCGGGTCTTTGGCCACATATGCAACGTAATCCGGTGTGTCCTGCAAAATAAAATATTAGATAAAGCCGCTGCAGACATCTAAAAGATGGCAACAACAAGCTTGACTTACTGTGTCTCCACCAGAGGCAAATGAGATGGACTGCATGGGGTGGTGTGCTAACATCTGGAAGACACAATCAGGACACAATCACCTCTTAATGTTGGTCTTCATAGGACGTCACCATACACTCACTTTGTTATTGTACTGAGAAATAACCCAAAAATACTCTAAAGTGGGAATGTCAGGATAGCAAATCCTGCTGGATGATAATTCCCCTACATATTATTATCCATAGATATGACTGACACACTTTTTGGAGGCCATGCCAACCCTTTAAGCAAGTGTGCAGCGATGGATGTTAATCTTATTACGTTTGTAGCTTGCCGCTTCCGCCATTGTTGACACTGACACTGTTAGCAGTAGCTTTTTGCATCCCTTTGATACGTCGAATGGTCGGATATCCCCACGGAAAAAATGGAGGAGGAGAGGCTGCATAGCCGGAGTGAATGGTGAAAAAGACGGTATAAAGGTCACTGTATAAAGATGGCATCAACCATGTTGGGGAATGTGAGATGGAAGCGCTAACGGCACCATTATTGCACTGGAAATTGAACAGTATATTTAACTCTTTCTGTATTTATTTTAAAAAGAGAATATACTATTTTATTTCAGTGGCTCTTTCTATACTATTGTTTACATTGTAATAATAATTTGTATACATATTTGGCTTAGATTTTTGTCGAAATTCAAAATATTGATATGTATCATAATATCAATATTCTACCTAAATATATCATTATATGAGGTCCATATCACCCAGCTCTACAGCACCATTTTGCAAGGTTTCTCTTCACAATATTACATCATGAACATGGCGGTTCCATTAGCATTAGCATTACCATTAGCTCCTTCGGTAGTGTCTTTATCATTAGCATTAGCTGGTTTGGACCATGGACATACTGTATATAAACGCCGCATCAAGTGGGTTTGTCCACTGCTGTGATAAGTTAACGTTACCGCTATATTGGATGAAGCAAGGCTGCTCTGTAAATGAATACTTACTTTTATAAAACGTCTCTCTACAAAGACATTTAAGCTAATACCTCTCGTTTATACATTCATATACGCACTAATATACTCACGAAACAGGATAGCACCCAAACAAAAAATCACATTGTACTGTTTCCAAAATATATTAGTGTTTGTGTGAATATAGAAACGAGAGGGATGAACTCACATTTCTTTGTAGAAATTCGCTTTATGAAAGTATGTACATTTACTTGTATTCACTCACAGCGCAGCCTTAACCCATCCAATATGGCGGCGACATTGACGTACGGCTCACAGCACGATGCGGCGTCAATGTACGTCTGTACCTCATGAGCTTGAAATACACATTTCATAATACATGTAAACATTCAATGACACACTCATAAGCATAAACTATGTATTTGTAGCAACAAATACCTGAAAAGGGGACATTATTGGGGAAGGACAAATGGACACAGCCGTTCCACCAGCCAGGTTTGGAATGAGTGAACGGGAGGAAGCAAAGTGTGATTACTATGGCCACAGCGCCATGCGCTCTCTTTTGGTGAACTCGGGTACTACAATAAAGCTTACATTTTCGGATATTACATTAACATTATACATTTTTTTACTGTATTCTTACTGCTGTAACTAACTATTAACATTTTAAGTAGGGAATATGTACACTGTGGATATTAAGGCAATTATGAATATTAAACATTATTCTGCAACACCCACTTAGTGCATATTATTCGATCTGTCGCACACAAGTAAATGTGTCATAATGAATTCCTTATGGTGTTGTGTTTATGGAGTAACCAGATCTCTTTGGTGTGGGGCAGTTATGATTTGGCTAGCAAACGTGTGGGCAGACAATGCTGTATTCTTCCCTCTATCCTGTTACAGCGTATGATTAATAGATGTAGATGCGGTTATAGAAGTATTATCTGGAAGGCGGCAACAACATGTGGCCAATGGCAGCGTGCGTCACGGTTATAGCTTACCTGGCGCGTGGTCGGAATGAGCAGGCCGAGCCCGTCTATGGAAATATTGACTGCGATGCTCATGCCGGCAAAGCGCAGGTTGCTCTTCCCCATGATGGACTGAAGCGCTTTGTTCAGGGCCTGTGGAATAACAGACGTGTTATAGTTCATTATTATTATAGTGAATAGAAACGCTATTGTTTGTAACAAAAGGAAGATGCATTGATGACCTGACTGACCTTTTTCCTCCAAGCACCTTTTCCGCCTGGCACAGCATCACACAGTCTGTTAATGGCTTCCCTTCATCAAAGAAAAGCCAAAGGTTTAATTTATAGCGGGAAAACCAGCATGCAATTACTGTTTGATGTTATCCTGGGCATCGACTCTCACTGGCCTCTTCATTAGGTACACCTAGGGCTGTGTGATTCATTGAAAAATGAAAAAAAGAATCCAACCGTTAGAGCTACTCAACTATTTTAGCGGTTATTCCCCGAAATTAATGGTGGTTTGTGGCAATTAATACTACAATTTACAACTGTGATAGTAATATAAGGTGGATATTTACAACATAGACATAGGACGGTTAACAGGAGGAAAAGAGGGTTGTGCAGTATCACAAGATTATAATATTATAATACTACAATATTAATAGTCCATGCCAAAATTACACCCGGATGGTACTGCCGCAGGACAACATGTCGCAGTGTTTGTCGCATTTTTGCTGGACTGCAAAATATGTTGAGGAGGTCGTTAGGGAAGTAAACAAGGAGGGACGCTCACATACTCCGGATATCCAATATGAAACACTTTCTTAAGTTTATAGAATAAAGCGTGTTAGCTTGCTGTGCTAGCGCCGGCCGTCTGGATGTCTCTCCAGTGTTCCTGTTTGTAGTCAACAAAGAACCATAGGAGTGTAAAGATGACTATAGGGGTGTTATTTCCTTTCTACAGGGCTCTAATAATGTTAAAAAGCCTGCATTTAGAAAGTCCTAAACAGGTTTTCTAAGCTCTAAGTATGAAAATATTCTGTTTATTAACATTGGAACCTACTTGGAGGAAATTCAGCGATCACGGTGGGGTCTGGAACCAGTTAAGTTGGGTCTGGAACCAGTTAACCACCATAAACGCGGCACGATGGTATTTGAAATTGTTGATATGGGAGCTTAAACAATCAAGTGAGATTATTAGTGGCAACCAAATGGCTAATGTGTCGCAGTGTGGAAAGGTCTGAGGTTGAACGTGGACAAAATCTATGTATTCGCTCCCTCAGGCTAAAGTCAAAGGTCACAGACCCATCCCGGATCACATGTCAAGAAAAGATCTGTTCACCAAAAAACACCAAGCCTTTTTATCCCTTTTTATGACCTTCTTCATCAGCATCATCATCACGTACATTGTCTTTTTATGTGTGGTTCCCAGGAATGACATTTGGAAAAGAGGGAACGGAGGCCGGCGCTCATTGCCTGGCCGTCATGGGACGTTGGGGACAGCCTATCGAGTGCTTCGTAAATATTTAAAAAGCTGTCTCGGGTAAAGGTCTCAGGCAAAGGAAGCCTGTTTAGAATTACTCATGGTGGCGTGGGGAGAGATGAGCGCCTGTTGTTGTTGTCGTCGTTGCGTTTGTGAGCCCCGGCGCCAATAAAAATGCCGGGTGTTGTTGCTCTTTAACACGACGGACAAAGACGGCAATGTGAGCAAGTCTGCATTCTTCAAACGTACGACACCATGGCTTTTCCAGGACAAAAACTCAGCAAGTTTAGCTAAAAAAGAGGCATCAGTTAGCCTGGAAAACTGCTACACGCATTCCAAAATAATAGCCAAGGTTTTTATTTGATTGGAAGCGGTCCATAATTGGTTGTTTACATGACTTAATTCATTAGAGTTAAGAATAAAAAAAGACATAAATTAAAATTATGTATATAATATATTCTAGATAATTTGTATTTTTCCATCCATCTATCCAGAAGACTCTTATGACTAAAACTAAGAGGAGGAACCGTACCTCGCACGGATGTGGGATACCGGGGCCTCACCCTGGAGCCAGGCCCGGGGGGAGGGGCTCACAGGTGAGCGCCTGGTGGTTGGGCCTTCACCCATAGGGCCCTGATGAGCCCAGCCCGAAGAAACCACATGGGATCTCCCCCTCGTAGACCCACCACCTATGGGGGCAAGCATAAGGGTCCGGTGCATTGTGTGTTGGGTGGCGGTCAAGGGTGGGTGCCTGGGCAACGTGGTCTTCGGCGGCCATGGAATGTCCCAAAAACGTCTCTGGTGGGGAATGTCTCTGGTGGAGAAAGAGCCTGAACTTGGTTCAGGTTGAGATATTCCGACTAGACATAGTTGGAATCACCTTGACCCACAGTTTGGGTTCTGGAACCAAACTCCTGAAGAGGTGCTGGACCTTGTTCTACTCTGGAGTTGCTGCAGGGGAGAGGCGGCAAGCTTATTAATAGCCCCCCGGCTTGGTGCCTCTGTGTTGGGAGTCAGCCCCGGTGAACGAGAGGGTCATTTCCCTACGCCTTCGGGCTGGGGAAAGGGTCCTGACTGTCGTTTGTGTGTACGCGCCAAACGGCAGCTGGGAGTACCCGGCCTTCTTGGAGTCCATCAGGGGGGTGCTAGAGAGCACCCCAGCTGGTGACTTCGTCGTTCTACTGGGAGACTTCAACGCCCATGTGGGCAGTGACAGTGTGACCTGGAGGGGCGTGATTGGGAGGAACGGCCTCCCTGATCTGAACCCGTGCAGTGTGATGTTACTGGACTTCTGTGCGAACCACAGTTTGGCCATAACTAACACCATGTTCCAACATAGGGATGTCCATAAAATGAAGGACATAAGGACACCCTAGGCCGCAGGTCTCTGATCGACTTTGTAGTCGTATCATCAGGCCTGTGTCCGCATGTGGTTGAGGTATCTGGGGTGGTCAAAACGCTCCTCAGTGGCAAAGCTCCAGGGGTGGACGAGTTCCGCCCAGAATTCCTCAAGGCTCTGGATGTTGAGGGACTGTCTTGGCTGACACGTCTCTTCAACATTGCGTGGAAGTCGGGAACAGTACCTTTGGATTGGCAGACCGGGGTGGTGGTCCCCCTTTTTATGAAGGGTGTGTTCCAACTATTTTTGTTTTATGTTTTATTTTGTGTACTATATTGGGTAATACAAATATAAAGGTGACTATAGGGGTGTTATTTCATGTCTAGGGGGCTCTAATAATGTTCCAAAACCTTATTTAAAAGATTGTAAACAGGTTTTCTATGTATTAAATGTCTTATTTTCTCTTATTTTGTGTAGTGCATTGGGTAATACGCATATAAAAGATGAATATAGGGGTGTTATTTCATGTCTAGAGGGCTCTAACAATAATGTTATAAAACCTGTGTTTTAAAGATTGTAAACAAGTTTTCCATGTGTTAAATGTCTTATTTTTCTCTTATTTTATGTACTACGTTGGTAATACACATATAAAGATGAATATAAGGGTGATATTTCATGTCTAGAGGGCTCTAGTAATGTTCCAAAACTGTATTTAAAAACTTGTAAACAGGTTTTCTATGTATTAAATGTCTTACTTTCTCTTATTTTGTGTAGTACATTGGGTAATACGCATATAAAAGATTAACATAGGGGTGTTATTTCATGTCTAGAGGGCTTTAATAATGTTAAACCACATTTAGAAAGTCATAAACAGGTTTTATTTTGTGTACTATATTGAGTAATACAAATATAAAGGTGACTATAGGGGTGTTATTTCATGTCTAGGGGGCTCTAGTAATGTTCCAAAACCGTATTTAAAAGATTGTAAACAGGTTTTCTATGTATTAAATGTCTTATTTTCTCTTATTTTGTGTAGTACATTGGTAATACGCATATAAAAAATGAATATAGGGGTGTTATTTCATGTCTAGAGGGCTCTAATAATGTTAAAAAGTGTATTCACTTGATTAATGTTGAATGAAACTTGGTGGAAGTATGTTTGTAGTAAAAAAAGGTTGATATAATTTCTCCATGTTTTCATGTGTTGTGTTGTTTGGCGGCCCCTCCCTCCTGCACGACATTACACCCTCCGACATGATCCATTCAGCGGGTTGAAGCGGGACCACTGCAGCTTTCCACAGTCATTAGTGAACACCATCAATAATACATCTCACCCCCGCCCCGCCCCCCTCATCACTCCATCTCACCCCCCACCCCAATTCACTTTAGCCTCTGCAGGCTCAGATTACTGCCAATCGATTGAGGGAGAGGAGAGAGGGGGAGATGGGAGGGGGGGAAGCAGGCGTGCTGTTACAACAATAACATCATCATGCGTACGGAGCATAAAAACAGCAGCTTGCGCCATCCGTGCATCAGCCTTTTCTGCAAGGCCTCGCTTGGCAGGTTGATTCCCAAAAGCAGCAGATGATTGACTCCCAACGTCTGTCTCACCGTCACACTGCACCTGCTGCTGCTTTTGTACCTTATGACCTTGACAGTGACCTTTTATCTTGTCCAGACATGCATACGCTCCACCTCACTGTGCTTTCCACGTACAAGCGCTCTGCTGACTGACATCCATTCTACTCATTCAAATCATTGACTTACTTTTGGATTGGACTATCATTGTCTTGCATTTTGCATTCATTTGTCACTTTTTATTATCAAAGGAGACCATCAGTGTCGGTACATACAATATTTGTACTACACTGTATCAATGTATAATTACAACAACAGACCAATGGAGGCTACAAAGACTGTCTAAAGACTACGTTCAGAGGATGCTTTCAAGAAGGATCGAGAATAGGGGTCTCAAACACTCGGCCCGCGGGCCACTAGTTTGAGGCCCCCGCCTTGATATGAAAGTTTAATATTAGTGCGGCCCGCGCAAGTTTGATATGGATGCTGTATGGTATCATGTACCCAGAAAAAATGATTACGTTTGATTCATGTTCATGTTAAAGGTTAAATAACTGTTAATAGTTATCCTCCCTATCCGTGTGGAAGTGGTACGTTTTTGGCTATTTAAGTTGAAAGGAAATAACTTGAAGGCTACCGTTTAGGTGGCTAGCTCTCTAGTTTGCGAGTTAGCATGTGTCTCAAGACCCTGCAGTTGCGCAATATGTTGTAAATAAAAAGAGTATAAAAGTGACTATAGTCGTGTTTTGTCATGTCTACAGGGCTCTAATAATGCTTTGTTCATTTTTATCTGAAAAAAATAATTTGTCTACCCACCAACTATATGTGCTTTCTTAAGTTTTTATTATTTGCCGTTTTATTATTATTATTATATTTATTTATTTATTACTGATTGGTTGATTTTCTTTATTCTTGATTTGTTTATTTATTTTTCATCTTATTTTGTGTAGAAAAATAAAAAGTAAGATATTTGAGAACAGTAGAATGTTTTATCAGAGCTTTTCTTGTAGAAAATTGGAACCAAAGCAAAGTTTTTAAATTTTTTGGTTTTTAATAAACAGGGTTTTTTTTTTTTTTGGAAAACCTGATGCGGCCCAGTCTCACCCAGACCCGAGCTCCAGTGGCCCCCAAGTAAATTGACTTTGAGACCCCTGATCTAGAAGAACAAAAATGGGAGTGTGTGTACAGTGCCAAAGATGTGGATGAAGAATACGAACACTTTTTACATGCTTCTATGAAGCTGTACGATAAGAACTGTCCCTGGAGAGAAAGTTTCAAGAAGCAAAAGAAAAACAACCAGCCATGGATGACAAAAGGACTTACTAATGCTAAAGAAGAAGAACACACTATACAGGAAATTCATCATTCAACAGGCTAAAGAAGCAGAAGGAACATATAAGACTTATAAAAATAAGTTGACTACAATCCCAAGCGTGTGTCAATCAATCATGACATCCTAATAACTAAATTAGAAAGGTACGGAATAAGAGGATTAGTTCTGAATTGGGCCAAAAAGTAATACGTAAAGCTAGGAGAACACACACCTGCAAGTTCATATATTATGTGCGGAGTACCCCAGTCAATACTGACATCTTCAAAGTCACAAAAGATTTAAAGCTGGTATTATTTGCAGATGATACCACTGCTTTTTGTTCTGGAGGGAGCACAGACGAAATCATTAGGTCAGAGAAGAAATGGTCACGCTAAAAAGATGGTTTGATGGTAATAGATTTTCCTTGAACCTAAGTAAAACTAAAATCATGCTGTTTGGTAACAGCAGAAAGGACACGTACCAACAAATACAAATAGACGGTGTGGACATTGAAAGGGTGAAGGAAAATACATTTCTGGAGATCACAATAGATGAAAATATGAGCTGGAAGCCTCATATTACAAATATACAACATAAGGTGGCCAGAAATATTTCAATATTGAACAAAGCAAAATTTGTTCTCAATCAGAAATCACTCCACACTCTTTATTGCTCTCTGGTTCTACCATATCTTACTTATTGGTGGAAATATGGTCTAAGTGACAAACCCCCCCCCAATAATAATAATTTAAAAATTAATAAAACTAAGTTTTTAAAAAACTTAAATTATATTAGGAAAGCAGGAAGTGAACAAATGTAACAGTTACGGATTCTAAAAGTACCAGATGGAGGGGTAGGATTCAATAAGATTTACTTCTTCCTACTCCTTTTGGACATGTGGAACTGGGAACTGATTATGGGATGCACTCAATTGGAATCTGATGCATGTTCAAATGAAATAAAACCATTACCATTACCATTACCATTACCACTTTTAGTGTTTTTATGCTATATACTTTTTGTTACGGTTTGTTTTTCCTCATTTCATGTCATTTTTCTTTTTATTTCTTATTTTGCTGTATCATGACTTTGTGGCTTTTAATTATGATTTAAAAGAAGTGGAGATCTGCTATATCAAATATTATTTTCTATTTTCATTTTTAAAATGTGTTATTGTTTCTAGTTTGTAAGTCATATTTTAATATATAATTACTTTTTGTATAATGTAATCCTAATAATCATATAATCACTTTTTGTTATTATCATTAAAAAGAGTTTGGTAGGTTTATAAATGATAATAATAACACACAATATTTTATTTTATTATAATTTTTTGTCATTTTCCAAATTATTTTTTTGATTTGCTTTTTTGAATTACATTATTTTTTTATAATTTTCATATTTTTTCTCATTTTCTCAATTTTCTATGTATGATAATTTACTGATTAGTTGTTATTAAAAAGAGGTGTAGATCTGCTATAAACCGGTGCGTTTGCTGTCAATAAACAAATATGTTAATGTCTAAAGATTTTATATTCCATTTTCATTTTTTAACTTGTTATTTTTTCTAATTTTTAACTCCTATTTTTATTTATAATGTCACTTTTTGTGATTAAAAAGGTTTTGGGTAATTTGAATAATAATATAATATGAATACATATACATTAAAAATATAATGTGAAATCAATGCATAGTATAATAACAGTATAAAATATTATAAAAACAATACATATAGTATTAAACATACATATAGTACATATGGTATAAAAACAATACATAGTATAATATTAGAAAAAGAATAATGAGAAAATGTGAATTTGTGTACTCGTGTGTATAGCAAATATATTTTAATCTAATAATCAGAATGATAATAAGGATTATAACATTATTATTTGTGTATCATTTGACATGAAAGAGAGGATCTTTGCATCTTACCTGGTCACCTGAGTGCGCGTGTTGAAGTCCAGGGATCGCATTGACTTCAGCACTTCAATGCAGCCCATGTACTGCACACACAAACACAGCAGAGGTCAGCATGTATGTGGGTTATGCACATTCAGTCACAATGTTGTGCAAAAATAAACACTGGAATTGTGTGTGTAAGTGTGTGTGTGTGCCATTGTGGGTCTCCTCGTGGCATGGAGTCTATTTACAACCCAGCAGCATCTTGGGCCCACAAATAGAGCATCCCAGTGTACTCTTTTGGCCGGTAGCCAGCTGAGCGGCATCCTAATGGCCGTCAGGTTGAGGTGCTGATGGTACCCTGACTGGATTGGAAGCACTGAGATCCAATTTGAGCAGCTCCGTCACAGAGTGACTTCATCCAAGCAACAGGACTGAGGCTTCCCCAGCTTCAGAAGCACATTTAAAGATGGGGGAAGTCTTTCTTTCCGCTTTGTGGACTGGATGCATGGATCCATGGATCCATCATAACACACGCTCACTGCTTTCCAACACATGCCTTATGGTAACTTTGAAGCCCCAACAACCTCAAATCATGTGAATAGACGGTGATGTACCATCAGGTATCACCATGTATCATCAGTTATCACATACTACAGTATTAATTGGCCCTGTACCCTAGAAACCGCCCATGAATGATACAGGAAAAGGCCGAAATGATACTGTGTCAAAGCCCAGGGCAGTGATACTGATAAAATATAGAGTTTAACCATGTCCAGTATCAGCCCCCGTAGTTGTCCACTCAAAGCGCGCTGCTCTGGTATCGTGCCCGTGAATCAACCAATCTGAGAACAGTGCACGAGTGCTTAGTGCCTAGCGCTTCTCCAGTCACCAAAAAACCCAAACTTGATTAATGGAACTTTAATTGTCAGACATTGATAAGATAAGACTATTGATAAAATATTATTGTTGAAATATTTGTGCAATTATTGTGTTTACACTGTTTAGATATAATACATGTAATAAACTGAACATTTTCTGGAAACAAAATGGTCTTTTGATTAAATAGTACGTGATAATAAGCTCATGATTAAATAGTATGTGATAATAAGATCATCACATGGTTTGTCTGGTATCAGGCCCAGTATCATGCCCCCGCGTGCCAGTATCAGCCCGAGACCGATACTTGGGGGCATGATACCTGGCCTGATACCAGACAAACCATGTGATAACCTATAAGTATCACCATATATCACCATGTATCATCATGTATCACCATATATCACCATGTATCATCATGTATCACCATGTAGTAGCGTAGTAGTAGTAGCATCACGTAGGACTTAGCATCAGGTAGGACTAGCGTCACGTAGGACTAGCATCACGTAGGACTAGCATCACGTAGGACTAGCATCATTTAGGACTAGCATCACGTAGGACTAGCATCATTTAGGACTAGCATCACGTAGGACTAGCATCACGTAGGACTAGCATCACGTAGGACTAGCATCCCATTCATGGGCGTGTCCGTGTTGGTCGCTCCACGGTAGCAATAAACACACAACTGAAGCGCCGTCGAATGCGGGAGCAAACTTTATTTCTTACATGAACTCACACTCGTAACTGCAGCGAAAAGAGAGCCCAAAACGAAAACTAAAAGCTTCTTCCTACTGCCTGAACCATTCGGGTGCAAACACCTTTAACTTTAATAGTTCCGGGATGAATTGTGTACGAACCACCTAGCACTTAACAGTAAAATGTCACCCTGACACAAATACATGCAGCTTTACACACCCAAACGGCACGAAAAGGCACGACGATGACCCCGACCAGGCAGTGCAACCTCCGTTCTATCACATGACGCCAATGAGTGTGATTAAATGTAATTGAATATAGGAATGAATGGTGCCTGTATAATGCCATTAGAGAGCCTGCTCGGGCCCCCGCGCTCTGCTAATCAGAAGTCATGTCCCGAGGTGGGGGAGGAGACCTGACAGCGGGGGCGGGCTTAGCAGCAACAACCTCAAGCTGTGATTTGTCGTCGCACAATTGGAGTCGGCAAGAGTCGGTGTCCGAACTTGTTTACCTCCTTGAGGGCGCACTAATCCCTCCAGATTTTCACCCAGGTAACACAGACGTTAAACTAGCATACTTATCCAGTTTCCTCAGAAGGAAACAATATAATTGTACAACAGCCACATTTCATTTATTCATTGTCAATAATGAAATCATTTTTACGTATTTATGTTTATATTGCTGTGTTGTCAGCGTTTGATGGGTCATTTTGTTCTGTTTTTTCACGCCTTTTTGGTCAAACAGAGCTCAGCCAAATCAGCAACCAATCACCAATCGGCTTCAACGCTGCTGTAGCAGCTCCCTAAATTTTCTCCTAGTAGGTCCTTAAAAACAATCAAGTGCTTCTGTTTTAGATAGGATCTTTGGCTCAATATTATTGAAGTACGTTGTTTTAAAAGAGCTCTTCTGTCTCATATAGGATCTTTGACCTGTGTTTTTGTAGTTTCTTCTGAAAAAATAGCAGGGCCCTCCTGTCATCAACGACTCCTGTTTTGGACATCACTCCTTAACAACAGCATAGCGCTCCTGTCTTATATAGGATCTTTGACTGGTGTTTTTGAAGTCGGTCCTTAAAACTTTGCTGTTCCTTTCTTATATAAGATCTCTGACTTGTATTTTTGCAGTAAGTCACTAAAAAGAGCAGAGTGCTCCTGTCTTTTATAGGATCTTTGAGTCACATTACTGTCTAAAATACAGTAGGATCTTTGTTTTGGTTTTACAGTACATCCTAAAAAACAGAAAAGTGCTCCTTTGTTGTACAGGATCTTTGACTTGTAATTTGTCAGTTAGTGGTTAGTGCCACTGTCTTCTACATGATCTTTGACTCATGTTTCTCATAGAGAGTTATTGTCATATAGAGGATCTCTGACTAGTGCTACTTTTCCAGATACTGTGTGGAATGTAAACAATGGCGAGTATCACTCCCGTTAGGGTGACGTTGGGGAGATGACTTGGTCATGTGACGCCTGCTAAGCCAGCAGAAGAAAAGGAAAAACAGCCTAGCAAAGTGTTTGATGCTGGGAATCATCAACCCGGACTCAATGAGCCACTCAAGTACCCGGTTCCATTTTGGAGCAGAGATTAGACTCGGACTCACCCTGACGATGTAGGAGGCTCCTGGTCCTGCGATCTTCTTGTCCGGGTGCAGCCACCCTTGGGAAGGTTTATGGATGAAGCTTCCCTTCTGGCTCATGTCCTCTCCGCCAGGCCACATGCCCTCCGCCCTCGTCCTGCGACTCACCCCCGTTCTGGAGCCGCCGTGTCCCCCGGGGCTGGCCGTGACGTCCCCGAATGTGTGCCCGCTAGAGTTGGCCACGACTCTCTGCCCCCGAATGGCCTGCAGAGAACACGGGGTGACGCACACCGGGTCACAGGAGTTGAGCACCGCCGCCAGGCTGGCCACGGGGCCCCCGGCTGAGGACGCGGCTCCGTGCCTGTGCGGGGACGAGGAAGAAGGTGAAGGGGATGCATGGGAGGACGCCTTCCCCGAGTCCTTGCTGGAGCTGGAGCCGGAGCTGGAGTTGGATGGGCTCCGACTGAGCAAGGAGTTGGAGAACTTCCACTGCGGCATCTTGGGGATGAGCATGCAGAAGGTGGTGGTGCCGTCCTGCTCTCCGTCCAGGCAGGGGGAGTCGGCCAGCGCGCCGTCGGCCCCCGCCGAGGACGAGGACCCTGGGTCCGGAGGAGGCGGGAGGAGGCTGGGGGCGGAAGAAGGGACCACGGGGGTGCCCACGACTTTGCCGCTCATGGCTAAGCTCTGCATCAGGTCATCGGAGGAGGTCACTGACTCGTTGCGAAAGCGGTCATACTTTGGCTTAAGGAGCATGCCCGGAGGATCCACCTGAAGCTGGAGCCAAATGCCGTGGGGGGGTGGGGAAAGGGGAAGGGGAGGGGGTAAAAACAGTAGAGGGAATATCTTCCAGGCGGAGTCTTATATCCCGGTCAGCCCGATGCTGAGTGGTCCTCTCAGGCTTTCACGCATCCTGCTGTTGTCTCTGTATGTGGGGGGGTGTGGGTGGGTGGGGGGGTGTGTGGGAGAGCCCTCCTTCCTCACACTGCCTGGGGCCGGACCGCTTGTATTCTATTGTATGTATTGCTCTCTCGCTCTCTCTCTCTCTCTCTCTCTGCAGATGATGTCATCTTGGTAGCCCTGCCCTGCTGCTCTCAGACAGCATTAGCTAAATCACATCTGTCTTATTGCCACCAGGCGCTCTCTCACACACACACACACACACACACACACGCACACACAAACGCACACACACACACAATAGCTGCAGTTTTCCAGTACATCCCTTCAGCAAATGAATAACGTGATCCAGTCACAGCTGTCAATCCACTCAAATATTTCATCACTATCAACTGCATTTTGTGACCCCGCCTCTTGCCCAAAGTCAGCTGGGATAGGCTCTGGCATACACTCTGATGAGGATGAATGAATCATTGCTTTTTCTACATAGTTAACTCATAATTAATAAGTATTTCTTTCAACCCAAATGCCTGATCCCAAAGACGTTCTTTTAAAGAGGTGATGATGTAACTACACAATATGTTGGTGCCACCTTGTGGCTGTTTTGACTGCAGTCGTGTCACCAGCTTCTGGGGGGAATTGATATTTGGCTAACTATACATGGCAACATTAGTGTCAAAGTTATGCTTTGAAATGTATCTTTTCACAAAAAGATGCTTTAGTCGGGAGCTGATATTTCCCTGAAACTTAACTATGTTCCACTGCTGGTTACTAAAGAACAGATAAAGGTAGAAACAAAGCGTTTTTCCTGATGAAAGATGATTTCTTGCGGTAGGCTCCATGGTTTGGTAGCCATAGAATACAATATTCCGTGTCTTTGAAAAAGTCTGGCATTGAAGGAGTTTATCCCAGATAGGAAGATGTTTTTATTTCTAATAATTAGGGATGTAAAAATCGAGACGCATCTTGGTACATGAGTTAAGATACGATTTTTAAAATGATGTAGTTTAACAAACAAAACAGTTCTATTCGATATGATGCGGTTCTATGGTTCTGTTTGTTCATGTAGACAAGAATCTTACATTGTAAAATAAAGAAATTGTATACGAGTATCGTTCTTACAATATACTGTAAAAGAGCACATCATATCCCCCAGCATGCTGTGAGGCAGGGGTCCCCAACAATCAGGCCTGGGGAAACATTCACGTCCAATGATGAAATGCTTAAAAAATGTGTAAATAACAACATCAAAATTTATATAAATGGATATCAATTTTGGTAATAATATTTCCAAGAAATCCCATGCATGTTTAACACGAGCGGAGACTTATCCCACTTTTTTGACAGTCCCTGAACGCACCATCTAACTTTGTCCCATTCTGCATTTTAAGCGGAACAAATATTGAGCAAAATGGAGAAATAAAAGAGTATTTTGATCGGTAAAGTTAGCTTCTAGTTAGCTTGTTTGACGCCAGATTGTTGTTGCCTGTGTAGCTTGATCTGTTGTATGCATTGCTGGTCATTCTGTTCTTTTGTCTTCTTAGTATTTCTTCCACTCTACTCTTACCTTTATTACTTTCTGTCTTTTTGTCCGGGAAAGTATTTTTTCTCTGCTGTGTTTTACGTTGTATTTTCACCCCTTGTGGGACACTTTTGGAATTGTGGTGTTGTTCTCCGAGTCGAGTGACGGCTTGTATCTAAAAACACTGCCTAGCTGGAACACCGACATGCCAAGGTGCCACCGTATAAATAACAAAAGTGACAAATACTACTGTGTAGCTGGACTTACCAATCAAAATACCCTTTTTTTTCTATCTCCGTTTCTCAACGATATTTGTTCCCACTTGTGGCTCCATGTCCACCGCCGCCTTTCCTCAAACTACAGTGTGGGCCGAGGTGGATGTGCGAGCGTTAATCACGCGTCAGAAAAATGTCTGTTTTTGTTATTACATTGTTCAAAAATGGTTGAAAATGAGACTGGGTGCTAAATATGAATATTAACGTGGCAGTGGTGGCCAGCTGAACGCAACATATGTGTAACGTGTGTGTAACATGTGTGTAACATGTGTAACATATGTGTGACATGTGTAACATATGCGTAACATATGTAACACAACATCACATACATGTTGTATACAGCATATTTAGAATATTGTTTTTTTTGTTGATATTGTGACGATATCAGTAGCTGATGCTACTTGAACCTATTTTTTATTTTTCATTCATTCATTCATTTTCTACCGCATATCCTCACAAGGGTCACGGGGGGTGCTGGAGCCTATCCCAGCTGTCTTCGGGCGAGAGGCGGGGTACACCCTGGACTGGTGGCCAGCCAATCACAGGGCACATATGAAGAGCTTGCAACCAAAAGGCGCTAAATCCATTTTGACTGATTTTGAGAAAATCAATGATTTTTAATTACGCACATATCAATCTATTTGGTCATCAAGTCTATATTGCAAATGAAAGAGCTATCAATATAGGTCATAAAATGCATGCTATAAAAATCCTGCACACACCATGTATTTTATATATTCTTTTAATTTTTTTTTTCGGATTTAGCGCCTTTTGGCTGAAATGATGGATTTAGCGCCTTTTTGGCTGAAATAAATTTGAAGTCACCTTTAACTTCTTCAATGGCATTGTTGTAAAAGAATGTAAGGTGCTTTAATGTGCTATGCTAATAAAATAATTACAACACAGAAGCCATTCTCAACATACAATACAAAATAATTATTATGAATTAAATGAATAAAAATGTTATTAAAAGCAGTGCTCATATTTGACTGCACCATGAAGGTGACAGTGACAAAAATCATCTCATTACAAACTCTTTACATTGTATGTTTTTTAGTACAAGTAAAATAATGTTTCTCATGAAAGTTGGAGGTGTCAAGGTAGAGACATGCCTTTTATGGCGTAAAAAAAACTTCCATGTTACAGAATACTGTAAAAACACAATTTGTGTTCTCCTGAATTGCATAACATACTGTAACTATCATACGTGTACTTAATGTACACAAACAAAACAGGATGCGCACTGATACTGGCTTTCTGTATGTGCAGTGTCAATTGTATTCTTCTCTCTGATTGGTCAGATTATCAATAGATGGGAAACTTGGGCCAATCAGAATAAAGAATAAAGAAAGGGATTTAGCTCCTTTTGGTTGAAATCTGAAATGGAAATAGCGCCTTTTGGTTGAAAGCATACATTTCATATCACTTTTTTTCATATTTTTTAAAATGATTTCAAGACCAAAATATGTGATTTGGATACACATGACAGAGGTCTATTAAACTCATGAAAAACATGCAACTTAGTGAAAATTGGATTTAGCGCCTTTTGGTTGCAAGCTCTTCATATAAACAAGTTTTTATTTTTTTCAATGTAATTTGAATGTAGGTAAATATACTGTGATAAGCAAATATTTGTATTGGTATATTGTTTATATGGCTACATGTATCTTCATTTCTATTGTGCAGAAGCAATGGCATCTTAGGAGTCACACATTGAAATTCTTAAACTTTAAATAATCAGGGTTGGGCAAACTTTTTGACTCGCGGGTTGCATTGATTTAACAAAATTGATGGGGAGGCCAAATTATGTATTTTACACGTAACAGTCCACCTGGAATTACTGTATCTGTAAAAGTGTTATGCAATCTGCTATATGTGCTTGTGTCCCTTTTTTCAGGAGCACTTTGTAAACAGCAGACCGTGTCAAATAACAAATTTGATAAAACAGGTTACCAGGATAAACCAGGTTGTATGGTAAGTTTAAATGAAATACTTTGGAAAGAACAGTCGGGCCGTATTCAAAACTTGTCGGACCAAATGTGGCCCCCGGGCCGTATTTTGCCCACCCCTGCTTTAAATGGTCGGATGAACAAAACCTAGCATAAAAATCAACAGAAATGTCCAATATTGATTTGAGGGATGCATACACGTGTACTTCATGTCTGCATGTTAAGGCCACTCTAGTCTTACCTGATGAGTACATTTGAGCAAATACTGTGAGTATTGATCCTATAATAAGTCCAGATAGTCAAAGTCCAAAGTCAGCAGAACAAGGACGAGTATTAGAGGCGGGATGACATTAAAGCTTACCTTTTTACGGCTGGGAAAGGAGGGAAGGTCCAGCTGACTTGGATCCAAGTAGAGCTTATAAGACAACAAACTAATATTAGTGTATCATATTACTACAAAAACCACACCAGGGGGCTGCCGGCCCGCCCCTTTTTTAAACACCCAATCACATATCTGGTGAGTTTAGCATGCGGGAAGTTACTAATAAACCAAAGGTAATCAATAGATGTTACAACAACAGGAATGAGGATCATGAAAGTGCAACAATAATAAGAATCATAACAATAATCAGCTTGAGTGGATGCTAAGAGTTAATAAGTCACCTCCCGCCTTGGCTGATTTACATGAAGAGGTCAGGCTGTGAATACACCAGCGCTCATTAGCAGCCATTAACACACACACACACACACACAACCAATGGAAGAACATGTACGCCTTCACACACACAAATGTCGGCCTACAGCATCGGCTGGCAATTTAGCAAACGTTTTTTGGACCACGTTTTAATGCCTTAACGCCTCGTGTGGACCAACAAGTTCTTCATTCATTCCAGCCCAGACACACTTGGACACACACAGTGAGGATGACACAATGAGTAATAATGGATGAGGCAAACTCCAAGTGGGTCTTTTCAAGCGCTCCACCCACTTTATTAGGTACACCTGCACAATCTGTGCTTGGCCGTGTCCTTTTTTATGGATGACGTGGGAGACAAAACTACCAGAAACTCAGCAGAAAACTCAAAAACAAAACTGAAATCTTCCCTCCTTTATTGCGGGTCAAATGGAATAATTTGGTGGTTAGGCTACAGAAAACCTGCTTACCACCTTGTAAATTAACATTACTAGAGCCCTCTAGACATGACATAACACCCCTATAATCACCTTTACACCCCTATTACCCAATATAGTAGACATAATAAGAGGAAATAA
Source organism: Doryrhamphus excisus (assembly GCF_030265055.1). NCBI lineage: Eukaryota > Metazoa > Chordata > Actinopteri > Syngnathiformes > Syngnathidae > Doryrhamphus > Doryrhamphus excisus. The sequence goes on from NC_080470.1 coordinate 13,971,946, forward strand.
GACATTGAAAAACTGCTTGCAACCTTTTAAATATGTTACTAGAGCCCTCTAGACATGACATAACACCCCTATAGTCACCTTTACACCCCTATTACCCAATATAGCAGACATAATAAGAGGAAATAAGACATTGAAAACCTGCTTGCAACCTTTTAAATTTGTTACTAAAGCCCTCTAGACATGAAATAACACCCCTATAGTCACCTTTACACTCCTATTACCCAATATAGCAGACATAATAAGAGGAAATAAGACATTGAAAACCTGCTTTTAACCTTTTAAATGTTACTAGAGCCCTCTAGACATGACATAGCACCCCTATAGTCACCTTTACACTCCTATTATGGTATTATTATGGTAAACATAAGAGGAAATAAGTCATAGAAAACCTGTTTAATGCCTTTTAAATACACTTTTTAACATTATTAGAGCCCCCCAGAAGTGAAATAACACCCCTATAATGACCCTATACTCCTATTACCCAATATAGCAGACATAATAAGAGGAAATAAGACATTGAAAACCTGCTTGCAACCTTTTAAATATGTTACTAGAGCCCTCTAGACATGACATAACACCCCTATAGTCACCTTTACACTCCTATTACCCAATATAGTAGACACAATAAGAGGAAATAAGACATTGAAAACCTGCTTTCAACCTTTGAAATATGTTACTAGAGCCCTCTAGACATGACATAACACCCCTATAGTCACCTTTACACTGCTATTACCCAATATAGTAGACATAATAAGAGGAAATAAGACATTGAAAACCTGCTTTTAACCTTTTAAATATGTTACTAGAGCCCTCTAGACATGAATTAACACCCCTATAGTCACCTTTACACTCCTATTACCCAATATAGTAGACATAATAAGAGGAAATAAGACATTGAAAACCTGCTTTCAACCTTTTAAATATGTTACTAGAGCCCTCTAGACATGACATAGCACCCCTATAGTCCCCTTTACACTCATATTACCCAATATAGTAGACATAATAAGAGGAAATAAGGCATTGAAACCCTGTTTGCAACCTTTTAAATATGTTACTAGAGCCCTCTAGACATGAAATAACACCCCTATAGTCAACTTTACACTCCTATTGCCCAATATAGTAGACATAATAAGAGGAAATAAGACATTGAAAACCTGCTTTCAACCTTTTAAATACGTTACTAGAGCCCTCTAGACATGACATAGCACCCCTATAGTCAGTCACCTTTACACTCCTATTACCCAATATAGTAGACATAATAAAAGGAAATAAGACATTGAAAACCTGCTTGCAATCTTTTAAATATGTTACTAGAGCCCTCTAGACATGAACTAGCACCCCTATAGTCACCTTTACACTCCTATTATGGTAAACATAAGAGGAAAAAGTCATAGAAAACCTGTTTAATGCCTTTTAAATACACTTTTTAACATTATTAGAGCCCCCCAGAAGTCAAATAACACCACTATAATGACCTTATACTTCTATTACCCAATATAGCAGACATAATAAGAGGAAATAAGACATTGAAAACCTGCTTGCAACCTTTTAAATATGTTACTAGAGCCCTCTAGACATGACATAACACCCCTATAGTCACCTTTACACTCCTATTATGGTATTATTATTATTATTATGGTAAACATAAGAGGAAATAAGTCATATAAAACCTGTTTAATGCCTTTTAAATACACTTTTTAACATTATTAGAGCCCCCCAGAAGTGAAATAACACCCCTATAATGACCTTATACTCCTATTACCCAATATAGTAGACATAATTAGAGGAAATAAGACATTGAAAACCTGCTTGCAACCTTTTAAATATGCTACTAGAGCCCTCTGGACATGACATAACACCCCTATAGTCACCTTTACACTGCTATTACCCAATATAGTAGACATAATAAGAGGAAATAAGACATTGAAAACCTGCTTTCAACCTTTTAAATATGTTACTAGAGCCCTCTACACATGACATAGCACCCCTATAGTCACCTTTACACTCCTATTATAGTATTATTATTATTATTATGGTAAACATAAGAGGAAATAAGTAAACCTGTTTAATGCCTTTTAAATACACTTTTAAACATTATTAGAGCCCCCCAGAAGTGAAATAACAACCCTATAATGACCTTATACTCATATTACGCAATATAGTAGACATAAGAGGAAATAAGACATAGCAAACCTGTTTTTATTTTCTGATGATTAGAGCCCTCTAGACATGGAATAACACCCCTATAGGCACCATTACACCCCTATTACCTAGTATACGTAGTACATATAATAAGAGAAAATAAGACATAGAAAACCTGTTTTCAACCTTCAACAATATTAGAGCCCTCTAGACATAACATAACACCCCTATAGTAACTTATAATCCTATTACATGTCTATAGCAGACATAATTAGAGAAAATAAGACATATAAACCCTGTTCATGACCTTCACTTAACATAATTAGAGCCCCCTGAAATAACGCCAATATAGCCAATATAAATAATATATATAATAAGCCAATAACCAACCATGTAAATTTGCTTTTTGACATCATTAGAGCCCTCTACACATGAAATAACAACCCTATAGTCACTTACACTTCTATTACCCAATAGAGTAGACATAATCAGAAACAATAAACTATATATGACATAGAAAACCAATTTACAATATCTAAATATGCTTTTCAACATGATGAAGCATCTAGACCAGGGGTCTCAAACTCAATTTACTTGGGCTTTAGCTTTTAGCTTTAAGCTGTCATTTCTGGGTACATGAAACCATACGGCATCCATATCAAACTATTAAGGCGGGGGCCTCAAACTAGCATCCTGCGGGCCGCATTTGGCCCGCGGGCCGCAAGTTTGAGACCACTGATCTAGACCCTCTGGACTATGGAGAGGTAGGGCACCAGGGGTACCTAATGTTGTGTCCAGCAAGTTCAGTCAGAAAGGGTGACAATGAGCGGGGTGACAAACTCTGAGTGTCGAACTCCCATGGAGAAGGCGGGGGCCCGGGCTTTGTGAGCCGTAACTCTTTCCGGATGATAAGCGCCGGGTCCAGGTCTCACGGTGGCGTCTCTGGGTAAACCGTGTCGGCCCAGCATGGAAAAGGCGGGCGGTCGCGGGAGATAAACGCTGGGGTCCGTGCTGTTGTATCGGCAAGGACCCGGGGTCTTGGCCAGGTCCACGGAGGGCCCCCCCTTGCTGAAAGCGGCCGACATGGAGTAGCTGGCGCTGGCGGTCTTGTTGGGAATGTGAGAACCCATCAGGGGGGGGAGGCTGTACTTGTTGGCAGCGGGCACCGAGTCCACCGTGCGGTAGTTTGTGCGGGCGCCCATGGTGTAGGATGGGGGGCGACGCTGGAGGTTGCAAGGCGGGGCTTTTTCGGGGCTGTACGAGCCAGGGCCGGGTGTCTGGAAGACCTCCTCTGTGGGGGGAACACAAAAACCACTTTCTCTCTCTCTCTGCGGAACAGAGCCAAGGATCTCATCTTACTGGGGGCTCTGGCTCTGCCCAGGATGGAGTAGGCAGGTGTACCATCCCGTCCTAAGCGAGTCACCTTGGCGTCCACGCGGTAACGGGGCCCCGGACTGCAGTCTACACAATACACTGCACAACAAAGGACACACACCGCAGCTCCTTCAGTCCAGTGGGGACCGCCACAGATACATCTGGACCACCACTGATACACGGCACACTGACATCAAAGCTTATTCACATCAAATACACCACTATTTTAGTAGTAGTATTTGGATTATTCCCAACATTAGCAATAATATATTTAATATATATAATCATATTTATTAGCAATAATAGTATGGCCTTATTCCCATAATATTATGGGACTATTCTGATTATATTATGGCTTTATTAGTAATACGATCATGGCTTTATTCCCCTAATACTATGACTTTATAACGATTATATTATGGCCTTATTAGCAAAAATATTATGGCTTTATTCTCATAATATTATGACTTGATAAAATCCACCTTAAATGAAGTGGAATTGTTTGCATACAATAGGAGCTCCATCTAGCGGTGACATTTGTACATGACACCTTCCCGTTCACCCTTGTCCTCCAGCCTGGGTCACGTGGTCAGCAACCAACGCATCAGGTCACCTGATTGATCCTTTAATAATATAATTTTTCCTTATGATACTACCCCTTTATTCTCATAACATTAAGCTTTTTTTCTCTCAGTATTTACTATTTATTCTCCAACAATTACAGCTGTTTTTTTTTACAGAATTAAATAAATTAATTAATTAAAAATAAAATATAAGTAACTCCATTTGTTTCTCATGATGGTGGTCTTTTTTTTTTCTTTTTCCCTGATATTTCACGGAACAATATTCAGTACAATAATTCAGTAAAAATGTATGAGAAGAAAAAGTCATACTTTAAAAGGATAAAGTGGCAAATCAATGAGAAAAAAAGGAATAAAGTTGTAAAAAGAAGGTGCACATGAACGAGAATAAAATTGTTTATGTGTTATAAGAATAAAATGAATTTACTAGAAAAAAATCATCAGGAAAGTGGTACAATTCTGAGAATAGTCAGAAATTTTCCAGAAAAGAGAGAGTCATAAATAAATTATAAATATTAATAAAGAAAAAAGGTATTAAATGTATAAAAAATAAAGTGGAAGGAAAGAAGGAAAGAAGGAAGGAAGGAAAGAAGGAAAGAAGGAAAGAAGGAACGAAGGAACGAAGGAAGCAAAGAAGGAAGGAAGGAAGGAAGTAAGCAAGGAAGGAAGGAAGGAAGGAAGCAAGGAAAGAAGTAAGCAAGGAGAGAAGGAAGGAAGGAAGCAAGGAAAGAAGGAAGCAAGGAAGGAAGGAAGGAAGCAAGGAAGCAAGCAAGGAAGCAAGGAAGTAAGCAAGGAAGGTAGGAAGGAAGGAAGGAAGGAAGGAAGGAAGGAAGGAAGGAAGGAAGGAAGGAAGGAAAGAATGAAGCAAGGAAGCAAGGAAAGAAGCAAGCAAGGAAGCAAGCAAGGAAGCAAGGAAGGAAGAAATCAAGGAAGGGAGAAAGCAAGCAAGGAAGGAAGCAAGCAAGGAAGAAAGCAAGCAAGGAAGCAAGGAAGCAAGCAAGCAAGCAAGCAAGCAAGGAAGAAAGCAAGCAGGGAAGCAAGCAAGCAGGGAAGCAAGCAAGGAAGGAAGGAAGCAAGGAAGAAAGCAAGCAGGGAAGCAAGCAAGCAGGGAAGCAAGCAAGGAAGGAAGGAAGCAAGGAAGGAAGGAAGCAAGGAAGGAAGGAAGCAAGGAAGGAAGCAAGGAAGGAAGGAAGGAAGGAAGTAGTCATGGTTACGGTTGTCGCTCATCCTGGCGTGGAAGGAGTAGGCGGGGCTGGTCTGTTTGGTGAAGTCGTGGCCGACGAAGCCGATGGTGGGAGGAAGCCCGTATCGGCCCGGTCCGGGTCCTGGAAGCACACGGACACAAAGGTAGTACGGTCCTTCCACGTGGAGAATCATCCATGATTGACAGGTGCTCCCCAAAGCTCTTCTCCACCAACCGCACCCTCCCGCCAGAAAAAGCGTCTAAAGTTGTATGCCGAGCCTTCCAGGGAGTTTTTCTTCTGGTACGACGAGGTGTTAACGGCGCCATCTAGCGTACACTCTGGGTAGCCAAATAAATTGTGTCCGTGTGAGAACGCTTCAGATGGCTCCAACTGACCTTTCTCTTTGCCTGCAATGGCCGGGTAGTGTTTCTCCATGGGGGGAGCAGGAAGCATGGAGTCAATGAGCCAAAGATGAACACCACAAAGATGCTAACCGCAAAGATAAACCTATGACCCTCCGTCTGTGCTCCCTCCCCACCTCACCGGGGGAAGGCATAGTGCTGTTCACAAACACTGCTGTAATCTTATAGCCTGACCCCCCCCCCCCCCCTTTCACTTTCTCCCCTTGTAATGTCACTCAGCAGCCATCCTGGGGTTACATGCCTCCTATGGCGAGTACTCATATCACAGCCCGCTTTCATCTTTACTTAGCATGTACTGTATATATATGTTCCTCCTGCAGGTGGGGGTTTTTGCTGGCTTTTCTTATGATATTTATAATTTATAATGTTTCTTCTGGTAATATGATGATTAGATTGCCTTCCCAACTTAATTTCCCCAAAATGACAACTTTATTTTGTTTTTTTAACTTAGAAAAAAATCATATTTCAACTCCAGGCTACTAAAAATCATTCTTTTGTCTTTTGCCCCCCCTCCCCCCATGGACCCACACAGTGGGGTCAAGGACTAGTCTCCATGAGTGACATAGGAAGAAAAGAAGCATGAATGTTTAACAGGCTGCAACTCTCTCCTGGATGCTGGCGCTTAGGTAACCCTAAACGCTGTTCTGTCGTGACGCATGGATGCTACACACGGCTAGCGTAACGTACGTACACACGCCTTTTTTGCTCTGGATAATGTTGAGGAGCCACTCAACTGTTTTGTACGGAAGTACATTGCAGACAGGAAATCGTCATCTCCAGCTGCAGCAAAGCCTTACTTCTACTTTTCTGATGGTGGAGTCGTGAACACTGACCTTAAGTGAGACAAGTGAGGCCTGCAATTCTTTGGATGTTGTTGTGGGGTCTTTTGTGACCTCTCGGATGAGTCGTGGCTGCGCTCTTGAGGGAATTTTGGTTGGTTCGCATCTCCTGGGAAGGTTCACCACTGCTCCATGTTTTGGTCATTTGTGGATAATGGCTCTCACTGTGGTTGGCTGCACTGTTAGAAATGTTCCTGTAGAAAAAAGGTAAACATCTGGCAGCAGGTTGCTATTATGTTACTGCAAAATTAACATCTTTTTACCATCACTGAAATGTACGGTTTTGTACTGTTCATGAAAACTACAGTATGAACTGTTTTAAAATTACTTTCACAGTATTTTACAATCAAATGACTATTTAGTTGTATTATTTATACATTTTAATAAACTATTTTGAAAAATGTAATCAGTTCAGACATAAACAGTCATATGATTACATACAATTAAAGGCACCGTTGTTAAGAAAAACATATTAATAGGTTTGACAAAATGACTGTTTGAACCTGGCTGCATAAACAGAAGGCAAAGCATCATAAAATGTCCTTTGTGAATGAAGAAGATAATCATTGATTTTTCAATCTGTGATCACAGTGTAAGAGAAAAAAACTACATAGCTTCTTATTGCACTTGAAAACATGCAGAACAAATGAGTTTTAAACAACTGCTGACAAAACACAGAGACAGAGAAATGAAACGAAAATAGTGTAATAAGTAAAAGCACTTGGAGTAAAACATATTGATTTGATCCACTTTATGCTGTATTGAACATACTATATTACCCAGCCTTAAGGCATATCAGTTCATAAAAAATAAATAATAAATAAACACATTTTTAAAATAAAATAAAAAATAAAAATATCAGAGAGAGAGAGAATAAAGAGGGGTTCAAACTACTGTATTACCCAACCTTAAGGCATATCAGTTAATAAAAAATAAAAATAAAAATAAAAAAACACATTTTTAAAATTAAAAAATAAAATAAAAATATCAGAGAGAGAGAGAAGAAAAGAGGGGTTCAGACTACTGTATTACCCAGCCTTACGGCATATCAGTTAATAAAAGATAAAAAACATTAAAAAAAACAAATTTGTTTAATAAAAAATAAAATTAAACAATAAAATTAAAATATCAGAGAGAGAGAAGAAAAGAGGGGTTCAGACTACCCAGCCTTAAAAATATCAGTTAATAAAAAAAAATAATAAAACATTTAAAAAACACATTTTTAAATAAAAAAAATAAGAAAAAATAAAATAAAATAAAAATATCTGAGAGAAAGAAGAAAAGAGGGGTTCAGACTACTGTATTACCCAGCCTTAAGGCATATTCAGTTAATAAAAAAAATAAAAAAAATAACACATTTTTAATAAAAAAAAATAAAATAAAAATATCAGAGAGAAAGAGAGAGAAGAAAAGAGGGGTTCTGACTACTGTATTACCCAGCCTTAAGGCATATCAGTTAATAAAAAAAATAAAAATAAAATAACACATTTTTTTAATAAAAAATTAAATAAAAATATCAAAGAGAGAGAAGAAAACAGGGGTTCTGACTACTGTATTACCCAGCCTTAAGGCATATCAGTTAATAAAAAAAATAAAAATAAAATAACACATTTTTAAAATAAAAAATAAAATAAAAAATAAAATAAAAATATCAGAGAGAGAGAGAGAAGAAAAGAGGGGTTCAGACTACTGTATTACCCAGCCTTAAGGCATATCAGTTAATAAAAAAAACCCAACACATTTCTTAAATAAAAAATAAAAATAAAATAAAAATATCAGAGAGAGCGAAGAAAAGAGGGGTTGAGACGACTATGTAAAGGATAGAGATGAAGGAAAAAGAGTCAGTAACACTGAGAGGAAGAGGCAGAGACAATTAGAAGATTGAGACAAACTGGTGTTTTGACAAATTCATGAATGGGATTGCGTCATCTCACCATCTCAAATGAAGTCCCAGTCAAAGTCTCCTGTCAAAGAGCGGACACGCGTGGGTTGCCCGTTTTCTTGGATACAACTTTGCCATGTACAGTCTTGGTGCCTCTCTCCGGGTTTATTCCAGTGAAACTCCTGAAAAATGATTGTGTTTATTCAATTTATAAAAATAAAGTTGTTGAAGCCAATCAGATTAATAACACAATGAAGGCAGAGAATGTATAGATGTAGGATCGAAAACATAAGAAAAATTCAGGTTCTATGAATTTAAGTATCTAACCCAGTGGTGGGCAAACTACGGCCCGGGGGCCACATCCGGCCTGCCAAGTGTGTGAATATGGCCCCTCCGTTCTTTCCATTTAAACTCAACATACAACCTTTGAAATGAAAATGAAAATGAAACAAATAAATAAAAATAAAAATAAAAATAAAAATAAAAATAAAAATAAAAATAAAAATAAAAATAAAAATAAAAATAAAAATAAAAATAAAAATAAAAATAAAAATAAAAATAAAAATAAAAATAAAAATAAAAATAAAAATAAAAATAAAAATAAAAATAAAAATAAAAATAAAAATAAAAATGTGAATATGGCCCCTCCGTTCTTTCCATTTAAACTCAACATACAACCTTTGAAATGAAAATGAAAATGAAACAAATAAATAAAAATAAAAATAAAAATAAAAATAAAAATAAAAATAAAAATAAAAATAAAAATAAAAATAAAAATAAAAATAAAAATAAAAATAAAAATAAAAATAAAAATAAAAATAAAAATAAAAATAAAAATAAAAATAAAAATAAAAATAAAAATAAAAATAAAAATGCACTTTACATCAAATAAACGATCTCAAAGCGCACATATAGCAGATTGCATGACACTTTCGCAGATACAATAATTGGTGGACTGTTATGTGTAAAAAATAAAAGTAATTTACATAAACAATGCGGCCCGCTAGTCAAAAGGTTTGCCCACCCCTAACCTCTGGGTGAACCTTCTTGGTACTGGAGTTTAAAGGTGTAGAAGGTGGAAAATAAGTCAATAAGCCCCGTCATGAACGTGGCCTGAATCCCCTCACATACAATATGTCCCAATAATCAATCTAAATAAAAATGAACAGTAAATTGAGATGATGCACAATGCAAGGTGGAGAAACAATCACGGTTACGGCAAAGCAAATCTTCAGTACTTCATTTGTGATCCAATACTTACCTTGAAAATGATCTTGCCTTTGATAATAATCTTGCATTTGAATCTCAACTGACACGCAACAATTTGCATGCACTGTAGTCTTATATATATTATATTATAGTCTTATATATAATGTTCGTCTGATTCAACTGTTGAAGTGACTTACATCCATAGACTGTAAAATGTTTACACGAGGCTATCATAAAGCTTCAATTTATGATAGCTGAATTCATTGGCAACATGCAGGTGTCAACACACATTAACTTAGTTATCATCTTGGAAAATTTAGCTAGCTGCTAAATCAAATAAAATTGCTCCTCACCAAATAATTAGTAAGATGGAGATGGATCAGGAAAGGCGAGTATCTTGCTTCACATTTGCAGCTCAGTTGATGCACTTCCCAGAATGCAAAAAATACTGTATGATACAGTTAGTTAAGATGATTTCATGGTAAAGTGCTGTTTTTTTTTAAGAAATACATGACAGTTCTGTTAAAAAACAGTAAATGGGGTGTAATTTAACAGATTGTCTTTAGTATTAACATTTTCAACATTCAACATTTTTTTAAACACCATAATAATGGTGAAATCCTGCTGTAAATATACAGCAATTATTTACAGTGTGGAGTCCCAAAGCTCTAGAAATGGCGTCATAGCCTTTTTCACACTGGTAGAGCTCAATTCATCTCAGTTATGTTTTCAACAAGGGCCATGTAGCTCTGGATTTCTTTGTGTTGTCATTGACTAATGTTTACATTTATTTGATGACTTTGTTTTCCATATTTCCAAGATTTAGTCATTGGATAAAATTGGCTTTTTGGTACATTTAAACTGTATAATTCCTTAAAAACATATGTTTTACTAAATTGCCAAAGGTAAAACAGCATTTAAGGACGTATAATAGTGTAATAATAATAATAATTGCCAGTACACTCCGATCTGGAATAACCCTGATATATTGCTTAAAAAAAAACATTGGATTTTACAACATGGCATGACAAAGGAATAAGTTGCTTGGAAAATATCATAAGGGGGGGAAAGTTTGTGTCATTCACTTACCTTGTTACACAGTATGGGTTAAGCCAGAATACATTTCTTGAATACTCACAAATTAAATCCATAATTAGAGCTAGGTTTCGTAACATATCTTGGGAAAGCTATCCCACCATTGACAAATTCTTAAACGTATCCGCTCCCCAAACATTATCCAAGTTGTACATTCTTTTGTCAAAGTGTGACAACACCGTTGGGGTTCCAGTCTCCAAATGGAACCTAGATTTATCTACAAGCTGTGACCCTGAGTTCTGGAAGCAAATATGCCTTAATTCGTTCCGTTTAATCAAAAATCCCAACCTACAGTTGGTTCAGTTCAAAACCATTCATAGAGTACACTACACAGGGCAGAGAATGTTTAAAATGGGTCTAACCGACTCCAACATCTGTGTATACTGCCCAGATCATGTAGTAGATGATTATTTACACTCCATGTGGGCATGTGCCCCCATTAGTAATTTCTGGCAAGCAGTGTGCGAGGACCTTTCTTTGGCACTTGGGACCTCTATTCCTTCCTCACCTGTATTATGCTTGTTGGGTGATCTTTCTACAGTCAACGTAGAAACAAATCACACACAACTCCTCATCACAGCGTTAAGCATTGCCAAGAAAACCATTCTTATCAATTGGAAATCCCAAAAAAAACTGAACATAGCCTTTTACAAAAATCTTCTGTTAGATCATATAGCAATTGAGAGAATGTCTGCTGAATCCAAAGAACAACTGTCAGAATTTCAATCTATATGGGCTCCAATAATTAATCTCTTAAATTAATCTCTTAATGTAATTCTCGAAGGGCTAAGTGTGCCTGTCTCTGCCCCTGGCGGTCTCGTTCCTCTGGTTTGGGGCATGGTCTTGGTCGCCGGGTTGCCCTGGCGTCTGGGGGGTGAGCGGGTGGGTGCCGTGTATCTCTGTCCCTTCCTGCTGGGCTGACCCCCTGGAGGTTCTGGTGGGGGTTGGTGGGGGGCTGTCCGGATCTGGGGATGGGGCGTGGGTGGGGGTGGTGGTGGTCGTCCCGGGGGTGGTGCAGGCCGTCCCTCGGGGTGGTGGGTAGACGGGGAGCCGCATCCTGTGGGTGGTGGGCGCCTGCTGCTGCTGGGGGGGGCCTGTGTGCGTCCGGTGGCGCTGGTTCCTCCGCGGCCTCCCTCTCCCCTGGGGTTGGGCCGGGTTTGCCCTGGGTGCTCTGGCCTGGCTATTGTGTGGGACCGTGGGGTGTGGGCATGGGAGGCTTTGGCCCTGCCCTTGGTGTGGGCACGGGTGGTTATACCCCGCTGCCCTTGCAGAGCCTTCCCCCTTAGGTATGTATATGGCTATATATGTGTGTGTGTAGGTATGCATGTATATATCTATTATTATCATATCTAAAATAGCTAAAAGATCTAAATTATTAGAAAATATATTTTATATAAATTATTATATATTAAGTATCAATAGTAGTATCATTATTATACATACATAACTATCAATAAATATTATTACTATTATTATTATTATTATTACTATTATTGTTATTATTATTGTTATTATTATTATTATTATTATTATTATTATTATTATTACTATTATTATTATGATTATTATTATTACTATCAATTACTTTACTTTATTTTTATTTTTTATTTATTATTTTTATTCTCAATTTTAATTTTTGTGTATGGTAGGTGTATGGCCCCGGGTGGGGCGCCTGGTAAGCTCATACGGGAGGGGGGGTCTCGTTTGTGCAGCTTGGGCTCTGGGTGGGGAGGTGCGGTGCTGGGGTGGGGCATTACCTGCTTCTCTCCCTTCGGTAGGGGGATGGCTGGGTTGTGGTGGATGTGGGGCGGGCGGGTGGGGGGGCTGGCTGTGGGTGCGTGGGTAGCGGGGCGGATAGCGGTGGGGGTGGTGCTCTGCGCGGCGCGGGCCGGGATTAGCGGGGGGCTTGCTTGGGGGGCGGGGTGGTGGGCTCTGGGTCGTGGGGGGGCCTCGACCAAGGGTTGGGGGGTGGGGCTGGCCGGTGGCTCACGGGCGGCCCCTGCTATTTGCCGGTGTCTGGTTGGCCCCTTCTGTCTCCGGTCTGGTGGCGGTCTTCCCGCCTCCGGGGTGTCCTACTTGGCGGGTCCGTGGGTGGCTGTGGTGGAGGGTGGGACTGGGGGGGCATTCACTTTTTGCGGCTGTTGGAGTGTCGTCTGCCTGGTGGGCTCTGCTACCTGGTGTGTGTGTCTCTGTCCCGCCCTGGCACTCTTGGCTCACGAGCCCGGGGGGCGGGGTTGGGCTCTTCCCCGTGCGGGTCCCGGTTCTCCTGCGGTCTCTGTGGTGTCACTCCCTGGGCTGCCATGGTGACGGATGTGTTGCCGGGGCGCGGTTCCTGCTGTTCTGGTGGTTGTAGGAGCTGCCTCGGGGCGTGTGGTTTGTCCGCGGCTCCTGGTGGTCCGGGGGTGGCGTAGCTGGCTCAATCTCTGGTGGGGCCCTCCGGGGGGGAGCTGGCAGGCCGGACTGGCCGCCACGATGGGCTGGGTGGGGCTCGTGGTTGGTCCTGTGGCCCAGGGCTTGCTCCGGGCGGCTGGCTTGCCCGGTTCACACAATGGCACAATACCATCTTCACACACACAGGTGTAGCGGGCTGGACCGGAGAGCCTACTGCCTACCCCCGCGATTGGCCCGCTGGCTGCTGGGGCTTGGCGGCTCGCTCGGGGTGCCCTGGGCTGCAGGATATTTTGGTCTGGTCTGCCTGGCCTTCCTGGGGGTCCCGCTGGAACCAGCTGACGCCGGGGCTTGCCCTGGTGTCATGGTTGGCGCTACCTCCCTGGATCTGTCCTGGGTCGCGGGCGCCAACGTGCCCTTGGGGGGGCGTTCACCGGCCTCCAGGCAGTGGGGTCCACACTGCTGGTGGCCTGAAGTCTACGGTGGTGGCTTGGGGTTGTTGCGCTGTGGTGGCTGCTGCGGGGACCGGGCTGTGTGTTGGGAGGGGACCTGATCCTGCTCGTGGGGACGGGGGCCTGGGTGGCGTGTGGGGATGGGGAGCATGCTCCTCGGGGTGGGGCCTGCTGGGGGGGCGGTGCTCTTTCGGGCGTTTGGGTGTCTGCTGCCACTGGTCCTCTGCTCTGCCGCATCGCTGTCCCTGTCTTTGCCCATCCCCAGTCTTGCCTTAGGGCTCGTCGGGGATGGTTCTCCGGTACGTGGGCGGAGCGCTGCTGGTTCTGGGGGCGGGGGGGGGGGGGGGGGGGGGGGCTGGCCCTCCCGGTGGATGGTGGGGTCCGTCGGTGGCCTTGCGCTGGTCTTAACTCCTCGGCTCTGGTGCTTGGCCTCCCCGTGACTTGGAGCTATGGCTCTCCCTCACGGGGGTGAGCTGCCCGGCGGATGTCGGCCGGCGCAGTGGAGCGCCTCACCACTCGCCTGCTCGCCCCCTCCGCTTGCTCATGTGCGGGCCTCCTCCCCTCGCCCGCTCCTTTGTCTGCCACACTGCCGTAGCCCTGATGCCGTGGTCGAGGGGAGTCTGGGGGTGCTATGCCTTGGCGGTCCGTACCTCCCTGGGCTCGGGGCCTGGTTGTGGGTCTGGGACCCCTGGGTCCCCCGCCCTGTGATGCCCCGGACTCCCCACCCGGGGACGTCCACAGCATGTGTGTGTATTGAGTGGATGGGGTGTGCATGTGTCTGAGTTTATTTTATGTATTTATTGTTTTAAATACTTAGATAAATAATGATTAGTTTTATTATAATTATATATATATATATATATGTATATGTGTGGGTGTGTATGTGGGTATATGGCCATGTAGATATACGGGGGGGGGGCTCTGCGGGGGTCTGGCGTAGGGCGTTCCATCTCAACCGCCCGGTCCTCCATGGGGCAGTGTGCCCGGGCCTCTTCTGTCCTGGCCGGGGCGGTCCTATGTCAGTGGTCGGGCCTGGGGTTACCTGGGGCGGGCCTGGTTCTGCTTCCTGGGGGTGTGTGGGGGGCGGGAGGCGGTGCCTCCGGCCGTGGACGGGCTCCCTTCCGGCTGGCGGGGGCGCCCCTGTGCCCACGGGTGTGTGGCCTTCGATGCCCTTCTGTCCTAGTGGGGTATGGTCTCCCGCTGGTCTCGGGGGTGCGGCTCTCCTCCGGCCTGCTGGCGCCCTGTTGCCGGTTGGGATTGCTCCTCCATGGCCTCTTGCTGGTCTCTTCGGGGAGTAGCTTCGGGGGCGGGTCTTGGGGAGTCGGCCCTGGCTTTGCCCACACCCACGGGGCCGGAGGATCTCTGGCGGTGGTGGCTTGACCTGGCTGCGCGGGGCGGGGTTTGCTGGGTGGTAGAAGGCAGTCTCTCTCCTTTTGTCATTCTCAGTGACAATTACACATTCACACACTCGCATTCACATACACAACACACCTCCATATGGGCACTCACAGCACATGGGTGCTTCTCTATACAATCTACTATCTTATCCCTGATGTTTATATAGTATTGGTACAGTGGGGCAAAAAAGTATTTAGTCAGCCACCAATTGTGCAAGTTCTCCCACTTAAAAAGATGAGAGAGGCCTGTAATTTTCATCATAGGTACGCTTCAACTATGAGAGACAAAATGAGAAAAAAAAATCCAGATAATCATATTGTTTGATTTTTAAAGAATTTATTTGCAAATCATGGTGGAAAATAAGTATTTGGTCAAAAACAAAAGTTCATCTCAATACTTTGTGATATACCCTTTGTTGGCAATGACAGAGATCAAACGTTTTCTGTAACTCTTCACAAGATTTTCACACACTGTTGTAGGTATTTTGGCCCATTCCTCCATGCAGATCGCCTCTAGAGCAGTGATGTTTAGGGGCTGTCGCTGGGCAACACGGATTTTCAACTCCCTCCAAAGATTTTCTATGGGGTTGAGATCTGGAGACTGGCTAGGCCACTCCAGGACCTTGAAATGCTTCTTATGAAGCCACTCCTTCGTTGCCCGGGCGGTGTGTTTGGGATCGTTGTCATGCTGAAAGACCCAGCCACGTTTCATCTTCAGTGCCCTTGCTGATGGAAGAAGGTTTTCATTCAGAATCTCACGATACATGGCCCCATTCATTCTCCCATTTACACGGATCAGTTGTCCTGGTCCCTTTGCAGAAAAACAGCCCCAGAGCATGATGTTTCCACCCCCATGCTTCACAGTAGGTGTGGTGTTGTTTGGATGCAACTCAGCATTCTTTCTCCTCCAAACACGACGAGTTGAGTTGATACCAAAAAGTTCTATTTTGGTTTCATCTGACCATATTACATTCTCCCAATCCTCTTCTGGATCATCCAAATGCTCTCTAGCAAACTTCAGACGGGCTTGGACATGTACTGGCTTCAGCAGGGGGACACGTCTGGCACTGCAGGATTTGAGTCCCTGGCGGCGGAGTGTGTTACTTATGGTAGCCTTCGTTAATATGGTCCCAGCTCTCTGCAGGTCTTTCACTAGGTCCCCCCGTGTGGTTCTGGGATTTTTGCTCACCGTTCTTGTTATCATTTTGACCCCACGGGGTGAGATCTTGCGTGGAGCCCCAGATCGAGGGAGATTATCGGTGGTCTTGTAGGTCTTCCATTTTCTCACAATTGCTCCCACAGTTGATTTCTTCACACCAAGCTGCTTAACTATTGCAGATTCAGTCTTCCCAGCCTGGTGCAGGTCTACAATTTTGTTTCTGATGTCCTTTGACAGCTCTTTGGTCTTGGCCATAGTGGAGTTTGGAGTGTGACTGTCTGAGGTTGTGGACAGGTGTCTTTTATACTGATAACCAGTTCAAACAGGTGCCATCAATACAGGTAACGAGTGGAGGACAGAGGAGCTTCTTAAAGAAGAACTTACAGGTCTGTGAGAGCCACAAATCTTGCTTGTTTGTAGGTGACCAAATACTTATTTTCCACCATGATTTGCAAATAAATTCTTTAAAAATCAAACAATGTGATTATCTGGATTTTTTTTTCTCATTTTGTCTCTCATAGTTGAAGCGTACCTATGATGAAAATTACAGGCCTCTCTCATCTTTTTAAGTGGGAGAACTTGCACAATTGGTGGCTGACTAAATACTTTTTTGCCCCACTGTATGCTATTATTACAGTAATAATGATGTCAAGCAGTGAGATTTTAATTACTGTAACTGTATGGTTGCAATTGTGTTTACTATCATGGGTCATGTCTTCATCGTTACTATTGCTACTGGTAAGTTGGACTGTTTCATTTCACTGATATCATCTCCAGTGTGACCCTTAGCCATCATTGACATTTAACTGTTCTGTTTGTCACTATTGTTGTTTTGGGAATTCTTGTTGCTGCTGTTTTTGTCTCTCCCTCTACTGCCCCCCCCCCCCCCCCCCCACCTTTCTCTTCTCTCTTCTTCTTTTCTATTCTTCTTCTTGCTCCGGTCCAGTCGCCCCAAATGGCATAACAAAAACATCAAATAACGGCAAATAAAATTTCATGGTACAGGGAAGTTGTAGCCAACACCTTTCCTGACACAGAGCAAATCTGTCTAGCATGTAAGGGCATTTAGATCAACAATACTATCTGCCCCAATGGCTGGACGGGACAAAAAATAAATAAATAAATAAATAAATAAAAAATAAGGACGTATAATATAAAATCTAAACATATTGTTTCTTTCGAAAATATTGCACAGTAGATGTAGATGTTTACGTTTCAAGGTGCATCTACGTAATCAACCAGCAGGTGGCGGTCGTGCAGCTCTACAGAGTCAAACCGCCAAGGAAGAACCCAATGCGTCCTTAAAGTTATTCGACTCTTCTGATTGGCTAGAACATCCTGTCTTTGATGGTGTACTACTTTTTGCACCAATCAGGAGAAAGCGCGGCGCCGTTGCTCGTTTGAATCATCAGACGCGGAACTCCTCATTCGGACATTCGACAGCAGTCTGTCAGCATCGCTCTCGTCCTCCGAGCACAACTTATCTTGTTCAAAACAGCGACTTTTACTCGACATTTTACCGCAAATAAAATGTCCAAGAAGGAGATTTACTACTCTGACAAGTACAACGACGACGCCTTCGAGTACAGGTAATGGCTGCTAAGCTAACTGGCCGCGTCGTAGCAGCGACTCATTTTTAACGTTTCTCGGCTACCTCCGTCGACAAAATGTCATTTTCACCTGTTGCCTTTGTTCTGAAATAAATAATAGTTGTTTTGTTGGTACGCAAACGGCGTGTCCTTTGTAAATAAAGTTGTGTTTCCCCCTCCTCAAAGGCATGTGGTGCTACCGAAGCAGCTGTCCAAGCTAGTACCTCCAACTCACCTGATGTCCGAAGACGAATGGCGGGGCCTCGGCGTCCAGCAGAGCCAAGGGTGGATCCACTACATGATCCACAAACCGGGTGAGGAACCGGAAGCACACGTTAGATCGACTCTGCCGTCGATACCAGCTCTTTAGGCTCCAAAATCGGCACTCAAATGAAAATATCGATAGTCATTGCAGGTCATGTCTGTGTGTCCTGTCAATCAAGTTTTTAAAGATTTATCATTGAAATGCTTTATTTGTATTGTTCAAAATACAATTTGTACGCCCTTTTCAGTTGTATATTAATTGGCTATAATGTAAATCAGGATAATTTGTAATATTGAATGCTGTAAATGAATAATTTATTAAATAACTTTTTTAAATTTGAACAGACATTAGGTGAATTAGCACAAGGAATTGTCTCAGTATCGCCGATACCAGTCTGAATTTTACTCAAACTCGGCGGTATCGCTGTCCCCTGTATACATGACCACGCCCACTTGTGGTATCCAACTCTCGGCTCCCAAACTGCCGCCTGATTTTTGACAAAAATGTCAATGAATTGAGATTTTTTTGGGGGGCGGGCGATTACCGGCACTCGTGGTGTCAGGGGTGACAGTTCACAAGTTGCACAGACTTGAAATTTCTCACACAGCAACATGCCCCGCTATGAAACAATCTCTAACTTATTTGGCTAAATGGCCACCAAATTAATTTGAGTGGTTGGTTGAAAGGCAGAATGGGTGGGGCTTGGCAACCACTTATTCGTGCAGTGATGATAAAACTTTATGTATACAGCAAGCCAATGTCATGCCTCACAAACAGCAGTCATGACCGATTGTGTTTCTTCCACAGAGCCCCACATCCTGCTCTTTAGAAGACCCCTGGCCAAGGATTAATCTGGAACGCCTCCTGTTTTCTATCGTTGGAGACCTTTCTCGCCAACGTCTACTGTATACACCATTTTATTTATGTCTCATAGGGTTATTGTTTGCTCTTTCAAGTTCCTTTCATTTGCAGAGAAAGTGTGATGGCTGTTGGTCGGGGGTGTCCGTTTGATTGCCCGAGGTATATTATAAAAAAAACAATTTGTTCTTAAGATATGTTTAGCTCAGATGTACATTGACTTACATTGTAGTGCTTTTAAGCATACTGGATGTACAAAATGTATCAAAGTACCCCACTCATGTCCTTTGATTCTTATATAGGCCAAAAAAGTTTGGACACCCCTGGCGTGGAAGGATGTGAAGCTTCAGTTGTACAGTTTTAACATGAAAAATGTTTTGTCCATACCTTTTTTTTTTTTGGTCTTTGTAAATATTTTTTTTTTTACTTGACCCTGAATAAAAATGCATTGTTGCATGAAACGTGCTTGAAGAGAGTAACGGTTAATCGTCTCCATATGGTGAAGTGGGCGTGCAGTAACAGTTCAGTTACAGCTGACAAACTGCTGCACAGCTCAACGGATAAAATGTCCCCTAAAATTGCTGCTAAAATGCAATATGTTTATATTGTCATCTTTTAGATTGATGTTTTGAAACCGACGTTTGAACAGACGACAAATGAAACGACACAAAGTTTTGATTAGTGGGTTATGTCTCCCTCTAGTGGCTTACATTTGCTACACCAGCTAAATCACTAAATTGAGTACTTGACACGCGAAAAAAATGTATGTCTGGTCAATTTGAAAAATCAGTATTGTAGAATAAAGATGACAATTGATGTATTTTGAAATACACAACAAATAATTTCTATAAAATAATTAATTGAAGTTATTTATAACCCTTGAGATATCGAAGCAGAGGGGTGATTTACAATATCGGAATGCAAAAAGAGAAAGAGGACAGAATCATAAAATAGATGTAAATGGTATTTTAAATAATAAAAAAAATATATAATTAAAATAAATAATCAATGATTCAGAACTACTTTAAGAATGAAAACAATTCGCAAGCTCCGTTTCCGATCGGTCATACGCATTACGTTAAACGACGGATTTATGGATATATTGATATTTCAGCACATCGCTAAGAAGACGATACTGTCCAACGTATAGGAAGGTGACAACTAGCTTGTTTTATTCATGATAACCGATACAGGATCAATGTTATACATTCTATTTTAACACTGATATTTTTGCTTTTATTTTCAATGTCAGTATGCCAAAAAAACAACAAAACATTCAGTGAAATCATGATTATGATACATAATTATCATCGGTATGAAAAATTGAATCAAATTGAAGGAGTCCTGGTTGCCCTGATGATAAAGGGGTTTCAGCTACGATACAAAGGGGGGGGGGACGCAAACATCAAGAGTTGGCCGACAGCAAACACTGTAAAGAACCACGTGATCTTTAGATGAATGTAAATGCATATATATATGTATATATATAAAATAAAGATATATATGCACGTACTGTCCTAAAGTGTATTGACCGGGCATACAGAGACAAAATGAAGTACAGGATACACAAACATCGTACTTACTTACACGCGCTGACCTTGATCTCCTGGTAGAAGGACGCATGGAAGCAACCAAGAAGCAGAAGGCTCTCTGGCTTTACAAGCTAAAACTACACATGATGATGAGAAGAAGAATTTAAAAAACAAAAACCAAAAAGAAAAGAAAGACATTCACATTTCTGAAAGCGTTTCCTGATCAATCATGATCAATCTTGTTGATTCTTAGAGGGGTGGAGGGAGGGGGACTCATTGTCCCGTGGGTCCAGAATAGTTTATGACTGTTTGTCCTGCTGGTCCTTTTGGCCCACATGCTCACTCACTTCTTGTTAGAGAGTGAGCATGCAGGCCGAGCTGTACAAGTACTGCACTGTGTAGTGGATGGACGTCCATGCATTTACCTGTCTGTGTGTGAGAGAGACCCCCCCCCCCCTCTAAGGCGAGGCGGGGGCTTTGCTACCGCTGTAATGAACTTGGTATCTGTTGACCGTCTGCCCTTTGACGTGGGCGGACAGGCAGGTGGTCTTGCAGGGGACCATGTCCTCCTCCTCCTCGCCCAGCAGCCACTTCTGCACGCCGCGCTCAGCCATCGGTGTCACGTGCTCCGCCCGCCAGCCCTGGTGCCACTTGTCGAAGCGTTCGTGCTGACTCGCCGCCACGCGGTTCTGGGACTGTCGACCAAGAATCGGAGAACAAAATTAACTTAGGGACAATAAGGCTGATATTTTTAGCCATTGTCATAGCTGGACACATCTATAAACAAACACTATTATGCTAGGTGTTAGCATGCAAATATTAGCATATTAGCATGCTAACATAAGCAAGTAGCATTTTTTAAAAGCCATTTTCATTGCAAGTCACTTGTATAAACGCCACCATTATGCTAGGTGTTAGCATGTAATGTTAGCATATTAACATTTCTAGCATGATAACATTAGCAAGTATATGCTAAAAGCCAGCATAATAATGGTGTAAATGAACTTATGGACAATAAGGCTGATATTTTAGCCGTTGTCATAGGTAGACACATCTATAAACAAACACTATTATGCTAGGTCTTAGCATGCTAAGATGAGCATATTAGCATGCTAACATAAGCAAGTAGCATTTTTTAAAAGCCATTTTATAGCAAGTCACTTGTATAAACACCACCATTATGCTAGGTGTTAGCATGCTAATATTAGCATATTAACATTTCTAGCATAACATTAGCAAGTAGCATTTTTTAAAAGCCATTTTCATTGCAAGTCACTTGTATAAACGCCACCATTATGCTAGGTGTTAGCATGCTAATATTAGCATATTAACATTTCTAGCATGATAACATTAGCAGGTATATGCTAACAGCCAGCATAATAATGGTGTAAATGAACTTATGGACAATAAGGCTGATATTTTTAGCCGTTGTCATAGCTAGACACATCTATAAACAAACACTCTTATGCTAGGTCTTAGCATGCTAAGATTAGCATATTAGCATGCTAACATAAGCAAGTAGCATTTTTTAAAAGCCATTTTTATAGCAAGTCACTTGTATAAACACCACTATTATGCTAGGTGTTAGCATGCTAATATTAGCATATTAACATTTCTAGCATAACATTAGCAAGTAGCATTTTTAAAAGCCATTTTCATTGCAAGTTACTTGTATAAATGCCCCCATTATGCTAGGTGTTAGCATGCTAATATTAGCATATTAACATTTCTAGCATGATAACATTAGCAAGTATATGCTAAAAGCCAGCATAATAATGGTGTAAATAAACTTATGGACAACAAGGTTGATATTTTTAGCCGTTGTCATAGCTAGACATCTATAAACAAAATATTATGCTAGGTGTTAGCATGATAACATTAGCATGCTAACATAAGCAAGTAGCATTTTTTAAAAGCCATTTTCATAGCAAGTCACTTGTATAAACACCACCATTATGCTAGGTGTGAGCATGCTAATATTAGCATATTAACATTTCTAGCATAACATTAGCAAGTAGCATTTTTAAAAGCCATTTTCATGGCTAGTCACTTGTATAAATGCCACGATTATGCTAGGTGTTAGCATGCTAATATTAGAATATTAACATTTCTAGCATGATAACATTAGCAAGTAGCATTTTTAAAAGCCATTTTCATAGCTAGTCACTTGTATAAACGCCACCATTAGCTAGGTGTTAGCAAGCTAATATTAGCATATTAACATTTCTTGCATGATAACATTAGCAAGTAGCATATTAGCCATTTTCATAGCTGGATAATTATGCTAACAGCCACCATAATAATGGTGTTTATATGTTGCTATGATCACGATACCACTGATATACATATTTCACTATCTTAATACTACTAATACACATTTCATTATCATGACAGTCTTTCTCCAATGATTGTAATGGATGATACTTAGTATTTATTATGCAAGTAAATGTGGATAGTATGTGTTAGTTTGTCATGATGAAGTTTACCTTCCGGGCTTTGACCAGCGCTCCCCTGCGGTACATGTAGTCCTCAGAGTTCATGACGAACACCATCTTGTGCGTGTTGAGTTTGAAGCGGCAGTCCAGGCTGCCGGCGTTTTCCACGCCCAGCTGCCGCTGCCACTCGCGTCTGCAGCGCATTGCCTCCACTTGCCGCACCTGCCAGCGCCGGAAGCGACGCAGGTTCCTAGAAGGCCACAAAGGAAGTTGGTCAGCAACAACAACCACTGGTGATCTGGGGAAGCTTGAATGATGAACATTTGGAAGTGAAGCTTGGGATGGCTCTGAACGCTCTGTTTCAGGGGGCGTCGCAAAATTGTTCCTTTGTGGTGTCACAGAGGAGCGGGCTTCCTTATGGGCAAAATGATGTAGTCATATTGTGATATTGTTTGTGTTTGTACCATTTCAAGCTATTCATTCAACGAGAACTGCTTGAATTCCAATAAATAGCTGGAAAAATGGAGGTGTTCTAAACGTTACATTAGTATTTTAATCCTCCAAAAATGGCAACTCTATGCTGCTAAAATATGCTAATATTACAAGTTTTACTCTTTGGGACTTTTTTCTTGTCAGAAAACTTAATATTTGGACTTCCTTCTCCTGAAATGATATATTTGTTGGTTTTTTTTAAATTTAAATGATTTCTTTCGTGACGACTTGTTTGTTGATATTTTGACTATTATTGTAACATGACTGCTGATTTGTCCATTCTAGCTGTTGATGGTTCTTTCCTTTCCTTCCTGTTTAATGATATTTCTAAAAGGTGATCAACTTCCCTTTACTCGTATGTTGGGAAAAGGTGATAAAAGTTTAATCTCGACACAAGTAAGGCAGCTGGAGGAGCGTGGACATAAAGGGTTCCACAGACGCTATATTTACTATACAGAACAGAAGTCAAGGAGTCCAAGTGTCTTACCTGGGAAGAAAGACCGGTTTGAAAAAGTAGCCCTCTGCTTGTGAACACAGACTGGACTCTGTTCCCACAAACTGCTCCATGTAGGTAGACAAGCACTAAAACATGAAATATCAGGCACATATGGGTCATTTCCCAAAGTGACCGGCCACACCCATGATCGTATTCGTCACGCGTGTACCTGAACATCTAAGGGGTCATCAGCCTGGGCCTCCTCCGTGTCCAACAGCTCGATGGTCATCGTCACGTCGCCCTTGTTTTGGATGAACATCACCTGAGAGAAATATGCGAGTGGATACAAGTCACTATGTGTGTTTATCATCATGGTTGGACATTTATAGTGTGTACTACATCACACAGACGGCTACCAAAATATGGAGGACCAAAACTGCCAAAATAATAAATAAATAAATAAATAAATAAAAGTGAAAATAAAAACAAAAATGAAAAAAAAAACAAAAAATTAAATACACAAAAATAAATATAAATGGAAATAAAAACAAAAAAAAATATATATATACATAAATAAATAAATAAATAAATAAAAGCAAAAATAAATGTAGAAATAAATACAAAAATAAATATATAAATAGAATTACATATCAATAAATAAATAAAAGCACTCTGCTCTCATATGTATTTATTTCATGCTGCAGACAATGTCAGCTTGAAATGCAGAAGGAAAAACTATTCAAATGAGGGGGCGGTCCTAAGTGTGACTTGGGTTGAACTGTTCGCCTATTGGTTGATCGACATGTGAGTGCGAAAATCGACTAGGTATGCCTGCAAACAGCCACAGCAAGAGGAAGTCACCACACCACTCTCAATGGCGGTAAATATGGCTGCAATCTCCAGGGATCTCCGTTTGCTAGCAGATATTTCGGATAATGCTTCCCCGGATTACCTGCTTTTCCGGGTGGAAGCCTTATTGGAGCCTGATCTCTCTCCTCCCCGACGGAGCTTTTTCCGCACTCACATGTCGAGTTCACCTCAAGTCATTCACTACGTTTACATGCAGTCAATAATCCGGTTTCTGAAACATTGGGAACAACCTGTTTACATGGCAGAGCAAACAGGGCTATCCCTGTATACATGGCCATTGTAAACACTATCCCGATACGGAGCTATACAAAAACAAAGAACACCAGCAAGGCTTATGGTGGGCAACGCAGGACCGGAAGTACTCGTCTTTCAAGTGCATGACTGCTTTGTCACTGCCACCATCAGGAAGAAAATGCAAGCTATCGTTTGCTGCCGAGATAAAATTGGTCAGGAAGGTGACGAGTCAACCGAGAACCATCAAAAAACAGATCTGCCAAGAATTAGAAGCTGCTGGAACATAAGTGTCAGTGTCAAGCAGCAAAAATCAAGCATTTTTTGCTGCCGTGTAAGAAGGAAGCCCTTGGTCCAAAAGTGGCAACTTAAGGCTCGACTGACGTTTGCTGCTGATCACATGGACAAAGACAAGACCTTCTGGAGGAATGTTCTGTGGTCAGACAAAATAAAAATCCAGCTCTTTGGCCACAATGCCCGGCAATATGTTCAGAGGAGAAAATCCCCAAGAACACCATGCCTACCATCAAGCCCGGTGGTGGTAGTACTATTTTAGCTGCAAATGGAACTGGTGCTTTACAGAGAGTAAATTGGATAATGAAGGAGGATCACCTTCAAATTCAAGATAACCTAAAATCATCAGCCCCAAAGGTTGGGTCTTGGACGCAGTTGGGTGTTCCATCAGGACAATGATGCCAAACATACATCAAAAATGGTAATGAAATGGCTAAATCGGGCTAGAAATAAGGTTTTTAGAACACCCTTCCCAAAGTCCTGACTTAAACCCCTTTGAGAACATGTGGACAATGCTGAAGAAACACGTCCATGTCAGAAAGCCAACAAATTTAACAGAACTGCACCAATTCTGGTCAAAGATTCAACCAGAAGCTTGTGGATGGCTACCAAAAGCGTTTCATTGAAGTGCAAATGGCCAGGGGACATGAACCAAATATTAGCATTGCTGTATGTATTTATTTTGACCCAGCAGATTTGGTCACTTTTTCTGTTAACCTTTAATAAAGTCATAAGAACTTTTGTTTTTTGTGACAAAGTAGTATCTGTTCCAACCACTCTATCAAAGAAAAATGAGAGACGTAGAAATAACTGGAAACCCAAGAGAGCCATGACATTATGTTCTTTAAAGTGTATGGAAACTTTTGACCACAACTGTACATGAGCCAGTATTCAGGCTAGAAAAGGATTAAATCAGGGGTAAAATTCTGATTTTACTCAGGTTATTAGTGTATACATGGCCGTGTGCAACCCGGTTATTGCTGATATTCCGGTTATGGTAGAGTTATTTGACTGCAGGTAAACGTCATACCAGCCCCCAGTATGTCTTTGTACTTCATTGATAATGTTTCTTTCGCTGAGCGTTGAGATGTCACACTTTGTTTGGCAGTCCTTGAACGCACCACATTTACATAAGGCAAAGCCAAAGTGAACTTAAAATAAATTTAATAAACATGAAAAGCCTATTTACAACATTTCTTTCTTTTTTCTGCCATTTGCTGGCAAGTCTAGAACCAAAGCATGTATGGGGCAGATCTGGTCCGGTATCAGGTTCCAACACCAGGGTACTACTACATAATATCACCAGAGGAGATTTCAGGTCTATGAGCCGCGCCTGTGCTTTAAACTGAGCTAGATTAATACTGTATAGACACATGTAGCTAGATTAATACCAACAAACCTAGCTAAAAGAATCAGCAAACATAGCTAGATTAATACCGTATCGGCACGCGTAGCGAGATTAATACCATATCGACACACATAGCTAGATCAATATCAGCAAACCTAGCTAGAACAATATTAGCAATGTACTGGAGCTAAAAGAATCAGCAAACGTAGCTAGATTAATACCGTATCAGCAAAACCTAGCGATATTAATATCAGCAAACCTAGCTAAAAGAATCGGCAGAGGTAGCTAGATTAATACCGTATCGGCAGAGGTAGCAAGATTAATACCATACCAGCATGCGTAGCTAGATTAATATCAGCAAACCTAGCTAAAAGAATCGGCAGAGGTAGCTAGATTAATACCGTATCGGCAGAGGTAGCAAGATTAATACCATACCAGCATGCGTAGCTAGATCAATATCAGCAAACCTAGCTAGAAGAATATTAGCAATGTATCTGTAGCTAAAAGAATCAGCAAATGTAGCTTAGATTAATACCGTATCAGCACACGTGGCAGCTCGATTAATACCGTATCGGCACACGTGGCTAGATTAAATATCAGCAAACCTAGCTAGAAGAATATTAGCAATGTACTGTAGCTAAAAGAATCAGCAAACGTAACTTAGATTAATACCGTATCAGCACACGTGGCAGCTCGATTAATACCGCATCGGCACACGTGGCAGCTCGATTAATACCGTATCGGCACACGTGGCAGCTCGATTAATACCATATCGGCACACGTGGCTAGATTAAATATCAGCAAACCTAGCTAGAAGAATATTAGCAATGTACTGTAGCTAAAAGAATCAGCAAACGTAACTTAGATTAATACCGTATCAGCACACGTGGCAGCTCGATTAATACCGCATCGGCACACGTGGCAGCTCGATTAATACCGTATCGGCACACGTGGCAGCTCGATTAATACCATATCGGCACACGTGGCTAGATTAAATATCAGCAAACCTAGCTAGAGGAATATTAGCAATGTACCGTAGCTAAAAGAATCAGCAATCGTACCTAGATTAATACCGTATCGGCACACGTGGCTAGATTAATTATAAGAATTCTAGCAAACTTGGGTATGAGGATCGGATGTGAAAAGTGTGGATTGGTGCATCCTAAACGGGAAGGTGGGGATAGATGTAGTGGTTTTGGGTTTCTAAACAAGGGATTAAATACTAACTGAAGATCTAATGTGAGAATAAATGTGCTGACAATGAAATATGTGTAATGTGTATTTGGATGGTAAACGGTGTTTGTACTGTATGTAATGTGTGTTCTGTGTACATAAGAAGCTGTCCTCGTAGGATAGCGGTGAGCATGTTATTTGTCATCCAGCCCAGGTATGGCATCCCTTTATATTGTGTGGGTGTACCTAATGTTGTGTCCAGCGTATACAACGATGTGTGCTGACCTTGAAGCAGTTCTCCTCAGCCATGGCTCTCTCAGCCTTCCACTGGTAGCTGGTCTCCCAGGCGGCTCGCACACACTGCGATGAGAGGTTGCCCCCAGCGGCACCCCTCTTTCTCTCGGCCAGGTAGAGCTCCACCACCTGCAGGCACACCTCGTCGCTCACCAGGTGCTGCAGCTGGGGTGGTACGAGACAAAGGGGGAGGAGCTGAGACGTGTGTGTGTGTGTGTGTGAGCGACATGCGGCTGGAACCTGCGTGAGGCGTACCTGTCTGATGATGTTGTGGATGACCTTGTCGATGGTGAAACCGATGTAGGCGTGGATGGTGAACATCTCCCGAAGGGTGTCTTCATACTGAGTGGAGTCCAGGTTGCCATCCAGCAGGCTGCGTACCATGTCTAAGAAGGCGGGGTAGTACTCCTCCAGCTCCACCTCACCTACACATAGTGGATCCAGTCATTTTATTCACCGGTATTGCTAATGTCGGGCTGACCAAACATTCCCACCAAGAGATACATCCTGAAAGATGAAGCTCTGTTATTTTGTTTATGTTTAAATAGTTATGTACTGTATATATTAAAAAAAAAAATCTTTATGTGCTAAAATTATTCCCAACAATAATACAAGTTTATTCCATTTACGGGGTGATTGAAAGGTAACACCCCATTTTAAAATTCTTATTTATATGTTGTTATTTTCGCAATTGTTTTGTGGTTGTATGGGAATTAAATCTATGTTCATGTTTTCTTTTCAAACCAATTATTTACTTTTACATTTCAGAGCCCTACACTGCTAGTTTATATTTTTAGCATGCCGTGGGGCAAAAAAAAAAAAAAAAAAGCTACAGGCCACAAATGGCCCCCAGGCCGCACTTTGGTTTCCAGTCACTGGGGGTGTGTGGTGTACAAACTAGCATCACTGGCATTAACAGCTGTGGCTGTAGGCAACCGGCACGCACACATGCTGGCTTTCTGCCGTGTTGTGTCAATAAATGAGCTTACGGGCAGAGAGCTACGTTGTCCTTTCCACTTTGTCATCCACTTCCCAAATGTGCTGAAGTTAATAAAATGCTTCTGTCGAGCATTCAGATGTTGCATTTTGTTAGCCAGTCCTTGAACGCACCGTTGTGTGCGGTGTCTGGCTACACTGTGACACCAGTTCCATCTGCCCATCATGAGTAGCATACGTTTTATTCTTGAAATGTGCATGTAATAGTGAACAGTGGTGATTGAAGAGAAAAGGGGAGGCTTCTGGAGTGGAATCTACTGATTCCAACATCCGCTCTTATTGCAAAAGTTGATCTGAAATCAGATGAGAATGTCAAAGTCAAGCCATCAGGAGTGTGTGGAGGGGCGGGGAGTTAGCCATGAGTCAAAAATAGACTTTGGGCGTATAAATGTTTGTCATTGGCTGGTGTCCTTGGATCGTAACTCCCATTAAAAGGGGAGGCTCTACTGTACCGTGTATGAATGATAGAATTATACGTTACTTACTGGGCTGTTTGAGGCGCAGCTCCATGGCGAGGTCACAGGCTTTTTCCCGTCTCCCCTCGGCCACAAGCAGCCGTTCCCTGCTCTGCTCGGCACGGTGATCCAGCAGCTGGCGCTCTGCCTGCCGGTACACGCGCAGCAGACGCGAGCAGAGAGTCTGGTGCAGCCGCAGAAAGAAATACCAGTTGTTGTTGACGAAGAAAAGGTTGTAGACGCCATCCAGCTCCTTCTGGTGCTCGGCTTCGGGGTCTCGCAGGTCCACCTTCTCCGCCGTTGCGCCTGAACTCGTCTCCGTGGGCGCAGATCCTGTGGCGGAGCTGGTGGCCGTGGCAGTTTGGATCGTGCTGCCGGGGGTGCTGGAGGATTCCGTGTCTGCTGGTTGGGGAGGGCTGCCGCGTCTCCGTCTGGACTCGCTGTTTAATTGCTGCTGGCTTTGGGGCTGGGTCTGAGCTTGGGCTGGTTGCGGTTGGGACTGACCACTGGCGGCTGCTGATGCATTAGAGATGTTGGCGTTTCCTCCTGTAGCTGCTGCTGCTCCTCCTGCTGCTGCCGTTACAGCTGCTGCTCCACCTGCTGCCCGCTCTCCTCCGTCCTCGGGCTCGGCCTCCTCGTCCGTCCATTCTTCCGTGTCGCTGAGCTCGCCGCGGCGGGAGAAGAACAGGTCGGGAACAAAGTGCTGGATGATGCGCTTGATGTGGTCTTTGTCGTCCTTGTGGATGGTGGGCTGGCGCTTGACGTGGTAGATGATGAGCGCGGCGGCGTCCTCCAAGATCTGCTTGTCCTCGTACGTAAACACCATGTGAGGCTCGCTGGTAGCGGTTGTACTGGAGCCGTTGCGACTCTGCTGGCCGACGCCGCCTTCTTCTGTGCTCTGCTCCTGCCGCTAAGACAAATGCCAAGATGAGTACAGATGAAGGAATAGCATCAATGAGCTCCGTCTTAAAGGGGATGAGCAATCATCTGCTGTGTACAGTAAACCTCGGATATATCGGATTCAATTGTTCCCACTGGTTTTGTCCGATATAAGCGAAATCCGTTATATGCGTATACCGGAAAATGTCAGTTTTACGCATATATGGGATTTATATCCGGTATATGCGTAAATGGGATTTTATCCGTTATAAAAAGGCACTTCCTTGACTATGTTTCCAATGTACCTGGACGCGCAGGCAACGCTGCAAACGCTGCAAATGACGTCGTATAGCGGCCTGTCACGATTCGGCGAATCGGAGCGCCACGATGCGGCCATCCGATATATGCAAGGGAAATTTCATGGAAATGCATTGGAACGGGACTGGAGATTTTGTCCCAAATAGGCGAAATCCGTTATAAAAAATCCGATATATGCAATGAATTTTTATTGGAAATGCATTACAGAAAAATTGGTTCTTTTTTATCTGTCCGTTGTGAGCGAATTTCCGATATATCCGAGGTTTACTGTAGTAGATTAAAAAAAAAACACGAAGATGGCAAACAGTAAACGGGAGCTAAAGAGTAATGAGGCAGACAGAAAGGTATCATACGAGGCCTAGGACAATCATGAGACTAAAACATGACAAGATTGATCCTTTAGATAAAAAAAACTCATCACACGATAAAAGAAAATATACTTAAATAAATCATTTTGCCGGCATCTGTGTATTGCTGTGTGTGTGTGTTCCTCGTCTCTCCCTTCCAAATGGGCAACAAGAGTTCACTCTGGGCATTAGTTCACCACCCCAGCGCTCCACAAAGAAAAAGCCAAATGACCCCCCCGTGTGGGAATATAATAATGGGCCAGGTGAGCCAATGAGGCGTTATGCCGAATGTATTTCAAAGTGGTAGGAACATAAAAGGCAACAACAGAGCCTTTGTCCCAAAAGTCAACACATTTGCTCAGCACAGTAAATACAAATGGAAGAGCGCGACACAAAGTCACTGGAAAAGAAATGCTGCTCTTTAATACTGCTGAAAAGCCAGCATTTCAAGAAATGCTCCAAGTGTTTGAGAAAAGACGTCACAAACGGCACTTCCACAACTTCAGAGTGAAAGATTGACATTTGAAAGGAAATATTGCATCATTACGATATTGCCTTAAACTGGCCCGCACGGTGGTTAGCATGTAGGCCACAGCCAGGAGATCAGGAAGACCCGGGTTCGATTCTCCGCTTGGTATTTACAATTGAATTTTCTCTGGAGTTTGCATGTTCTCCCTGTGGGTGCGTGGCTTTTCTCCTGGTACTCCGCTTTCCTCCCCAATTCCCAAAACATCCATGTTAGCATCGTTAGCCACCCCAAATTGTCCATAGGTATGAATGTGAGTGTGAATGGTTGTTTGTCTATATGTGCCCTGTGATTGGCTGACCACCAGTCCAGGGTGTACCCCGCATCTCACCCAAAGACAGCTGGGATAGGCTCCAGCATACCCCCACCCAGTGAGGATAAGCAGCATAGAAAATGGATGGATGGATGGTTTATACTAATTTTTAAAAATGCTGACAATAATATCGTTTAGCTACATTTACAGTCCATATTTTCACAGAAAACCGATTGACCGATGAACAAATCTAACAGTTACGGATTGTAAAAGTACCCGATGGAGGGGTAGGATTCCTACTCCTTTTGGACATGTGGAACTGTGAACTGATTATGGGATGCACTCAACTGTAATCTGATCAAATGAAATAAAACCAGTACCATTTGTGGGACAAACATTCAAAAGCATGTGAACAACAGTTTGTTGTCCAGTCATATTTTTTCATTGTACTTTCCTCTAGATTAAAGTTCAAACCTCATCTTGTTCTCGTAGACCCAATCTCATGCATTGACCGTCTTATTACGCTAGTTGGGTGTGCCGTGACACCCCTACTAAATACTCTATTACTGCTCAAATCCGAGTGCTTGTGATGCTATGTTGGATACTACAGTACCACATCGTTACGGTGTTACTGCTGCTTTTATTCAGTGAGTGAGCATCATAATTATTTGTGGCTGTAGCTACCGTTAAGTGAGTTGCTTGTACCTCGTCGTAGACGCTTTCGATCTCGTTGAGAAGGCTCTTGGAGCGCAGGGCCTTCATGTCGTTCTGCTTGAAGTTGACTCCTTGGTGGTCCAACGACTTGAGGTAGGCCTTCTCGTACTGCTCCCTCCAGATCTTGTTGAAACCCTGCTGGGCCTCCCTCCACTCCTCTTCCTTGGCTTTCAACCTGCGGGTTCAAAGTGCACAGCAAAGTTCACTTTCAGGCTCGGGCAGCAGTGGAGGGAGGAGAAGGTGACGCATTCAATCCCAGTCATCTTTCAAAAGACATCCCTCTCAGTAGCGGCCATTTATGACCATTCTGACACATTTTTTCACGGCACACAGAATATTGTGTTCTAGGGCTATATAGACATGGTATATGCACACAGTTTAGTTCCAAATGTGAAAATTAAATATAGTTCATGGCGTTATATTTGTATATCCATCCATGCCGCTTATCCAATTGTAGTGGTTTAGACATTTAAGATATGCCTTTATTCGTCCCTCAGTGGGGAAATTTGTATATTTTGATGGAATATATATATGGCTACATTTGTGTCAAAGTGAAAGTTGTGCTTGAAATATATTGTAAAATGTAATGTAAATTGAAATGCTTCTCCCTATTTTTTTGCTAAGTGATATTTTGCTGTAAGGTACCCATGTTCTACTGCTAAGAGTCTACTCTTTCTCTTAGTATTTCCATGGTTATACAGTAAACCTCGGATATATCGGATTCAATTGTTCCCACTGGTTTTGTCCGATATAAGCGAAATCCGTTATATGTGTATACCGGAAAATGTCCGTTTTACGCATAAATCGGATTTTATCCGTTATAAAAAGGCACTTCCTTGACTATGTTTCCAATGTACCTGGACGCGCAGGCAACGCTGCAAACGCTGCAAATGACGTCGTATAGCGGCCTGTCACGATTCGGCGAATCGGAGCGCCACGATGCGGCCATCCGATATATGCGAGGGAAATTTCATGGAAATGCATTGGAACGGGACTGGAGATTTTGTCCGAAAAAGGCGAAATCCGTTATAAAAAATCCGATATATGCAATGAATTTTGATTGGAAATGCATTACAGAAAAATTGGTTCTTTTTTATCTGTCCGTTGTGAGCGAATTTCCGATATATCCGAGTCCGATATATCCGAGGTTTAGTATATAGCGCTAGTCCACAATGTTCTGTCTGCCATGAAAGACCAGTCCGAATCCTGTAAAATGTGCGCTACTGGAGGGGATGTCTTTGGACAAATGTCTGGTCGCGAAGGAGTTCATATGACTGCGCTCCCACCTCTTGAGAACCACGGGTACGGCCGTGGCGGGGCTCCTCTTCAGCCCCTCGATGATCTCGGGGGCCTTGTCGCCGTAGATGCGGTAAACGGCGCGACGCTGGATGACCTCGGAGGTTCCGCCCAGGCAGTCGTCTAATCGGAAGCGATCCTGGTCCTCGGGCGAAAGGCGCGACAGCTTCTTCTGGACGCTCTCCAGCACGCGTATGGTGGCCAGGTTGGTCTCCAGAACCACGTCCAACTAGAAGGGAGACGCCGATGCTCTGAAGACCACGTACCGTTTTCTTGGAGTGCATGGTGACTTTGTGAAGCATACCTCAAATCTTTCATCCTCGCAGCGGTGCAGCTGCTCCTCATAGGGAGTCTTCTTGGAGCTGACGAAGGTGGAGTCCTCTGACCAGGACGGGAACGACACCCATGTGTCATTTAACACCTAACCAATGCAAATAACAGGGGACGGTTTTCACTTCACAGAGAACAGTTTCTTGCATGCATAGTCAAGTAGACACACCTCCTTGCACAAGGCGGTGCGGCCGCTGCATTTGGGCTGCTGGTAGGTCTTGGGCAGCGCTCTGTAGCTGGAGCCCAAGCGTTTGCAAGAGGCATAGTCCACCTCTCTGCCTCCACCTCCCTCCATGTAGCGATCAGACAGCCCCGACACGGCATGAGAGAGCTCTTTGTCTCCCAGAAAGGACTTGAACTGCGTGTACACTTCAGGAAACTTCCTGGAAGGAGTTTAGATTCAATCTTGAGCGATAGAATCCAATAATCCAAGCGTTGCCCCCTCAACACAGCACTAGCATTTTTCCTGTGTGTGCTTGTTTTCCTAATTCTATTCAGTGATCGGTAAGTGAGGCAAATTACAGTCATACTGTATACTGCATACTATAATGCAGTAAAAGGCAGTGCAAAGCATCTAACATCCAGGGATACAGATGATGAGGCAATAGCTAGTGGTATAGTACTTCATTTAGGAAGTAACTTGCCAACACTTACCCCAGGAACGGCGTGACGAGCTGGAGCAGCTCCGCTCCCGAGACCACCTCCTGGTTGAACAAGGCAATGCAGCGCAAGAAGTTCTCGTACACTTCCTGGCTTTTAAACAGGCGGCGAACCTGAGTGACATCACATCACGTCCACACTTGAACAACACGTGACAACAGCGCACTAGTCTACCGTGGAAGTAGGTCGAGGCTGCTCACCTTATCAAAGAAGGAGAACTCTCGTAAGACTCCGTGTTTGCCCACCGAGGCGATGGACTGATCTTTGGTACAGGAATACTTCATCTTTTTCTTTCGGGAGAAAAGAGCAAACACGTGGAGCCGCTGCATCACGTCATACATCAACATCAAGTCGCTGCTAGTCTTCCAGTACCTTGAGTAGTGGGGACATGTGGGGCAACAGTATGGGTCTGGGCCGCTTTTTGTTCTGTTTGGTGATCATGTCGTCGTCATCTGGTCTTTTTAGCTGCTCTTTCGCTCCCGTCAGCGAGTTCCCGGTGAACTGTTGATAACGCATTTGAATGAGGAAGGAGTTAAGCACATGTGACATTTGGTTCATTACCACAAACATAATGCTATCAGTGTGACATTTATTGCCCAGGAAAGGTCTAGGGGTGTCAAAGGATTTCTCGTTTAGAAAACTAATGTGGGCACTAGGCCTGGGATGATAATACATTCATTAATGACAATAAATGAAAATCAAGTGGATAATCAATATATTGCCGTGTGCATGTGTCATCCCTTCATTTGCTACATTAAACAATGGCATGAACGGACTGAGCCCTTCTGTCACTTATACAGGTGAGTGGAGCATCCACACGGAGTGCAGGATGC
Organism: Doryrhamphus excisus; assembly: GCF_030265055.1. Classification (NCBI taxonomy): domain Eukaryota; kingdom Metazoa; phylum Chordata; class Actinopteri; order Syngnathiformes; family Syngnathidae; genus Doryrhamphus; species Doryrhamphus excisus. The sequence goes on from NC_080470.1 coordinate 14,007,494, forward strand.
AAGGTCATGTAGCAGAAATTCAGATATAGCAACGTATTGTCATATTTTCTTGAGGGCCGTCAAGGGATTAACATGATTAATCGTGATCAATTGCATTTTTTGGTATATAGTTAACTCAATCACACTTAATCACAGCTAGAAATACGTTTTTAACCAGTAATAAGTAAATGAGTAAGTTGAGTAAAACTGATACGCAACTACAGCGTAAAGGGATACAAATTTGGGAAATATGGGAATTATTCCATTTAGAAATCCCCACGTTTTTGCATGTTTAACGCACTGTTTAACTTTCTCCCACACTGCACAGTATAGTAGTCTTTCACCTCATTAGCTCCAAAATGATGATACTATGTGGAAATGCCTAAAGGTAAGATGTGACGACCTTATTGGGTGGTAATGTACACGTTTGTTAGTACACTACTTCTCCGAAAATCAGTCCAGGCCGGTACTTGTGGATGGTGGCTCTGTATTCATCTTGTCTTTTGTTGTTCCCGTCTTCGTTGGCCACAATATGTAACAAATAGGATCATATAGATGGCTATAGTGCACGTACGTATGGGTTGCTGATGTGTTGAAAATCTTCCCTGGTGACTAGCTAGCCGTTCTGCCAGGGTGACACTAACGCAAGCTCCCAATTAGCAGTCCTGCCGTTAAGCAGCTTCTGACACAACTTTTAGCTCGCAGTTCAAAGTTCAAATCAGGCATCTAAAAATTAATATATATATATTTTTTTTAAACACTCTTATACCAAGCTAGCATTGTAGAAATGACCAAAATAACAGCAAAGGAGAGGCGACGTACTACTGACAACTCAACTCAACCCAGAGCAACAGTAGGAACATAACTTTGTCTTGCTGCAAGAGCCAGCTGCCAGGGTTTTGAAGCTAAACGTACCAATCAAAATACACTTTTCTTTCTCCATTTCTTCAATATTTACTCCCGCTTTGTGATGTTCAAGGGAACGTCTGTTATCAACACATTAACTTTTTGACAGGCCCTAATCATTTTTAATAGATTTTTGGGGGGTATCAAAGTAATGTTTTCTTGTCGACCCAATCTCATGTATCGTCTCATGACACCCCTCCTAATGTGTACTAATACGGATGTAGCACCACTGACCAGCGATCTCTTTGCGTCGGGCAAGAATTGGCCAAACTCGGCCAGCAGGTCCTCTTGGCCTTTGAAAAGACTGGCGACCTTGGAGAAGACCTCATCTTCAGTCATCCCGCTGGCACCACGACCGCCTCGGCTCTCCTTCACCTCCAGCTGCTCCTTCTGTGAGGTGGAAGGAGGTGGGAATACCGTCAAGCAGCAATGAGTCACGCCGGGTGGAGGAAAAGGCCAGAGTGTGGCCATAAATGGCAACGCGACAAGTTAGAGCATCACAGCACTTGGGCAGAGCCATACCTGATATGTGTGAAGGATCTCCAGGAAGGCTCTGTAGATCTCCGGATGGTCCAGAAAGCGGTTTTTGATCTTGTTTACGTAGCTGATGGCACTGTCAAACTCTACCGGGCTGGTCTCGGAGGCGGGCGGGGACACAGACGAGGTGGCGGCCTGGTTCTGACTCTCTCTGCTGGCCAGGGGAAGGGACAGTCTGCTGGGGTTTTCCGGCGGTCCGACCGAAGAAGACGTCGACGATGACAGGGACTCCGCAGATGTCGCCTTGACATCGCTCGTTTGGGCGGGTCCGGCTTCAGAGTTGGCGGCGGACGTGCTGCTGGAGGTTGACGTCACCGCAGACGGGGTGACGCTCTTTCCCTGTTGGCCGGGCGACACCTGAATGGATGATAAAATAAGAGGCTGAGTGCTCTGCCAGGTGGTGCCAGCCCGTGTTGCAAAAGTAAAAAAAATTTTAACACCCAAACCACCCATTGTTCCCAAAAGCATCTCATTAGAATTCTTCAAACCATGTATACATGACAGTGTGTGTTGGAGTATCAACATTTCAGCATCTTGGATGAAGGGTCACTTTGGGCCACCTGTAAAGTAAACAGCCACAGCTCGCCACTTTCCAGTCCACACATTGGTGCCGCTAAAGAGCCCCAAATGTCCTTCACACAGGACAGTCGACTCGGAGGATGTGTAACGAACAGCTGCATAACTTTCCTGGCGAGTGTAAAAGCAAATGTTTGCTTAGCGAAATGGGCAAATCAACACACGTGCGCGTGTCCGCACGTGCATGTTTGCACGGCTCCTGCAAAACCCATTTCAATTATTTACCTTTGGAACCCACACTGCAAATCTGATATGAATTACAAGCAAAAATCAGTGGCGGAATGAACACCTCAAACGCAACTGCAGAGAGCATCAGGCACCTATTAGGGGCAGGAATTGTTGACAGTAATCCACAACTCGGTCATGGTAATGATGTTACAATCAACCCCAATTGTTTGTTTCCATAATGAAACATTTAGCAACGTTTGCCTGTCTGAGACAGGGATGTGTACCCGAACGCAGCACTGAAATGCCACCGGTGCCGATGTCTGCTGTAGTCAGTGGAAAGAAAGGGTACGCAGGAAACGCAGTCCACACCAGAAGCACCAATGTGAGAAATTATGGCTCTCAATCTCTCAATCAATCAATTGGTAGTCAGCGTAGTCAGTTAGTGGTCGGGTCTGGAACCAATTCATTTCTGATGTCATATTTGGTGGTTAGGACAATTTGCGTCGGGTAAATGGACCTATAATGCCAGACTCACACCGACTACGGTCAGCTCCGGAGCTGCAAAAGATCCGTGTCAACATAACACAAGCAAGTAACCACACTGGGTTGATATGCAACTCTTGCGTGTAGCATTTACTACCAAACACAGCTGTTACGCTACCAACTTTGCCACAATTCTCCATCACTTGTGTATTTCTGCTCTAGCTGTGTACAATGTAGTATGTCCTTAAAAAGGGACCTGCTATGATTTTTCCACTTGTCTGTTGTTAAATGTTATATTCTGGTGTTTAACCATGCCAAAGTTTCACATCATGATGTCTCTGCATTAGGAAGTGAGCCCTGAAAGAAGTTCGGCATAGCTCTGAATGCTCGCTTTCAGGGAGTTTTTTTCTAAGACTGTCTCTCTGTGTGTCACAGCGAGTCAGACTTCCTTATATGGGTGTCCCAGGGTACGCCTGCCCTCCTTCTCGCTCTGCTGCACTCTTGTGGAAGCTTTCACCGTGTTAATTTTCAGCAAGTAAGCAGTTGTCAGTGTAGCATTATAGAGTGTGCGTACAGGGAGCGTCTTAAATTCATGCATGCAAATTACAGTAAACCTCGGATATATCGGACTCGGATATATCGGAAATTCGCTCACAATGGACAGATAAAAAAGAACCAATTTTTCTGTAATGCATTTCCAATAAAAATTCATTGCATATATATCGGATTTTTTATAACAAATTTCGCCTATTTCGGACAAAATCTCCAGTCCCGTTCCAATGCATTTCCATGAAATTTCCCTCGCATATATCGGATGGCCGCATCGTGGTGCTCCGATTCGCCTTTTTATAACGGATAAAATCCCATTTACGCATATACCGGATATAAATCCGATATATGCGTAAAATGGACATTTTCCGGTATACGCATATAACGGATTTCGCTTATATTGGACAAAAACCTGTGGGAACAATTGAATCCGATATATCCGAGGTTTACTGTACAAGCTCACCCATGTCTAGAAACACAGATGGTCCCGTGAAAAACGTGGAATGACCACATTTCCACGACGAATGTTGTGCCAGGACGGTCTGCACTTGATAAAACGCCCTCACATCTGGCCTCTCCTGACATTACCACTCTTAGAGTTCATACATGGAAAGATACGGCTCTCCAACAAGTAGATCGTGAGCTACCAGTAGCTCCTAAACACTTTCAAGTACCTCTCCAAAGGTTTTATTCGTTTATTATCAACTCCTATGACCACAAAATTAGAAAGTGGGGTTCAGCAGTAGTCTGGAAGTTGCCCGGAGCGCTTGGGACTGTGACCAATCACAGTGGAGTGGGTGTGCCCAGGGGCGGGCGGTGGGTGGAATAAATTAAGAGTGTTTTGGAAATCCAAGAAAATACAGCTGGAATGGGTGCAGATTCTGGAAGATTTAGAAATCTTTGTGCGGGTTATTGTGTGTAGCTGCTCTATAGGAGTCCACAAAGGGCTGAATAATACAAGGGGCCAAAAATTTGTAGGTAATACTGCAAAACATTTTGTTCTTTGCACTTTTTGTCACACACTAGGGTTGGGCTATATATATATATTTTTAATGCACCAGTATAGATTGTTGCAATGATAAAAAATGGCTAATACTGGTATAAATGATAAAGCTGTGTTGACAACGTTGATGACGGGAAAGTATTTACTCTGTGGACCTCCTGACCTAAACAGGTTAAAATGGTGATAAACTCCGGCGAAAGCTGTCTGAATCTCCTCGTACAGAGCATGAATAGAAGTCAGCAGGAGTTAACTTAATTTAGGACACCAAGTAGTTGTGCGTGTGTTGGATGTTGAGTATATTTTCACCACGTTGTGTTTTAATTCTCTCGTGTAAGGAAGGTTTTACAATGTCCGATGAAGATGTGCAGATTCTGAGTGAAAAAAAATATGAGAAACACGTTTATTTTGAACGCAGTGCATCTTAGAAATAATATAAATAAATATTTTCCACACACTTCCGTGATTGTCCTTCAAATTAAGAGTGTTGTTTGCCCAAATATCTTCCATATGCAGTTGGAATGGCATGGGTGACTACATCTTCCTTCATGACAAGCACAGGCAACAGTTGGTTGGAGATTTAGTCGCAATGTGTGCAGAGGCCGACATCCATTAGAACAGTTAGCCAGATTGTTACCAATAAATACATGGTCTTTACAGTTTGAGACAAGTTTTTATACAAGACTGAATTTCAATTTTATATCGTCATATCGTGAAACAGGTTAATGTCCATATCGCCCATCTCGAGCACACACACACACACACTTGTGGGTTTTATTTCATACTGGTAATTGTATTTTTTTTTTTCAATTACTGAAGTATTTAAATGACTATTCAGTTCAACTTGCATGTCACAAAACTCTATGAGGAAGAAGAGGCATTGTTGGAGGCATGTAAAAACTTCTCAATTTTTTCAACTTCAAAACTTGGGGGGCTATATGCTTTCCAACTAGTGTAATATTTTAGTAAGGGTACTCTCATGACCCAAATTCTCATGTTCTTTATTGAGTGAAAGGAAAGCTTTTGCCCATCATCCACAAAGTCTTATGTATGAGATGAACATGTCTCTTTTCTGTGCGTTCTAAAGATATAAAAACAGATAAAGTGGCGGCTCATAATTCCGCCCATAACGGCTTCTGGGGACAAAAAAGCGACGACAACACTGCATTTACATAATGTGACCTGCATATTAACCAAGCAACATTGTTATTATTAACATTTTTACACCCAAGAACTACATCAATGGCATAGTGACACCTCACCACAGCGCATCGGCTAGCTACTAGCCGGCTCGGGACCAGCTTCACCACACACACACACACACTACATAGTGGATCTTTTCCTTTTTGTGTTATGTGAAATCAATGCACCCAGGAAGGAAGTTATACTAAATACTACAAGTATGACATGTTAGCATCAATGTAGCAGTTGCTACATGTATACATGTAGAGAGGTGTTAAGAGGGTGGGCTGCATGACGGACGAGTGGTTAGCACGAAGGCACCATGCCCTGTGATAGACTGGCGATAGTTGGCTGGGATAGGCTCCCGCTCACCCCTGACCCTGAGTGAATGCAATCTGGCTCGTCTTTCAGGTGTGGCCCTGCAGATGGCGACTCACCTGTGAGGAGAACGGCGACTGGAGGAAGGCAATTCCGTTCTTCGGGACCTCTATCCGGTAGCCGGGTGGCAGGAAAGCATTGAAGCCCAAGACGAGGTCAGGGTGCCCGTGGAAAAGTTGGGACACTCTATTTATTACTCCTGGGGTGTCGATGCTACAGAAGAAATCAGACAACATTAATATCATGCACAGCACCCCGCCCCCCCAAATCTTATCAAAGTCATCAGTGTACAGCAATACATACTTACAAGCCATTGAAAATGTGTCAACACAAGTACTGAGATAAGTTTCAAGCATCGTGGTGGTAACCTCCGAGTCTGCGGCTATACGAGTGCTGCCGGCATTGGGGAGCTGAGGTTCATTGAGGGGTATGAATGCCAGCATATACTGACATTCTGAAGGAGAGTATGATCCCCTACCTCAGGAATCTGGGCCATTTTCCAACATTAAAACCCTAAACACACTTTGGAGATGCCAAGTGCCTTGCTGGGAGAGATGAAGGTTATGGCGTGGCCAGGCATTAAGCCAGATATTCACACTAGGGGATGGGGCCCTTCCCATCCACTATCTGCATCGCTGATACCGCCCGCGGAGGTGTCCGATCCAGGAGCCATGTCTCTGCTTTAATGTCAGCAAACGTAACCAAAAGAGCATGTGTCAAACTCAAGGCCCCTTGGAAGCTAGCTGGGAATAATGCGTGTCAATCATCTTTTTCCTTCTACACGTATTTCTGCTTACATTTTGACTGACAAATTGTATGGCGTGAAGTTCATTCCCAACAAAAGCTAACTGCTAAACCTCTGTATCCACTCACTCCAATGCGCACAGAGAGATGCAGAGTGAACCCTCTTGTCATCCAGCCTGTGTGGCACAGAGAGACAATCAGATGAAACGCTTTAATTATCGCAGTCATCATCCACGGTATCGGAATCGTAGCGTATCGGTGCATGCCTAATTTGGACAATAATGACTTGTTTGGGGCGGCACGGCGGTCGAGTGGTTAGCGCGCAGACCTCACAGCTAGGAGACCGGGGTTCAATTCCACCCTCGGCCATCTCTGTGTGGAGTTTGCATGTTCTCTCCGGGTACTCCGATTTTCCTCCCCCATTCCAAAAAGGTTAATCGGCGACTCCAAATTGTCCATAGGTAAGAATGTGAGTGTGAATGGTTGTTTGTCTATATGTGCCCTGTGATTGGCTGGCGGCCAGTCCAGGGTGTACCCCGCCTCTCGCCCGAAGACAGCTGGGATAGCGACTCTCGTAAAAGGAAAAAGCGGTAGAAAATGAATGAATGACTTGTTTGTTGACTGCAGCTGTACAGTGACTACTCAACTCCATCACAGCTACTGTGCTACAAGAAGCCACAACCATATTAAAAAATGGCCACTGAAAGTCAAATAATAATGTGATAGGTCAGACAAGTGAAATACCTCTGCGACTTGAACTCCTTCATGATGTCGAGAAACTTGTTGTATATGCCGGGGTCATTGGCAAAACGGATTTTGACCTGGTCCAGGTATGACAAGGCATCTTCCACCTGCAGCAAACAAGGACAATGAAAAGCAGTTGGAGCATCAAGAGCAAATCCCCAAGCAGGATGCTGAATCAGCTCTGCTGCAGTTCAATAGCGTACTCGTCATATTTAGCCCAATAACTACATCGCCGCATCGTTCGTTGTCCCGTTCAATAGCGCCGTCAACAAACGCGCAAGTTTGCAGCTGTACGGTGTGTACAAGTAAATAGATACGTAATTAAATGCGTGGGTACCAAAACACGCCGGGAGGGGTGTTGGGGGGGGGGGGGGCTTTGTTCACGGTTCGGTGTCTGTCTTTATTCGCTACAGCCAACTCGGATGAGGTTGGGGTGAAAATAATGTGTCCACACAAAGCATTGTCACACATATCTTTGGAGGGCTACTCGTGTTAGCATTAGCCAGCCAACGGGCGACAATAACTCCTAACACATTTTTTTTTACACTCGCTTGAGACGAGGCTACCGTCGCCCATTTTAACCAGCTTACAGCCAAAGGGAAGGGAGAGTGTGTGTAAAGAAGCGGGTGTTCGAGTGAAGTTAGCCTCTCTGTCGGCTGCTAGCCTGGCTGACGTCCTCCACTTTGTTCCTTTGGCTGAGAGAGAGAGAGAGGAAAAAAGGGGGACAAGGAGGAACTTCCCACCAGCGAGCTGCTTCGGGCTTTTTGAGTTTGCTCTCGCCAATGACACGACCAAAAGCACAAAGTAGCACCGAGTCGGCTGTCACTTGAAAAATGCAGTTTACAACATTTAAGCGCAAATGTCAACGTTGTGTGGTGGAGCGGTGAATTACTTTTAATTTAGGCCGAGCGAGGTTAGCCAACGACGCTTTCACTACTCTCGACGCTCGGTGTCTCAAACAAACCCGGTGTAATGAAACAAAATGGTTGAGGGCACTTTTCCTCCCCCCCTTTTCCGCCGTTGTCTTACCTTCAGCTTCTGGAAGTGCTGCTGCTGCTGCTGCACTTGCTTTTGTGTTATAACATAAGGCTTGTCTTGAATTTGGTTGATTTGTTTCGCCGTGCTGTGCGCCTGGATCTTCGCCATTTAGCACGGCGACGAGAGGCTCCGAGAGCGGGGTGTGTGTGTGTGTGTGCTGGGGAGGGGGAAGCTTCGGTGTTGCTCCGGTGCTCGGCTAGCCGACAAAGCGTCCTCTCGGTCGGGGAGCCAGCCTGCCAGTTGGAGCCCAGCGAGCCAAACAGCTCTCACTTCGCCTGGCTCGGCGCTAACCGACAGGGGAAGGAGCCGAGTGGCGGCAGATGACAGACGAGACGAGCTGCTTACTCGACGAGACTTTGCGGAAACATCATCGAATTGTACGAGCGGAGTCGAGACGCATCGGAGGAGCTGGGGGACAATGGTTGCCGTTTATCGTGTTTTAAATAACTATTGCCTGTCTCTTTAAATTCGGCGGCAGCGATGTTTCTCAGCGTCCGGAAGCTCGGAGTCGGATTGACAAAAAGGGAGTGAGGAGTTAAAGTGCGCATGCGCCACAATGGGAGGAGCTGCGTTTACAAGAATCGGGCAGTTCCACTAGCGGTGGGCGATACTGAACATTTTGGTATCCATTTGATACCAAGCAAATGCACGAGCGGCACCGATCTTGCCTTTAATTTGTTGCTCACTATTAGAATCAAAGTCACAAGATAGATATTTTAGGCAATCGTAAACATTTGTGTAACAATATTAATTGACAAATCATACAATACGATTGTTTGACAGTCATTTTTGTAAACAAAAGCAAAAAAAGTTCCCAAAGCCCTCCTGTGTCCCACGACTTAGTAAACTATATAGAAATATATTAATGCGGTAAAAACATATTTGTGAAAATGAAACGTTGTAAAGAACTGAACGTCATCGAGCTCAACACGGTTAAGTCGATTGATGCCACCTTTGGTATCGACATGATCCATACAGTACATGGGTCGACTCAGATATGGCAAAGATTCACTCCCCCATGACTTCCTGAAAAACCTTAACCATACACTTGGATAGTTACTACACTACTCCACTGTATCAATTAGCAGTACCGATAGCTTGACAATTCAATGAATGCCTGTGCCTCTACAAGGGTGATCAGTATTAAGTTGATTTAAAGAAAGACAAGGCCAGATCATCGGATGCATTTATTAGTAAAAACATACATATCACAGTGAAACAGGGAGACACGACAAAGTGATTTCAAAGAGGTCTTGGGAGTCCTGCCACACTGGAAGGCTAGAAGTGATCTTGTGTATTTAGGCTTTGGCAGCCAGTTTCCACCTCTGAAGCCACTGTTGAAAAGTCAGTCCTCCATTGCAGACGTCAGGCAGGACGTGCTGTGCTGGTTGAGCCCACCTGTACGAACGCACACAAGAGCAAGTTCCCAATAAGACAATGGATGCTAATGGATAATAACCTGGCTATTATCTGTCGTAGGATTAACTGAACACGGAAGAAAGAGGATATAATGTCATACAAATCTGAAAGTGCTGATTATTATCAGTGTAATCTTCATTCAAACAAGGTTTCACTCAGTTATGGATTGGCTGACTTTTGTCTCTTATTACTACTGATGCACAATATCTTTACTTAAAAAAAAGCCATACCGATAACTTTCTGATTCTCAAGACCCATGAGATACAGATCGCCTTTTTTAAAATCTAGATGTAAATGTAGTTTGTGCACACATGAAGGTAAGAAGGACAGGAAGAAATGAGGATTGGATGGATGAGTCCTAATTAAATATCATGACATGACTACTAGCACATCACTACTATCAGGAGAAGCAGAGCATAGAGGGGGGGGGAATCACTTGCCGTGGCCTAGCAAGGTGCACTGAATTTGGGCACACGCCCAGAGTAGCCGGTGTGACACCACGGAGGTCTCTTAAGACCTTTTGCACTTTTCAAATACCGTGACGCTGGTGTTTCAGGTGGCTGATAAGGTTCTTCTGGCTTTTAGGGTTTCAACATCCTTTCTCTCTTTTTCTTTTTTTTTTTGATGGGAGCCAACAAGAGGACAAGGAAAAAGGGCTTCTCCTTGGCACTGTCACTATCCCTGACTTCTGTGAGCCCAATGATGGCCTGCACGTTTTTGTCCGCACGTTTTCCCGTCACACTACACAGGGCTTGTGAAGATGCTCTGCACGCTTGGATCTTTACTTCCATGCCAAACACCTACTCACCATTTTATCCGCAGTTTTAGTCTTAACGCACATGCTTAAATCATCACTGCTATCCCCTCCCTTTCCATGCAACGTGCTATTCCTTGTTCCTGTGCATGTCCAGATTGAATCCAAAAAGACGGAGCAAAGAAAAATGAGTACAGTAAGAGGATGTGAAGGACCGCAGTGGCTGGGTTTGCCTTGGGCCCCCACATGTCCGTCCCTCACTTTTAATGAGTATGGAAAAATCCAATGACCATGTACAAAGTACCGTTACAGCCCTAAATCAGATGTCGCCTTCTTTTGAGTTTATGTTGCATTTTATGCAGCGGATGTCTTGCCGTCTCACCAGTAAGATATGGCACTTTTCACTTGCTCTCCATAGGTAATGCCTTTTGCACATCTGTGGGTGAGGCCTCGGACTCTCGGGACCAGATAGTGCAACAACTTTTCGTCTTCCTCTTTGACTCTGGATAGCAGGGCTTCGAAATAAAATGAGAAAAAAAAACATAAGTCTAATGACATAAATTTTGTACATTTACGTATGTTGCATTACCTTTATGATCGGACGCAAGCAGCAGCACCGCCCCCTCCTGGGATTTCTGCAGTGTGGTGGAGTGAAGTTGCAGGAGCTGACGGAGGAAACGCAACTCCAGCTGGTCTCTCCGCACCTTGGACCACAACTCCTCTGGAGCCTTGAGGATGGAAGTCAGTGCGGTACCATTGATTTTCATGGACATATGAATTTATTATCCGAGTTCACGGCAGCAAACAAATCAGCTGAGGCGCCGAAGTCAATCAATGAGATTGCATTTCAGAATCAGAACAAACTATTCACGTGATCTTTCTTGAGCCATCATGCAGACTCATGAGTCAAACTCATGGCCCACTGTGCGAGAACAAAACACGTCGGCCACAACAGATGGAAGTGTTCCGCGCCTCACCCTGTAGAGAGGGAACGCCATGTGCCGACGCAGGCTGCTGAAGGTCGGAGACTGCAGGCGATGGATGGACAGCCATGATGCAGCAATTTGCATTCTGAGGAGACAAACATGCAGACAGTTTTGACTGTAGGCTTCCACAACTGTCAGAGTGTGCTTTAGGGTCCCTGACATGAGTGATCAACTTTGCGAAAACATTGTTTGATACATCAGGGCTCTCAAACTCATGCCATGGAGGGCTGAGGCACTGCAGCTTCTCCCTCCGACTAAGGGGTCGGTATGGCACCAATACAATATGCAAGTATGAATAAAGCACTATTCAACACCAAAAATACAACATCTTGAAACATGGACCTCCGCATCAAATCCAGTCTACATCCATATGAAGGATATGCTTGTTTTTTTCATAACATGCTTGAAAGAAATATATCAATATATTGCCTAGGCCTAGGTTGAACCTTGAACCAAATTTACAGTATCACTGGGATACTGTTAACATCCAGCAGCAACACAACATTTTGCCATGACTATTCCGCTAAAAATATACTCGACAAAATCGACAATCTACCTCGAGAAGCACCTGTTTACTCTGCTTTAGCGGAGATGTGTCACCCCAATGACGTTACCTCCGCAATGAGGCTGAACTGCGAGAGCTAGCACGTATAAATAGAATTTTTGTGAATTCACCGTTCACTTTCAAAATTAGAAGAATGTAGAACACAATCACAAACAATATATAACAGAACTGGCCAGTCAAAACAGAATCTGCTGTTGAACATATGTCACAGAAATTGACATAATGTGAAGGAAATGATCGTTTTGTGTAGGGAAGTATTTTATGTGGCGGACCACTCAATCGTGGCGGGATGTCACCACAAACAGGAACTAAACATGCTGGTACGGCGGCCTGAGACACCGGGAAAAGTTGTGGGAAAAACTGCTCTTACGGAGCCGTGAGTGAAAGCTAGCTGGGAGATGAGTTTAGGGGCTTCATGAGTGTGTTTACACCGTGTTGTCTTTTCCCGCTTGTTAATGTAAGCGAGCCTTTTAAGACACTCAACACACACGACTCATGTCCGGCCTTCAAAATAAAAGCGCCACATCCTGTCCGTGCAAACAAAATAAGGCTGTGATAAAAAAAATGTCTCATCTTAAATGTCTAACTGGAATCGCATCAGGGACTATGTCTTCCTTAACCAAGCAGGAGCGTTCCAATATGTAGAAATGTTTGTAGTGGCTGACATCTCATTAGAAATGTTAGCAAAGCTACATCCGCTTCTGCATTCTGTTCAGTGTATCAATGATTGTAATTAATTAACGGACATTTTATTCACTAACCCAAAAGGCACACACTTCATGGGGGGTAAAATAAAATTTAAAACTGCAATTTCAAAAGTTACAAAACTGATTTGGTGATGGCCGGTATAATATTGTAAGTACTTGACATAGAAGTGATGGTGGGTGATGATATAAGAACAGGACTTTACCCGTCTACGGTCCTCCTGTCCAGAGCATGAAGGGAAATGGTGCCCATCTGCTTGACCTCCTTAGAGATGGAGTTCCTTAGACTTGTGGCGGCACTGGTGACGTCATTGAACTGCGGCACCAACTTGCCGTCCAAAAGGTCCTGTAGCTATAAATGAAAAAAACAAAAAAGAACCAGTCAAAGTTCGTGTATTGATATACTTTTTAAAAAATACCAGAAGAGCCGCACCTCTTTGTGCCTCCGGATCAACTCAGTCTTAGCTGATGAGTTATCCTTGATCAGACCTCTGATTTGATCCTGTCTGAGGAGCTGACAAGGTGCAACATCATGAGCACAGAGATCTCCAGAAGCGACAAACTCAGCTCTGAGCCTCACCACGAGCTGCCTGAAGTCCACAACGCTCTGCCACTGGCTGTGAAGATTACGCAGCGCTTCCTGCTGGCTTCTGGCGTGCTGGTCGAGCTGCATACAGCGATCTTTGATATGATCCCTGGCTGCAGCCTTCATCACACACTGGAGCTCCAGACCCAAAGATGATCTAACAACCATAAGGAGTACGGTAAAGGTCAATAAACTATAGGGACAGTCAGTTAACAAAAGCCTGACCATGTTGGGGTGAGCAGCAGTTACTGCAACTAGCGGCACTGTCTGTGCACTTCTAAGGTGGAATGTACGGACAGAGTGAACCCTCCTGTCATGTTAGCAAATTAGCAAACACATGCTAACGTCAATGAAGGCACAAAAGCGTTTCTAAGCTGGATGTCTTCATCCCGACAGCCAACACTTACTACACTTACTGGTGCGCGCTCACAGACAGCGTTGCTGGCTGTTTCAATACAGTCGAAAAGCCAACATTTGGGGAAATGTTTGACAGACAGTAGGAATTGCCAGGGAGAACGTACATACATATGTCGGAAGTCATTCCTGAATGAATAACCGAGTGAAAGAAGACAATCAGCAACAACACATTTTACTCCACCAGGACATATATGTGGTCCAGCTCAAAGCGGACAACCCCACACTGGTTTAATAATATTCTCCACAACTGTACTTTTTATTTATTTATAGTGTTTTTTTTAATCATAATGAAAACATTGTCTAAACAAATGTCGATAATATTGGTTAGCAAATATAATTTGCAGCACAATTATCGATTAGCTAAACTTGTATGCAATTCGAGGTAGTTATTTACAAACAAAAAATTTTTTTTTTCTTTTTTATCATTCCACCTGAAAGTTTCTAACGGCCTGATTGGGCCCCACCCACCCACGGCCCAGTTGCTGGGGGACCCTGGTAAACGAACGTTTAAAATGCATGACATTTCTGCTGTTGTGTTTTTGTTTTTACATATGATATACCTACATTTTATTTTGTATTTCACCTGTAGACTTTTACTGGTGTTCTTTGTATACTGAGAGAGATTCATTGTATCCCATCTGTTTTTCCTCATCCAATTTACAATACTTTTATTTTCTGTATTTTTTTTAACTAATATTAAAAAAAAGATTGTTTTTTTGAGTTTTCGTAGCATAAAGCTGGACTAATATCTGATATCTCTTACATTGTCAGTGTGTAAAAAGTTGTTTGTCTCTCGCGTTCAGTCATGTGCGAATTGGTCCTGAAATATCGATACTTCCAATGCCAGCTGAAGTGGATTCCCAAATCAAAATATTGATACTTTAGATATACTGTATGATTTTGTCCTCTGCTGTTTATGAGCTTGGTTATATTGCAGGAATTGGAGCAGCCGTGTCTGCTTATGAGGGGTCTTTATTGTGCACAACACGAACTTTAATGATGAGAGAAATGTTTTATATATCGTACCAGATAAATTTAAACTACGACAGAAATGTTTTGCACATGGTTGAATATTTATTCCTTTTAAAGTTGATAATGCCGTTTAAATGTGTGTTTAAGAAAGCTGAATCCTACTGTGTTCAGTGTTTACATTTCAATAAATATTTGTTTAAACTTGAGACCTGGAATATTTGTTATCATGGTCATTTTTTCATGTAAATTGAGGGATCAAAAGCAGTATCGGCCACAAATATCGGCCCAAGCAAAATCGGCCATTGGCTGAGGGTGATGGAAAAAAATCGGCATCGGCCCCCAAAAAAACATATGACCCAAGCTTTACATAGATACAAGTGGGCAAACATCTCTGGACTTGTTTTGGGTTTCATGCAGATTGGACTTACAGCACCAAAGAGTTATTGTGTAGGTCATCGCCAAACCCAGACATCTCCTGTTCGGCCTCCTTCCTAAGAGTGAGCAGCTGGTTTTGGAGTTGCTGGACTCTGGAGCGAGTCTGAGCCAAGTCAACTAGACTCTCCTCCACTTTCTGCCATGCAGCCTGGAATGGTACATGGAGGACACACGTCTAATCATCTCTCACACCTTGTGATTCAGCTCATAAATGTGCGTGTGGATAGGCAGGACCTGCAAGAGGGTATTAATGGACGGCAAGTCGTTATCTTCGTCTCCTGAGATGTCCAGCAGATGATCACTTTCATGACGAAACCTACATTGATAACCACACATCACAAAAACGCTCTACCGTTTGAAAATGTCCGTCTTGTGGAAGCCTACCCTAGAGCTGCCATGTCCTGCGTGATATCCACAGTCACTTTCTTCTCCAAGTCCTTCTGCTCTTTGGAAGCCAAATGTTGCAATGCAGAGAGGATGTGGTTTGGAGGATAAGCACCCAACAGGTTCTAAACACACAACAAGAAGCAACAGTTGGGCAGTGCAGTGGAACCTGCTTATGTTGCCAACCCGTCCATGTCCCACGACTCAGCAAGTCCCGATGTGCCACTCAAAGCAGGCTTAGACAGCCATGAGAGATGAGACATGCATTAGAGAAAGGACCAACCTCCACAGCGTTTAACCAGTACTGAAACACCGCCGTCCTCTGCCCACTCGTCGTACTGCAGCGGGAAAGAAGCAAGTTAACAATGCAGTAAAAAGCACTTGAAAATGTTTTATTTCATAAATGGAGGCGCCTACCGTGCGGCTCCAGAGTCCCCCGTTTTCAATACGCTCTCTTGTAAGGACTGATAGAAGTGGAGCCTGTCGTTACAGAGCTCTCTCACGTTACGCTAATGAAAAACTTGCTTTCATTAGTTGACACACAAACAGAGCTTCCATCAGAGTTAGGTACAGCTGCACACTTGTGATGGGATCCAATAGAAGACAAACATACAGAAGGTCCAGGCTAGGACGTCTTACTAGGCGGCTAGCGACGAGCTTCACCACAGTTCGGAGTCTGCTAGGTGTAGGTGTAGGTGTATCTATATTGCTACGTGAAATCAACCTGCTGAGAAAGAAGTTCCTGTAATGCTTGAAAAAGGCCCAATACTGTAATTGCTGCATGCTACCATGAATCCATTACTACATACTCACAGCATGGCTAGAAACGCATAAAACCTTGTTGGAGGCTTATGGAGGTGTTTTAGTAGTAGTGAGCTCTCTTTATTTCTTTAGAACACACTGAAAAGAGAAATACGTGCGTTCATGTCTCACATAGGATTGTAGATAAAAAATAAGTGGACTTTTCCTGCTGGACCCACTTAGGTGCTGATGTTGACCAACTCAGACACCTCTAGTGTTTTGAAGACAAGCCATAAGTATTATAATGGAAACTGGGGAGTAGGGTTGTTCAGTGACACTTTCAAAGAGTAAGTCAGCATGTAGCCATTGAGCATGATAGCCACTTGTAGCTCGCTCGAGCCAGGCAAAATGTGTCAACAAAGATGCCAGAAAGTGGAATGAGACTGCAACGTGAGCCATCGCCCACGCTGGCATAGATAAGCTTAGCCTGTAGCGGGCTGTTATTAAATTATTATTAATTATTCAATGACATCATCATATAAAAAACGGCAGTTCACTACTTGGTTGTCTTCACACTGGAAGGGTGATTTATTTATTCATTTTCTATGCCACTTATCTTCACTGGGGTCACTGGTATGCTGGAGCCTATCCCAGCTGCCTTCGGGCGAGAGGCGTGGTACACCCTGGACTGGTGGCCAGCCAATCACAGGGCACATATAGACAAACAACCATTCACACTCACATTCATACCTATGGACAATTTGGAGTGGCCAATGAAGCTAACATGTTTTTGGAATGTGGGAAGACCCACATATGTGGGGAGAACATGCAAACTCCACACAGAGATGCCCAAGCGGAGAATCCAACCCAGGTCTTCCTGATCTCCTGACTGTGTGGCCTACGTGCTAACCACTCATCCACCGTGAGGCCTACTTGGAAGACATAATGAAGAAAAAATTAAAAAGGAAAAGTGGCGATGTCCTTCCTCAGTGTTGAGACGCACGACTAGGCTTTGTACAGTATTAAGAATTTATGGGAGTGGGTCACAGCCAGGAAACATTGTAAACCCAGAACCTCCTGCACGGTAATGTTAAAGGGGAATTTTGCCCATCATTCCCAAGCCTTATGTCAAACATGAATGCATATTTCTTTCTCTTTTCTGTGCATTATAACATGAGAAAAAAAAGTTAATTTCAGCTAGCTTACTAGGCTGTCATTGGGATACACCTATTTCGATTATGAAGACCGCTAAAAAAAGGTTGCATGGTTTGATATCCATGCTGTGATCATGCATTAACACATATACACTGATGATAACATGTCATAGTTGCAGCATTGCCCTATTTGGATGATTTAAAACACTACCCTAAGAAGCTTGGCTAATAATGATTACACAGCCATCACAAGGAGAGCAGACATTGTTGTGTGTTGTTGCGTATCTATGCTGCTGTTGTTGACGGAACTAGCATAAGTGTGTGTATCAATGTGATGAGAAAAGAAGTTTGGGTGGGGTTTTAAATCATCCAAATAGGGCAAGATACTGCAACTATTCCATGTTATCATCAGTGTACGTGTTAATGCATGATCACAGCATGGATATCAAACCATGCAACGTTTTGTTTTCGGTTTTTTTACAGTGCTTCAAAGTGGAAATAAGAGTATCCCAAAGATAGCATTGTAAGCTAGCTGAAATTAACTTGTTTTCTCATGTTTTAATGCACAGAAAAGGTTAAGAAATATGTGTTCATGTTTCACATAAGGATTGGGAATGATGGGCAACATTCCAAAATAAATGCACTTCCCCTTTAAGTGTTTATCGCTGTAAAAGGCAAATGTCTGATATAGCTCTTGTACCGGATCTCATTAGATGGTGCAGTGCATGTATTTACTGCTTTGAGGCTCTTACCAGGACTTGTGCTTCGACGGCAGCTTTGGAGTTGAGGGTGTCCCCATCACAAACGGGATTCTCAAACAGCACCTCAACCTCTGCTCTCCTGCAATATGCACAAATGAAATGTCTTAAAGGGTAAAAAAAAAGGAAGTAATTATGCGAGTGCAAATGGTTCCACTTGGGACCGTTCTCCCTGACCTGGCCATCTGCTCCAAAGTTTGGCAGTGCTGGCTGATCTCTGCAACGTCACTCGACAGCAACATGCGAGCCGAGACGCAGCTCTGCCTGAAAGCCTGGAGGAGCAACTCCCTGCGCTGGCTGTCCTCCACCTGAGCCCAAGTAGAGGTGAAGGACCACTCTGTGGAAGAAGATGACAACTTTGGGCCTTCTGTTTATCCAGAGCAACAGCCCATAATCACCATCTAATGTATTGAAACCTTGGCCGGCCATCTGTTCCTCGGTTGCTCTGATCTCAGAGTCCAAGTGACTGATCTCAGACCTGATCTGCTCGATCTTCCTCTGAAGCTCACTCTTCTGAGCAGCCACACTCTGACGCTCGCTCTGCTTCAACTGAAAGCACACCAAAAAAAACAGCAAAATGAAGGCTGAGCTTGTCGTTATGAGATGAAAATGAATGATCCCGATTGTTGCCTACCTCTTTGTCTCGAAGCACTTTGTACCTTTATGATAATGTCAAAGAGAAAACTCAGATCGGTCAGAGAAACAGCAGATACGGCTTAGGTCAAAGTGTGGCACAGCCAGCCTCCCTTAGGGAAGATGGCTGAACATCTGAATCCATTCATTTTTTCAAGGATTCTTTAACATTGCAAGAACGTTGCCAGACTACCAAGGGGGAGCCACTGCAAATAACTCCTGCACGTTTTGTTTTAAATTTGCCCATCAGCCGCAACCCTTGTGTGAGGTATGAACACACATCTCTCTCACTCTTTTCTGTGCATTCTAATGATATAAAAACAGACAAAAGCATGCAACTAAGAATATACATAATGGGACGCACCTATTCCGCCTATAAAGCCTTCTGAAAAAAAAACTCCAATAAACAACAAGGCTCCATTTCCATGTGATCTGCATATTAACCAAGCTACATCGACATTATTACTAACATTGTTCTCAGAGTACAAAGTACTACATGTTACCATGAATGTACCTCTTACTACATGCATGGATAGAAAACCATAAAACCTTGTTGGAGCTTTTCTTTCTGTGTTCTAATATTGGCCTTTTTGTGCGTCCCATTATATGCATTCATTTGCTGCCCTCTTTTATCTATTTTTATATCTTTAAAATGCACATAAATGAGAAAGATGTGTTTAAAATTCCCCCAAAACATTAACTTTTCCTCTAATTGGGGCTATTAATATGGTCAAACATTCAGAGGCAAAAGGATACCACTGAAGATTTCCTCTTATGTTCCTCGCGTTTCTACAAGACAGGACATAAGAAACTGTAAACATCCAAAACAAATGAAATATGACAAAACACTATATATTTATACTAAAACGCCTTCCTTGTTGTTAGCATTACATTCAACACTTCGTTAAGAAAGACGAACCTTTCGTGGAAGACGTGATGGATGATATAGTCCCATATTGACTTTCCTGCCCCAACACACAGCCTGGGAAGAAAGTCAAGTCAAGTGTTTATTTAGCTGTGACAGCACGCCACGGTTGAAGTTGTAAAAAGTGATACAGACGTGTTGAAGTAGCCGTTATTCGGCAGGCTCTCGGCAGGAAGACCGAACTCTTCTTTCGCCCAACGCTTCAAATCCTGTGCAAGAGTCCTGTCCGCCATTGGAACGTCAACCAAATACCGCCAGATAGCTTGCTCGTGACTTCACGACAAGCTATCGACTTATTTGCCGTAGTTGCCGACACAAACCGGTCGACTGGAGTTTTTGTACTCACGTACTTTTAAAAATCAATACATCACCAATTACAGACTGGAAATGCTTCTCATTCATGAAATCACTTGAACTTTCAAAATCGCGCCCGTTCACATCCCTTCCGGGTTATACTTCCGTTACGGTCACGTGCCTAAAGTGGGCTTCCGCCCACACATGCTTAACCCTTCCCTACCCCAAGAGGCAGGTAGCGTCCATCCGACCATTTGTTCACTTTTTAAGCATTGATAACTGTTAGCAGACTTATGTAAAGAAGCTAATGTAAACACCCTATTACCAGCGAGAAACATACCTTTAAAGTGACGTATCAGTGCCCCAATACCACCAGACTAACCACAACCATTAGACATTAGACATAGCGGACGAGCTTCGTTTTCTGTGGTTTAATGGCGGCTTGCAACCATGACTTAAAGATACATACCGCCACCTACTGTGTCGGAGTTCATAATCGTGGTGGTTCATGTGCCCGGATTTTATGAATTCGGAGGCATTTCGTTGATCTTTCTGTTTATGCAGACGAAAATATCACATATCACACGCAAGTAATCATGTTAAACTATTTGGCTCATTAATATTACGGGAGTCTGTTAACGGATGTAGCTAGTCAGACTTTCACTGTCTTGATGGGGAATGTAATATCACTTATGTACATATAGATGGCGCACTAACACAACTCATGCGTAATGCAGTATGATCTCAACAGTAGAGTTTTTATTGGCCCACGACACATACTAGAAGAAAGTTGAAATAGTTGGGAAAAACAGCAAATAGAAACAAAATGAAAACAAATACAAAGTTAAAATATTAAGAGAAAAATGTTGTATTCATACAAGAAAAAAGGTAGCATCACACAAATGTAAATATTAGTCAGTGACAATACAACTGACCCCCAAAATGCAGTTCCATCCATCCATTTTCTATACTGTTATCCTCACTAGGATAGGATCCCAGCTGTCTTTGGGCGAGTGGTGGGGTACACACAGGGACATGGAGCTTTAAAAATTGCATTTGTGTGATCATTTTAATGATCTAAAACATTTAAGTGTGACAAAAAAGCAAGTAATCAGGACCGGGCCCACACGTTTTTACATCGCTGTATAGGGGTTCTTATCTACATATCTACATATCAAAGTGGCAACATTGCATCCTTTTATTTTTCACTATGTGGCCCTCCTCGCTGGCAAAGGTAAGGACCCCCCTGATGGGAAACACTGTGTTGCCCACCAAGGCTCGTTGGAACTGAACTGCTGTGATCCAAAATCCCCAAATCTGTGCAGAAGCAAATGTTTGATAAACTGTTTTTAATCTAATCAAGTGCGAAGCCCTGTTTGTGTTCATGATATTTCAGAGGTATTTTTAGAAAGGCCCCTAGCTGTTCTAGATCACAACATCACAACAGTAATTCCAGATTTAAAATACCTTATAATATCACTGGAAAAAGGACTGGAAAAGGTGAGTGTAGACCTCGGACAAGAGCCATAGATCCTCCCATATTGTGATTTACATGCCAGCACCTACCATGATAATGTCTACCTGGGAAAATGGATAAAAACACTATTATGCTAGCCTGCTAGCAATGTTAACATGCTAACACAGAGTATGATCGTGTCTGCTTATGAAACTGGCTAAAAAATATGCTAGGCTAATATTAGCATTCTAGCAATGCTAACATGTTACTGTTAGCATGCTAACACCAGAATAATAGTACTAAGTCTTCATATAATCGTCTACCTCGGACAAGAGCCATAGATCCTCCCATATTGTGATTTACATGCCAACACCTACCATGATAATGTCTACCTGGGAAAATGGCTAAAAACACTATTATGCTAGTATTAGCCTGCTAGCAATGTTAACATGCTAACACAGAGTATGATCGTGTCTGCTTATGAAACTGGCTAAAAAATATGCCAGGCTAATATTAGCATGCTAGCAATACTAACATGCTACTGTTAGCATGCTAACACCAGAATAATAGTACTAAGTGTTCATATAATCGTCTACCCATGACAACAGCTAAAAATACCACAATGCTAGTATTAGCCTGCTAGCAATGTTAACATGCTAGCAGCTAGCTACACTATGATAGTGTCTGCTTATGGAACTGGCAAAAAATGCTACTATGCTAACATTTGCATGCTAGCAATGCTAACATGATACTGTTAGCATGCTAACACCAGAATAATAGTATTACGTGTTCATATAATCGTCTACCCATGACAACAGCTAAAAATACCACAATGCTAGTATTAGCCTGCTAGCAATGTTAACATGCTAACACAGAGTATGATCGTGTCTGCTTATGAAACTGGCTAAAAAATATGCTAGGCTAATATTAGCATGCTAGCAATGCTAACATGCTACTGTTAGCATGATAACACCATAATAATAGTACTAAGTGTTCATATAATCGTCTACCCATGACAACAGCTAAAAATACCACAATGCTAGTATTAGTCTGCTAACAATGTTAACATGCTAGCAGCTAACTACACTATGATATTGTCTGCTTATGAAACTGGCAAAAAAATGCAACTATGCTAACGTTTCCATGCTAGCAATGCTAACATGCTACTGTTAGCAATCTAACACCTATAGTAATAGTACCGAGTGTTCATACAAGCGTCTACCCATGACAACAGCTAAAAATATCACTATGCTAATTTTAGCCTGCTAGCAATGTTAACATGCTAGCACCTAGTATAATAGTGTCTGCTCATGAAACTGGCTTAAAATGCTGCTATGTTCATATTAGCATGCTAGCAATGCAATTCTAACACCTAGTGTTCATACAAGCGTCTACTCATGACAACAGCTAAATGGTAATATTAGCCTGCTTGCAATGTTAATATGCTACTGCTAACACCTATAATGAGAGTGCAAAGTGTTTATATAGGTGTCTACTAATGCTAATATTAGCATGCTGAAAATAGTCTTATCTCCCAATGTTAAAGAATCTTTTAAAAAATTCCTGGATCCAGACGGTGATCGGGATGACCCCGAAAATGTAATCAGTTCTGCCATATGCCATTTCCGACAATTCCTGAAAATTTGATCCAAATCCACTGAGAACCTTTCAAGTTATGTTGAACATAGACAACCAAACAAACGGATAAACACCAGCAAAAACGTAACCTCTGCAGCATGAACATGTTTTGGACATTCTGTGCAATGGAGTTTTATTTTGACACCAGGAGGGCCTAATGAGCGATAGAAAATGCACATAGTTCCACAAGTGAGAACGATGACCCCGCCCCCCCAGACACACCCCCGCAACACACTGGCGCCAAGCAGCAAACCCCCAGTCATCACCCCCCCTTCCCGAGTGACCTCTAATTATGTCATGCGAAAAAGCTGTGTCCCATTGAAAAGCTGTCTTAATCAAACCCAATTAATTCCGCTATTTTCCCTTATTATCCTTTGGAAGGAACGCGTCTCCCCAATAAGACTGTTAACTCCAGCCGCGGCCCTTTCAGATCCGCTCGGGTGCAGGAGTGAAATAATGGCCAGCACGATCAATCAATTAGTCATTAGGGACTCTGTTGCTTTTAATCAACACAACTCCTGTTTGTCTTCTTAGCGCTCGTCCCACATGCGCTTCCGTCAGCAAGGCTTCCGTATACACGACACACATTATCTCTACTTCTATACAGTACTTCTATTATTCTTTTTCATGTCGCATGACTTGACTTTACAGTACTTCTACGACGCTTCTTTCATGTCACATGACTTGACTTTACATTTCATCCAACGCAAACGTCTCAAAGGATTTCCTTTTTTTCTTTTGTTTTTTGTGAAGAAAGGCGGCTGCCACCCTTCACACCTTGTTCTATTTAATCTTCAAACATATTTCACTGAATAAAAGTGGACAATCAAATCAAAGCGTTTTATTTTATTTTATTTTATTTTATTTTATTTTATTTTATTTTATTTTATTTTATTTTATTTTATTTTATTTTATTTTCATTCATTCATTCATTTTATACCGCTTTTTCACAAGGGTCGCGGGGGTGCTGGAGCTTATCCCAGCTGTCTTGGGGCGAGAGGCAGGGTACACCCTGGACTGGTCTTTATTTTATTTCATTTCATTTCATTTCATTTCATTTCATTTCATTTCATTTCATTTTATTTTATTTTATTTTATTTTATTTTATTTTATTTTATTTTATTTTATTTTATTTTATTTTATTTTATTTTATTTTATTTTATTTTATTTTATTTTATTTTATTTTATTTTAGTTTAGTTTAGTTTAGTTTAGTTTAGTTTAGTTTCATTCATTCATTCATTTTCTACCGCTTTTTCCTCACCAGGGTCGCGGGGTTGCTGGAGCCTATCCCAGCTGTCTTGGGGCGAGAGGCGGGGTACACCCTGGACTGGTCTTTATTTTATTTTATTTTACTTGACTTGACTTGACTTGACTTGACTTGACTTGACTTGACTTGACTTTATTTTATTTTATTTGTGTAAAGTAAAAGTAAAGTAAAGTAAAATTAGTTTTTGACAGTATATAACGTTTGTAGTGTTAAGGAAGAGAAAGGAATAACGACATAGAAAGAGTTTAAAAACAGCAATAAATTGTCAGCGATGAAAGGAAAATAAAGACAAGTGATATTCCAGTAAAATAGTACAGTATGTCATTGGAAGGTATAAAAGTATGCTATTTTGCTATTTTTCATGCATGCTTGAAGCGTATGAAAGATCATAGGTGTGCCTAATCAAGTGTCTGTGCGGCCTTTGGCAGCTTGTTGTGTGCACGTGTGTCGCCAAGGTCAAAAGAAATCTCCAGGCCGGAGCCTCCGTGTTGTGACACAAGTCTCCACACATCATCCGTGCTTTTGTGGACTCTTTGGGAGCCACTTTGGGAGGACAAAGTCACTGACTAATCAACGGCCTCATGGAAGAAGCCCAAGTTGGATTAGTTGTTGTTTTGGAGGGGCGTAGAGGGGG
This sequence comes from Doryrhamphus excisus, assembly GCF_030265055.1. Taxonomy (NCBI): domain Eukaryota; kingdom Metazoa; phylum Chordata; class Actinopteri; order Syngnathiformes; family Syngnathidae; genus Doryrhamphus; species Doryrhamphus excisus. The sequence goes on from NC_080470.1 coordinate 14,032,501, forward strand.
CGCCATTGATGCCGCAGCTCATAACGCATGCGGCACCATTCCCGAGATTATCTTCGCGGCAACTCGGTCGCACCCGTTCAGGCCTGTTTCGACCAGGCTCAGTTGGGCCCGGGTACTAATCCCCACGGCTGTCAAAGGACCCCGCACTGAACTCATCCTGCAACACAGGAAAATGCTCTAATTGGGGGATTTTCTCCATCATTACTTCCCCGCCGGCAGCCACCAACCCCCCACCCCCCCACTCTACGTCCTTCTCCCACACTTCCTAATCTCTCCCATTACATGTCCCGTTTCTCCCACCTTTACATCCTCAAGTTCTTCACTTATATCTCCTCCTGCCTCGAGTACCACCGACTGTAGGCCACTCAGGAAAATAAATACATCACAGATTTACAGGATCGGTACGTGATTGGTACATTTACCAGAATAAAGTCATTCATTTATGACAAGAATGTCATAAATTTACCAGAATAAAGTCGGACATTTATGGGAAAAATATCATACATTTACCAGAATAAAGTTGTAAATTTACCAGAATAAAATCATACATTTACAACAATAAAGTTGTACATTGACCAGAATAAAGTAATACATTTAAGAGAAAAAGTTATATATTTATGAGGAAAAAGTCATACATTAGCGAGAAAACATAATACATTTACAAAAACCAAATTGTCATTTTTCAAGAAAAAGAGGAATATATTTTACAAGAAAAAGTCCTACATTTTTTGAGAATAATTTGCATATTTATGAGGAAAAAGTGGCAAATTTAAGAGGAAAAAAGACATAAAATGACAAGAACAAAGTTGTAAATTTACGAGAAAACATCAGAAATATACGAGGACCAAGTTGTCATTTTTTGAGAAAAAAGGAATGAATTTAGGAAAAAAAAGTTGTAAATTCAAGGGAATAAAGTTGTAGATTGACCAGAATAAAGTAATAAATTTAAGAGAAAAAGTTATATATTTATGAGGAAAAAGTCATAAATTAGTGAGAAAACATACATTTACAAAAACCAAGTTGTCATTTTTCAAGAAAAAGAGGAATATATTTTACAAGAAAAAGTCCTAAATTTGCTAGAAAAATTTGTAAAAATTTATGAGGAAAAAAGTGTCAAATTTAAGAAGAAAAAAGACATAAAATGACAAGAATAAAGTTGTAAATTTACGAGAAAACATCAGAAATATACGAGGACCATGTTTTTTTTCATTTTTTCATTTTTTGAGAAAAAAGCAATAAATTTAGGAAAAAAAGTTGTAAATTCAAGGGAATAAAGTTGTAGATTGACCAGAATAAAGTCATAAATTTAACAGAAAAAGTTGTATATTTATGAGGAAAAAGTCGGAAATTTGAGAGAAAACATCAGAACCAAGTTGACGTTTTTCAAGAAAAAAGGGATACATTTTGGAGAAAAATTTATGAGGAGAAAGTCTAAATTTAAGAGGAGAAAAGACATAAAACTACAAGATTAAAGTCGGAAATTTTCGATGAAACCTCATGAATTTTCGAGGACCAAGTTGTAATTTTTTTTTTAAGTCCTCAATTTTGGAGCAAAAGTTATCCAAGAATAAAGTTGTAAATTGAAGAGAAAAAAGTCATAAATTTAGGACAAAAAGTTGTACATTTATCAGGAAAAGTGGCAAATTTAAGAGGAAAAAAGACATAAAATGACAAGAATAATGTTGTAAATTTACGAGAAAACATCAGAAATATACGAGGGCCAAATTGTCATTTTTTGAGAAAAAAGGAATAAATTTAGGGAAAACAAGTTGTAAATTCAAGGGAATAAAGTTGTAGATTGACCAGAATAAAGTCATAAATTTAAGAGAAAAAGTTGTATATTTATGAGGAAAAAGTCGGAAATTTGAGAGAAAACATCAGAACCAAGTTGCCGTTTTTCAAGAAAAAAGGGATACATTTTGGAGAAAAATTTATGAGGAGAAAGTCAAAATTTAAGAGGAGAAAAGACATAGAACTACAAGAATAAAGTCGGAAATTTTCGATGAAACCTCATGAATTTTCAAGAAACAAGTTGTAATTTTTTTTTTTTTAAAGTCCTACATTTAGGAGCAAAAGTCATACATTTCCGAGAATAAAGTTGTAAATTGAAGATAAAAAAAAGTCATAAATTTAAGACAAAAAGTTGTACATTTATCAGGAAAAATTGGTCAATTTAGGAGAAAACAGCATAAATTTAGGAGAACCAAAAAAAGTGGATTTGTGGCACCAAACTATAGAAGAAGAAAGAATCCATGCACATAAGTCTGTTGTCTTTTTTATTTTAACCATGCAATAAACCGTGCAATAAATCATACAGTGTGTAATGTATTGATTTGTATTTCCTTGATCTTTATCTGCTCTTGTATGTTTCCACTGTCATTGGTCCCACTCGGCTTGTACCCGGGCACGCCCATATAAGGAAGTCCCGCTACCTGTGACGTCACAGTCAGCAGGTGTTATAAAAAACTGAAAGCGAGTGTTCAGAGCCATCCCAAACCTTATTATCTGAAACTTTGGCATGGTTTAACCAGAATAATACAACATTCTAACTACATTTATAGCTTATAGTATAATTTTGGAGGAAATACCACTTTTTCCGTGGGATGAAAGGCCGAAACCATCAAATATTTTGGCCATTTTGACCTGAAAATGTGGATAGCACGTCATGTAAACGGGGTTTGCCTCTGTTTTTGTCTGTTTGTATATCTTTAGAATGCATGGAAAAGAGAATAACGTGTCGTCATGTCCCACATAAGGATGGTGGATGATGGGCACTGTTCACGGTCACAGACCCCCCTCCCAGTAAAGAAGCCAAGGTGTAACATCCTTGGTTATAAGTCAAGAGAAAGACGTGAATACTGTTTATCTTCACGCAATATGGCGTCCGTCTGTGCAGGAAAGTGACTCAGCGGCCTGTCCGTCAACATGTGCTGCGGCGGCTCAGCCCGGGTCGGCCTCTCTGCCTGGGGGCAATTAGGGAGCCGGTCCTTGCGGTCAGAGGCCCCCCTGGGAAGCCCTGATTGATTGGAGACTCATCTTCCTAACGGCCTGGCACCCTGCCATCAAACAATGGAGCATGGGGTTGGGGGGGGGGGGGGTGCGGTTGGGGGGCAGAGACACCGAGGGTGCACAAGTGACAAGGAAAAGAAAGAAAAGCGTCTGTGTGCATGTATGTCAGATGATAACGATTACTCTGCTGTAATCTTGGATGGAAAGTGTGGGAATGAGCACACGGGTCAACATGAAAGCCAGAAAGCGGTGACACATGTTCTATCAAACTAGATTTATTTCCAGTAGACCTTTCTTCACTTCTTTTTCCACAAAACGCAGCGGAGAAAAAGCAGGAATTCTAGCACTAGAACACACATTTACATTTAAGACAAAGAAAGAAGTCCTGTGTATTTTCACATAAGAAACATCTAGTGCAGCTTTCTCCATAACCTTTGGCTTATTTGTGGCCCCATGTCACAAACGTGGAAGCTCGGAATTGATGGGAACAGGTACAGTAAACCTCGAATATATCGAACTCGGATATATCGGAAATTCGCTCACAACGGACAGATAAAAAAGAACCGATTTTTCTGTAATGCATTTCCAATAAAAATTCATTGCATATATCGGATTTTTTATAACGGATTTCGCCTATTTCGGACAAAATCTCCAGTCCCGTTCCAATGCATTTCCATGAAATTTCCCTCGCATATATCGGATGGCCGCATCGTGGCGCTCCGATTCGCCGAATTGTGACAGGCCGCTATACGACGTCATTTGCAACGTTTGCAGCGTTGCCTGCGCGTCCAGGTACATTGGAAACATAGTCAAGGAAGTGCCTTTTTATAACGGATAAAATCCCATTTACGCATATACCGGATATAAATCCCATATATGCGTAAAACGGACATTTTCCGGTATACGCATATAACGGATTTCGCTTATATCGGACAAAACCAGTGGGAACAATTGAATCCGATATATCCGAGGTTTACTGTACTAACATCCCGAAAACATTTTATTTCTGATTCCTAGATCCCACTCCGCAAACACCAACGTTAGACTTCCTCTTGGAAGTCCGACAATAAACGGTGGAATGTGTCCCATTCCAATGTACGGGTTTCAGGATGCTAGCTGATGTGGAAGTTGGCTGTAACTAAAGGACGGGAGCTACAGTTATGGCGAGAAGATCAGACATTTGATCCAAAAGATCCCTGGGTAGAACCCTCAATCACACCATGCAAACTTCTACCCTGCTTTGTAAATATCAGAAACGAGAATCATTGGGAACCGGAATGGAAACGAGGAATCACAATGGAAATCATTCAAATTCAAACTCAGAAGGTTCTTCATCAACTTTGGGGAACACATTCCAGTAGCAAGACGTTGGGATTGGCCAATTTCTCCGACCCATGATGTGTTGTTGTGAGGCCACCTCAGTCATAAGAGGACATTTACCATCTAAGAACTCATACGTAAAGTCGGAATCTGGTCCTGGTAAAGCACACATGTGCCTACACATACATATGAGGTGTGTCCGAAAAGTTCCGGGATTGGTGTCAAAAAATTTAAATTTAGTTTTGTTCTTTCCCAGAGTTCCACATCGAGCCATGACCTTGAAGTATCTGCATTGAGAACCAAAGACACAGCTCTCCATTTACCGATTGATCTACGCTCCTACGCTCACTTGTGGTCATGAACTTTGGGTAGTGATCGGACGGACAGGATGGATGGTACAAGAAATGAGTTTTCTCCATCGGGAGGCTGGGCCGTCCCACTGCCATCTTGATGTCATCCATGTGTCGAAATGGGTCCCTGTGATGACCATCTTGATGACCATCGATCGAGAAGGGAGTTGATGTTCTTCTTGGCCAGGAACCGTTGGACACTCAGGGCAACTCTCGACACAAGCACCACAAGATCTCTTTGTAGATGTACTGGCTGATGGTCATAGTCTCTCCTGGGTCTCTTGTCCTGGGTCTTTCTGGAGGCCTCCTCCCCCGGCAAGCGTCTTGAAGGCATCCTGACCAGCGCTTCTACTCAGAAGACACTACTTCTACTTCCTTTTCTGGAAGAATTCTTCTTGAATTAATGGTTCATTCTGGAAACTTTCAATCCCGCCCACAGAATCAAAGAATTTGCGAGGATGGATCAGGCAAAACATCCGATCTTAACACAAGAGCATATTTCATATTTCCCCATCGGAAATCCAACAAATCCATTCTAGACACCCAAAAATATGAACAAAAAATACATTCTGTAAAGAATAATTATGCAGTTTTCCGAGGTTAAATATGTTCCACACCTGATAAGTGAATTTCCACGCAGTAGTGATCAATAATAAACTGAATATTTTTGTCATCGGAGCATTAAAAAACTGTTCAGGACTTTCTAAATACGACTTTTAACATGATCAGAGCACTACAGACATGAAATAACACCCCTATAGTCGCAGTCACACTAAGCGCATTACTCCAGGGACATAACAGATGGCTGCCACTAGCGTAGCAAGCTAGCGAGCCTCTCAGGTTGACTTATTCTCAATTTAAAGTGTTTCAAATGGAGTGAGGAAGGAGACAAAACATGACCACTTCCACACGGAATGAGAGGAGAACCTGCATCTCAGGCATGGCATGTTGACTGGTTATGTAAGTTATGTAATCTGAGAACACTGATACCTAGGGACCACAATACTGTGCCGTCCAATGTAAGCCACGGTCCACCAGGAAACAGCCATCATGAACACATTCAATACCCATGACGTAATTTAATAAGAACTCGACAGGGATCAAGTCACATGACAGGAAGGAGAAAGTGAGAGAGCATGGAGGAGTGTAGCGTGCAGAAGATTACGGGAAATGTTACCACGTGAAAGTTATGCTTGAAATGTATCTCTTCACAAAACGCTGCTTTCCCCCTTTTAGTTGGAACTGATATTTCCCTGAAACTCAGCCAATCACATATACACTCTTAAAAATGCTGGGTTAAAAATAACCCAATATGGGTTGTTTCCCAACCCAATGCTGGTTAAATATTGGACTAACCTCGCGTTGGGTTATTGGGTTGGTTATCTTAACCCAATAATTGGGTTGTTCATATGACCCAACGCTGGGTTCATTTCATCATTTACTACACTGCTGTGTTATTTCAACCCAGCAAGTTGGGTTTCCAATATACCATATATGTATATATTTTATTTTTATTTTTATTTAATAAATTTAATAAATTATTATTTTTTTATTTTTATTTTTATTTTTATTAAATAAATTTAATAAATTATTTTTTTATTTTTATTTTTATTTTTATTTTTATTTTTATTTTTATTTTTATTTTTATTTTTATTTTTATTTTTATTTTTATTTTTATTTTTATTTTTATTTTTATTTTTATTTTTATTTTTATTTTTATTTTTATTTTTATTTTTATTTTTATTTTTATTTTTATTTTTATTTTTATTTTTATTTTTATTTTTATTTTTATTTTTATTTTTATTTTTACATGGAAATCCCAACCCAGCGCTGGTTAAATATTGGGCCAACCTCGCGTTGGGTTATTTTAACCCAACAATTGGGTTGTTCATATGACCCAACGCTGGGTTCATATTTACTACACTGCTGTGTTATTTCAACCCAGCAAGTTGGGTTGCCAATATACCATATATATATATATATATATATATATATATATATATATATATATATATATATATATATATATATATATATATATATATATATATATATATGTGTATATTTTTATTTTTATTTTTATTTTTATTTTTATTTTTATTTTTATTTTTATTTTTATTTTTATTTTTATTTTTATTTTTATTTAATAAATGTAATAAATGTAATAAATGTAATAAATTAATTTTTAATTTTAATTTTAATTTTAATTTTAATTTTAATTTTAATTTTAATTTTAATTTTAATTTTAATTTTAATTTTAATTTTAATTTTAATTTTAATTTTAATTTTAATTTTAATTTTAATTTTAATTTTAATTTTAATTTTAATTTTAATTTTAACATAATGGAAATCCCAACCCAGCAGCAAATAACTTGGGTTCTCAGAATACCCAGTTCAATAAAAATGACCCAATTAAATGACCCAACAGGCTCAACCCAGCGGTTGGGTCAAAAAAACAACCCAGCATTTTTAAGAGTGTAGACAAACAAATTCCCACCCACATTCATACCTATGGACAATTTGGAGTCGCATGTTTTTGGAATGTGGGAGGAAACCGGAGAAAACTTACGCATGCACGAGGAGAACATGCAAACTCCACACAGAGATGGCCGAGGGTGGAATCGAACACAGGTCTCCTAGCAGTGTGGCTAGGAGTGACTAGTGGCTGGCACTTTCTTTGGCCCCGTGGCGAGTTATTAAGCAGGCGTTTTCAATTCAAATTAAACTGCACAGACAGTGAGTCTGCAACTTAGTGTTTGCACTACAGCAGAGGTTGGGAACGAAAACCACAGTTTGGCCACCCGTTTTATGTACGTGGTGGAAGCGAGACAAGGGTTTAGCATGCGGTGACAACGGGAGGCAAAGCGAGGGCCAGATGGACGAGAGCAAAACAGTGTCACTAATGATGACAGCAGCTCCAATCAATGTTTCTCCTCCTTTGATTGAGGAAAGAAACCCCCCCCCCACGCTCACAAGGGCCTATTTAGTGCTGCCTGAGACCGTTTCCCCCCTTCAAGTGCACACAAAGAGAATACACTTGTATCAATTGTGCCGAACAAAGAGCAAACTATGCGGGGCGACGCATCACACGGTGCTGCCCCGCACGTACGCGCAGCCACCCAACACCGAGCTGCCAACAGCCTTTCTCCTCCAACAGTCACTCGGGCAAAAACAGCAACAAAAAAGTGTTTTTTTTTCTTGCTCCTGTGCTCCTGTAGCCCTTCGTTTTGTCTTGCTACATTCCAATCTGAGCGCCTTCGTTAAAGCATGGCGGCGCAAATCACTCGTGTGCATTTTTTGGTGTACTGTAGTCCCAGAAACCGGATTGTCTTGACTTTTCAGACGTTTTCTTATGCCATCCGTCAACAATCCGTCAACTTCAGGCTCAAACTAGGTCCCATCTACACTAACATACCTCAGAGGACTCATCACTGGACACCCGGCCAACTTTTTGTACCTTTGACAGGACAGAAAGGTCAAAGTTGAGAATACAAAAAGAACCATCCTCCTCACAAACCTCGGAAGGAGTATTAGGGCCACACTGAAAAGCACAAAAGTCCTTAAACGAGGGGAATAAAGTCAGAATATTTTCATTTTTTGGAAAAAAAAGTTGTACTTTTTGATGACAATAAAGTTGGAGAATTACAAGAAAGAAGCTGAATTTGCTGCTTCTCACATAGTTGCCAACATGTACAAATTTATAGTACTCAACATGCAATACACAGGGGGTTGGGGGGGGGTGCTTTCATATTTTTTTGACATTTTTTGTTTGATTAAAAAAAGGCTAAAATAAAAACAATTTACACATATTTAAAGCCAGAACTTTGTGTTATTATTAGTATCAACCTTTCAATTCAACTTTATTTCTACAATGTCCCACAGGGAATCAGCCACATTTTGGACACCCGTAGGTTATTACACCTGTCGTCATTTTTGGAGAAAAAAAGTTGTAAAATAACAAGAAAAAAATATCAGTGTAATTTTCGAATGATTTGGCGTAATTGAAAAGTTAATGAATGAATAAAGTAACATTTTATGTCAAAGAAAGGGTACAATAAAGTGAAAAAATTGGTATTTCATTCAAAAAAAGGAATCACTTTGCAAGAAAATGTTGGATTTCTTTCTTTACAAAAAAGTTGTAGTGTTATAAAAAAGGGAGGGTCATCGAGTTAAGACAGAAACGTTGTAAAAATACAAGAAATAAGTTGGACTTTAAAAAAAAATGATGTTGAAATTTTGAAGTCATCCAAATTTAATGACAATTTTGGGAAAAATTAATTTGTTTGGAGTTTCAAGAGAAAAAAGTAGTAAATTTTTTGTGAATGAAGAGTTGCAGAGATGTAAAAATGAAGCCATGGTATTACGAGAGAAAAAAAGTTAGATTTTTTTTGTTGCAATGATAGGAAATTGAAATCATTCAGAATTCTGAATTCATAACATTCAGAAGAAAAAAAACATTTTTTTAATGTTCCGAAAAAAAAAGAAAAAATTTTTGTAGAAGAAAAGTTACAAGAAAAAAGTTAAATGTTATGAATATTATATCATTATATTTTTAGGATGATTTTTGGTGTAACATTCCAACAAAAACAAAAAAATTTGCTTTCAGAAAAAAAGTTATGCTACAAAAAAAGCCATGACGTTACATGAATAAAGTCATTTTTTTGTCGAAGGAAGGTTATAATAACATTGGAAAAGTACAAGAAAAAGTTGGTATTTCACTTGAAAAAAGAAGAAAAATTAGCCTTGCAAGAATAAAGCCACCCCCCCCCCCCCCTTGGAGTTTCAAGAGAAAAAAGTAATAAATTTTTTGTGAATGAAGAATTGCAGTGATGTAAAAATGAAGCCATGGTATTATGAGAGAAAAAAAAGTTTGATTTTTTTTTGTTGCAATGACAGGAAATTGAATTCATTGTTTTTTGTCATAACATTCAGAAGAAAAATTTTTTTTTTATGTTCCGAAAAAAAAAAAAAATTGTATAAGAAAAGTTACAAGAAAAAAGTTAAATGTTATGAATATTATATCATTGTATTTTTAGGATGAGTTTTGGTGTAACATTCCAACAAAAACTTAAAATAATATAAAAAAACTTTAATAATTTGCTTTCAGAAAAAAAGTTATGCTACCAAAAAAGCCAAGAGTTTACATAAATAAAGTTTTTGTCGAAGGAAGGTTATAATAACATCGAAAAAGTTGGTATTTCACTTGAAAAAAGAACAAAAAATAGCCTTGCAAGAATAAAGCCCCTCCCTTTTTTTAAGTCATTGGAATACGAGACAAAATATCGTATCTCATATGAAATATCCATACTGTGCTAACAAAAAAGTCATAATATTAGAGATTTTTTTCAGAAAGAAAAGTCATAATGTGATGTAAATAAAGTGGTATTTTTCCTAATAAAGTTTTGAGCCGTGTTCTCGTCAGTGTTGCCCCAATACTCCCGTGTATTTTCCATCCCGATGAGTCCAGGAAATAACGGCAAAGGGATTGACTTTTTAATGACGGAATGACTTTGGGACAAATGACTGAAAAATAAGCAAAAAGTGGGACATGTCGAACCCAAAACCGGAGCGTTCTTTTCACAGGCAGTTTGAAAACACATCATGAATGAACTTCATGACTTTGAGAAGTAGAAAAACCAAATAAAAGAAATATGTAAAAAGAGAGTCCCGAAACCCGGGAATGATTTAGCTTCGCATCGTCGGTAGTCACATGGGTAGCCAGGTTTTATCCATGGACTGGATGTGTTCCTTGGCCTTCATCCTCAGGGCAGCGATACTAGAACTGCGCTGGTCCATGTCCTCCAACGGGAACTTGTCCTGGTACGGTGCCGGACACTGGTAAGGAGGCGGGGCCACACTCTGCATCCCCTGCCCCATGGACGGATGAGGGCTGGAGTTGAGGAAGCCGTGGCTGGGGTAGTTGGACTGGAGGCCTTGAGTTGGACCCATGAAGCCTGGGATGCTGTGGACCGGTGTGGCGCTGGACAAGGGCGAGGTCAGCCAGGGATCCAAGGGGAGGGAGTTGCTCATGGGTCCCATGGTGGTGTGGACCGGTGCCGAGCGGTTGAAGGAGAGCATCGGCGAGTCGTGGAGCTTCATGCTGCTGGCGTCCATCTTCTCCTGGCGACGCCATTTTGCTCTTCGGTTCTGGAACCACACCTGGGCGACAAAACGGAGCCGTGAGATACCTGCCGGGTCTCTTACCGATGGGCCTGCAATGACTAATCCATGCCAGCATGCTTGATCACTCCTCATCAAACCTACGTATCACTCTCGATCATGCTCCACATGCCCAAAGTCAAGGGTCATGTAGGTCCTCCCTTTTCGTAGCCGTCTCAAGCAATGCCTGTTAAATAAAGCTACCACTTTTTTTTCTGGAGGGCTTTATTTATTCTCGTAATATTGCAAGCTTTTTCTCGTACATTTACAACTTTATTCTCAAAATCGCTAACAGGCATTGTCTGAGACAGCTATGAAAAGCAGGGACTTATATGACCTTTGGCCTTTCGTTTCTTATTTTCTTATAAATGTACAACTTTATTCTTGCTGTGATTGGCTGGCGACCAGTCTAGGGTGTACCCCGCCTTACGCCCGAAGACAGCTGGGATAGGCTCCAGCACCCCCCCGCGACCCTCGTGAGGAAAAGCGGTAGAAAATGAATGAATGAATGAATGAACTTTATTCTTGAAATAATAATATAATATAATAATATAATAATATAATAATATAATAATATAATAATATAATAATATAATAATATAATAATATAATAATATAATAATAATAATAATATAATAATAAAATAATAATAATAATATAATAATAAAATATAATAATAATATTAAATTAGAATTTTTTTTCTCATGAATGTACAATTTTTTTTGTAAATGAATAAGAAATAAAGAAATAAAGAAATTAAATTTCGGACATTTTCTTCTCGTAAATGTATGACTTTACTCTTGTAAATGTACAACATTTTCCTCATAAATTGACTACTTTTTTTCTTGTAAATGTATGACTTTATTCTCATAAATGTACGACATTATCCACGTAAATTGACAACTTTTTAAAAATAAATATATGACTTTATTCTCCAAAATGTCCGACATGTTTTTCTATATTCTCAGAAATTTCTGACTTTATTCTGGTATATGTACAACTTTATTTTTGTAAATGTATTACTTTTTTCTTGTAAATGTACGACATTATTCTCATACAACATTTTTCTCGGAAATTTGATGTATGACATTACCCTCTGAAATTTACAACTTTTTTTGAATAAATATATGACTTTATACTCAAAAATGTCTAACAATTTTTTCTCATATATGGCCGACTTTTTTCTCGTATATCTACAACTTTATTGTGGTAAATTTATGACTTTTTTCTCATAAATGTACGACATTATTCTCATAAATGTACTACTTTTTTCTTGTAAATGTATGACTTTATTCTCATAAATGTACGACTTTATTCTAAAAAAATGAGGCCGATCTTTTCAACAGAAGCTGCTGGCTATGATGGGATGGCGCTGGCGAGAGCGCTTTGGAAACACTCGCTGCTCCTTGCGTAATCACCTGATGCAATCGCTCCACTTGGCAAGTAGCCGCTAGCCGCTAGCCACTAGCCTTTCCCAAAGCTCAGGTCGGAATGTCGGCCTGTGCTTTATCACTCCTTTGCATGGACAATATGAGACAAAGGACTTTTGGGGACAGGGAAGGTAATGACAAGATGTTATTATGATTATTATTAGCGGTAATGATGGTGATAGTAACAATATAAGTGGCAATGATGATAAATACAACAATATTTCATATTGTTGTTGCTGATATTTTATTATTTTGTACTTTTATATTTGTATGCCTTCTCAAATGTTTTGTATATTGTATTCCTTTGAGGTTGTTTGGATTATTGAGACAAAAAAGGTATTAAAGAAAGTTGTACAATTACAAGAAAAAAAAATGGAATTTCAGGACAAAAAAAAAAAAAAGTTTTTTTTTTAATTGAAATGTCGTACGGAGAATTTTGGCCTAACTTTACAAGTAAAAAAAAATATAAGTTACGTGTATAAAAAAGTTCTAAAGTCATATTTAAAAACACACAGCGTTAGACAACCAAGGTTTTTATTTTTATTTTTTACAAGATGAAGTCATAATTGTCGGAGAATTTGGCCATGATATCACAAGAAATAAACAGCCAGACGAAAAGTAACACAAAAAGTTGGAAGGTTCAAGTCAGATTTCTGGACAATAAAGTTGGAAGTTTGCAAGGAAAAAGGAAGGATTTTTTTTTACACAGTAAAAATACTACAAGTACAAGAATGAAGTTTTTTTCCAAAAAGTTGCAATGTTATAAAGTTATAGTATTATGGGAGAAAAAAAAAAAGTTCCAAAATAAATCTGACAATTTACAAATTTCACAAAAAGAGGGGAGATTTTTTTTACACAGAAAAAAAAATTATTATTGCAAGAATGAAGTAATAAATTTTAAAAAATGTGTAAAAAATGAGAAGAAAATCATGTTACAAGGAAAAAAAGGTAACTTTAGGATGGTGTTAGCATAATAGCATAATAGTCAGCATAATAGTATTAAGAAAAAAACGTAACCTTGCAAGAAGAACATCATGAAGTCTTACTCTATACTCTACATTGTATGGTGTATGGTGTATATAGTTTATGGTGTATATTGTATGGTGTATCGTGCCAAATGTGGCCCGCAGGACACCTGTTTGAGGCCCCCGCCTTGATATGAAAGTTTAATGTTAGTGCGGCCTGTGCAAGTTTGATATGGATGCTGTATGGTATCATGTACCCAGAAAAAATGATTACGTTTGATTCATGTTCATGTTAAAGGTTAAATAACTGTTTATAGTTATCCTCCCTATCCATGTGGAAGTGGTAAGTTTTTGGCTATTTAAGTTGAAAGGAAATAACTTGAAGGCTACCGTTTAGGTCGCTAGCTCTCTAGTTTGCGAGTTAGCATGTGTCTCAAGACCCTGCAGTTGCGCAATATGTTGTAAATAAAAAGAGTATAAATGTGACTATAGTCGTGTTTTGTCATGTCTACAGGGCTCTAATAATGCTTTGTTCATTTTAATCTGAAAAAATAATTTGTCTACCCACCAGCTATATGTGCTTTCTTAAGTTTTTATTATTTGCTGTTTTATTATTATTATTATTATTATTATTATTATTATTATTATATTTATTTATTTATTACTGATTGATTGATTTTCTTTATTCTTGATTTGTTTATTTATTTTTCATCTTATTTTGTGTAGAAAAATAAAAAGTAAGATATTTGAGAACAGTGGAATGTTTTATCAGAGCTTTTATTGTAGAAAATTGTTTTTTTTACATTTTTTTGTTTTTAATAAATGTGGTTTTTTTGGGAAAAAAATTTGAAATTTTTTTTTACCAATTTTTGGTAAATTGAGTTTGAGACCCCTGGTGTACAGTGTACGGTGTATAGTGTATGGCAGTAGGTTGTGTATTTTCCAAGATACCTGAACTCGGACTTCAGGCAGGTTGACCTTCATGGCCAGCTCCTCTCGACTGTACACGTCGGGGTAGTGGGACTTCTCGAAGGCGCGCTCCAGCTCGTGTAGCTGGTAGGTGGTGAAGGTGGTGCGGTTGCGTCGGTGTTTCTTCTTGGGCTGATCGTCTTTGCACGAATCCGGCGACTTGCCCTCATCGCTGTCCACGCTCTTCCTCAGCTCCTCCTCACACTTGTTGGAGAAGATGGCCACGTCTGCTCACAGATGACATCAATAATACTTGATGATGGTGAACACGTACAGTATAAGGCATTTAGAAGAATACAATTGGCACTGCACATACAGAAAGCCAGTATCAGTGCGCATCCTGTTTTGTTTGTGTACATTAAGTACACGTATGATAGTTACAGTATGTTATGCAATTCAGGAGAACACAAATTGTGTTTTTACAGTATTCTGTAACATGGAAGTTTTTTTTACGCCATAAAAGGCATGTCTCTACCTTGACACCTCCAACTTTCATGAGAAACATTATTTTACTTGTACTAAAAAACATACAATGTAAAGAGTTTGGAATTAGATGATTTTTGTCACTGTCACCTTCATGGTGCATCAAAAATATGAGCACTGCTTTTAATAACATTTTTATTCATTTAATTCATAATAATTATTTTGTATTGTATGTTGAGAATGGCTTCTGTGTTGTAATTATTTTATTAGCATAGCACATTAAAGCACCTTACATTCTTTTACAACAATGCCATTGAAGAAGTTAAAGGTGACTTCAAATTTATTTCAGCCAAAAGACGCTAAATCCGAAAAAAAATATATATATATATAAAATACATGGTGTGTGCAGGATTTTTATAGCATGCATTTTTATGACCTATATTGATAGCTCTTTCATTTGCAATATAGACTTGATGACCAAATAGATTGATATGTGCGTAATTAAAAATCATTGATTTTCTCAAAATCAGTCAAAATGGATTTAGCGCCTTTTGGTTGCAAGCTCTTCAAATACTCTGCTCACTTCATCCAGTCTACATTCAGCAAATAAAAGCCTGTACCAGCAATCACATGACATGATAGGACTGTCCTATCTAGTCTGCTAGCCTGCTCGGATGAGAGGCCAAGTGTCTTCTCAGGCATGTTGAACCGTTACATTATCAGAGATTTGATGCCCTGACAGCTCGATGGGACTAGTTAGGACTGTCCTATCTAGTCGCTCAGCATAAACTAATGCACAACGTGAGGGGAAACCTTTTCTAAGACAGCCTGAACAGTTACATTGTACTGGGTACAGTTCCATGGGACTAGATAGGTTTGTCCTATCTAGTCTTGTACCATGAAGTCGTGCTCAAATGGGAGGCAAAGCGTTTTCAAAGACAACCCGAACAGTCCAGTCCAGTTGTGATCAATTCACCAGTCAGACAGCTAGATAGGAATATCTCATCTAGTCAAAGAGCATCAACTAATCAAGCCTGCTTGGATGAGAGGCAAACATCTTGTAAGACAACCTGAACAGTTCAGTTTCGCTCAATTCAATTAGAGCTAGATGAGACTAGATAGGACTGTTGTTGTCCTGTCCTTTAGTCTTTGAACATGAAGAGATGAAACCTGCTCTGATGTTCATAAAAAAATCACAACGTGAAAAATGTGAAAATGTGCTAGTCCCACATGTGTAGCTGACAGCAGCAGATAGTTAGCAGATACAGGATACATTTAACACGTGTTGCAAAGCCTCTTTTTGACTTATTTTCCCCCATACACACGTACAAAGGGATTGGGTCCGACGTGGCATAATTTCACATCTTTATACTGAATAAGACGAACTGTTATTTCTATTTCTTCATGTCACTTGCAGTAAACTTGTCCAAAGTGTCTGTTGGCTTCATTCATGACTGATGATGGGTTCATGTACATGCAGCTCCATTTGTCCTAAGATCATTCATTGTTGTAAAGGCTGTGAGGGACTGCCGATACAACCCAAAGCTAACCAAAACGCACAACCAACACACAACTATGGGGCAACCAGCAGGTACCAAAAACATCCATCCGTCCACTGATGCATACAACCAATCAACCCGTCCGCTCCTTCCATCCATCCATCCACCTGTCCACCCGTCCGTCCACCCACCCATCAATCCATCCACCCAACCATTCCGCCCACCAATCCATCCGTCCATTCATCCATCGACCCATCAGCCAATCCATCTGCCCATCCATCCACCCGCCAATCCATCCACCCATCCATCCACCCGCACATCCAGCCATCCGTCCACCCACCTAAAAGACCACCCACCCACCCACCCATCCGTCCGTCCGTCCACCCACGGACCCATCCATCCATCCACCCAACCATTCCGCCCACCAATCCATCCATCCATTCATCCATGCACCCGCCCATCCATCCACCCATCCATCGATCCGCCCATCCATCCACCCAACCATCCATCCATCCACCCGCCCATCCATCTGCCCATCCATCCACCTATCCGTCCACCCGCCCATCCATCCACCCATCCATCGACCTGCCCATCCACCAACCCATCCATCCATCCACCCAACCATTCCGCCCACCAATCCATCCATCCATTCATCCAGCCACCCGCCCATCCATCCACCCACCCATCCGTCCATCCGTCCATCCATCCATCCACCCATCCGTCCACCCGCCCATCCATCCACCCATCCGTCCACCCGCCCATCCATCCACCCATCCGTCCACCCGTCCATCCGTCCACCCGCCCATCCGCCCATCCGTCCACCCGCCCATCCGTCCATCCATCCATCCACCCGTCCATCCACCCGCCCGTCCATCCACCCATCCATCCACCCATCCGTCCACCCGCCCATCCACCAACCCATCCATCTATCCATCAAGGAGAACATTGAGGGAACCACCCGTTTAACCATTTTCATACATTTTTTACATTTTCTTTTCGCCATAAAGTTTCTTCTCAAAATATTTTGACTTTACCCCATTAGATTGTAACTTATTTCCATATTATAGTATTATAATATTGTTATTAAATATTATTTACATGATGATATTTTTCCCCAACATAATTGTCCAGAAATGCCAGCTTTATTTTTCTTGTTTCTTTCCCATCATATTACGACTTGAAATAAAGAATGTATTTTTCAGCCCTAGTCATAATAGTCATAATATTATGACTATTATATAGTATATATATGTATGTGTGTGTATATATATATACATATATAATATAGATAAGTCATAATATTATTATATTATAATATTATATATATTATATATATAATAGTCATGATATTCTCCTCAGAATAGTATGACTTTATTATGTCATAATATTATGATATTATATCATAATATGCATAATATTATGATCTATAATATTATGACTATTATGGCATAATAAAGTCATACTATTCTGAGGAGAATATTATGACTATTATGTGTATATATATATATATTTTTTTTTCATAAAATCGTCATATTTTGATTTTATTCTGTTTTCTTCACAGCTATTTCAACTTTATACACACACACACACACACACACACACACACACATATATATACATACATATATAATATAGATAAGTCATAATATTATTATATTAGAATATTATATCTTATATTAGAATATTATGACTTATCTATATAATATATATATATATATATATTTTTGACTATATATATATATATAAAATTACGTCATGAAAGTCATGAAATTCATAAAATTCATAAAATTGTCATATTTTGATTTGATTCTGTTTTCTTTACAGCTATTTAAACTTTCTTTTCATGAATTCATGACTTATTCCCATCATATTTCACGCCCTTCTTGTCACACTCTAACACATTTGCTTTACAATTGTTTATTGTTAAACAATAAACATTTTGTTTTTTGTTAGTTTCTCATAATATTATGACTTCAGACGACGCTGAAGCACAGTTGAACTGCAATGTTGAAACGACCTTGATTCGTAAATTCAGACATTTTTATTTTATGATGGCTAATTGTGTTTTGTCAAATGTAAAAAGTCCAAATATAAAAATAAAGTTTCTTACTGGGTTCACATTGGTTTGCTAATGTGAGCAGCGACCAATGGTGTCCTAATTCAACTATTGATCTAATTGGTGCCTCCTGTGGCATAACAAACATCATTTCAGGTTTTGACCCACACAGCATGGCCATGGTAGACCATGGTAGACCATGGTAGACCAAGGTAGACCATGGTAGACCATGGTAGACCAATGTAGACCAAGGTAGACCATGGTAAACCAAGGTAGACCAAGGTAGACGTGGAGGTCCTGGTGGCAGGTTCCACTTGCTTGATGATGACATCATCATCAGTTAGCCAGAGCAGCAGCTCAGCGTCTGAGAAGGAGACGCGTTGATGGCCCATAAAGGCGGCGCGGTGGTGCTCTTTCAAGTGGCGAGCTAGAGCGGAGGCGGCGACAATGCGGGGCGGGGACATGGCTTTATGGGGCTCTCATTAAGCGGCCCGTGACAAAAGGCCGGGTCGGGACAAAGGCCCGAGGTCGGGTGTGGTTCAGTGACCAGCTCTTGTGCCTGTCAGCCCATCGTAGCCGTCCGTCTGAAGGCCGCCCACTGTTTAGCAGCCAGCACGCGGGGAGGGGGTGCAGGGGACAGGGGACGGGGTTAGGGTGATGGACTCGGGCAAGTTGCTCATCCGAGGGGAAGGAAGTAGACTTCATGGGACAGTTGCACACAAAGGACCGATGTCACCAGTGGCCTCGCAGTTTGGGTTGGCTTTTTTCAACATGCAAATTCCACCTCAACTCAAACTGGATGACTCAATTCACTTTCATGGCTTATGGAAGAAGACACAATATTTATAGCCAGGATGCGTGCAAACACGTGAACCGGTACTTTGCCTTCTAAAAGCATCATCGTCTACACCAACATGTCATCTTCCATTTCATTCGTTTCCTTGTGGTCTCCTAGCATTGGGGCCGAGTCCACCAGTCACACAAACATGAAAGTTTCATATGAATAAATCAATCATCAAGAAATTATTACAGCTCTCTAGTGACATGACATAACACCCCTATAGTCACCTTAACAATCCTATTACCCAATATAGTAGACTTTATAGGACAAATTAGCCAGATAAGACATCAAAACTGTCTTTACAACCTTCTAAATGTGTTGTTTAACATTATTAGAGCCCTCTAGACATGACACAACACCCCTATAGTCACCTTAACACTCCTATTACCAACTATAGTAGACATTATAAGACAAAATTAGCCATATAAGACATCAAAAATCTGTTTACAACCTTCTAAATATGCCATTTAACATTATTAGAGTCCTCTGGACATGAAATAACACCCCTATAGTCATCTTTACATTATTATTACCCAAAATAGTAGACATTATAAGACAGAATTAGCCATATAAGAAATAGAAAAACACTTTACAATCTTCTAAATACACTGTTTAACGTTATGAGAGTCCTCTAGAGACATGACATAACACCCCTATAGTCACCTTAACACTCCTGTTACCCAATATAGTTGACTTTATAGGACAAGCTAGCCATATAAGACATCAAAACTCTCTTTACAACCTTCTAAATGTGCTGTTTAACATTGTTAGAGTCCTCTGGACATGAAATAATACCCCTATAGTCATCTTTACATTATTATTACCCGATAGAGTAGACATTATAAGACAAAATTAGCCATATAAGACATCAAAAATCTGTTTACAACCTTCTAAATATGCTGTTTAACATTATTAGAGTCCTCTGGACATGAAATAACACCCCTATAGTCATCTTTACATTATTATTACCCAATATAGTAGACATTATAAGACAGAATTAGCCATAAAAGAAATACAAAACCTCTTTACAATCTTAAAAATACACTGTTTAACATTATTAGAGTCCTCTAGAGACATGACATAACACCCCATTAGTCACCTTAACACTCCTGTTACCCATTATAGTAGACTTTATTGGACAAATTAGCCATATAAGACATCAAAACCCTCTTTACAACCTTCTAAATGTACTGTTTAACATCATTAGAGTCATCTGGACATGAAATAACACCCCTAAAGTCATCTTTACATTATTATTACCCAAAATAGTAGACATTATAAGACAGAATTAGCCATATAAGAAATAGAAAAACACTTTACAATCTTCTAAATACACTGTTTAACATTATTAGAGTCCTCTAGAGACATGACGTAACACCCCTATAGTTGCCTTAACACTCCTGTTACCCAATAAAGTAGACTTTATAGGACAAATTAGCCAGATAAGACATAAAAACTGTCTTTACGACCTTCTAAATGTGTTGTTTAACATTATTAGAGCCCTCTAGACATGACATAACACCCCTATAGTCACCTTAACACTCCTGTTACCCAATATAGTAGACTTTATAGGACAAATTAGCCATATAAGACATCAAAACTCTCTTTACAACCTTCTGAATGTACTGTTTAACATTATTAGAGTCCTCTGGACATGAAATAATACCGCTATAGTCATCTTTACATTATTATTACCCGATAGAGTAGACATTATAAGACAAAATTAGCCATATAAGACATCAAAAATCTGTTTACAACCTTCTAAATATGCTGTTTAACATTATTAGAGTCCTCTGGACATGAAACAACACCCCTATAGTCATCTTTACATTCTTATTACCCAATATACTAGACATTATAAGACAGAATTAGCCATAAAAGAAATACAAAACCTCTTTACAATCTTAAAAATACACTGTTTAACATTATTAGAGTCCTCTAGAGACATGACATAACACCCCTATAGTCACCTTAACACTCCTGTTACCCATTATAGTAGACTTTATTGGACATATTAGCCATATAAGACATCAACACTCTCTTTACAACCTTCTAAATGTACTGTTTAACAATATTAGAGTCCTCTGGACATGAAATAACACCCCTATAGTCATCTTTACATTATTATTACCCGATATAATAGACATTATAAGACAGAATTAGCCATATAAGAAATAGAAAACCTCTTTACAATCTTCAAAATACACTGTTTAACATTATTAGAGTCCTCTAGAAACATGACATAACACCCCTATAGTCACCTTAACACTCCTATTACCCAATATAGTAGACTTTATTGGACAAATTAGCCAGATAGGACATCAAAACTCTCTTTACAACCTTCTAAATGTGCTGTTTAACATTATTAGAGTCCCGTGGACATGAAATAACACCCCTATAGTCATCTTTACATTATTATTACCCAAAATAGTAGACATTATAAGACAGAATTAGCCATATAAGAAATAAAAAACCTCTTTACAATCTTCTAAATACACTGTTTAACGTTATTAGAGTCCTCTGGAGACATGACATAACACCCCTATAGTCACCTTAACACTCCTATTACCCAATATAGTAGACTTTATTGGACAAATTAGCCATATAAGACATCAAAACTCTGTTTACAACCTTCTAAATGTACTGTTTAACATTATTAGAGTCCTCTAGACATGACATAACACCCCTATAGTCACCTTAACACTCCTATTACCCACTATAGTAGACATTATAAGACAAAATTAGCCATATAAGACATCAAAACTCTGTTTACAACCTTCTAAATGTGCTGTTTAGCATTATTAGAGTCCTCTGGACATGAAATAACACCCCTATAGTCATCTTTACATTATTATACCTGATATAGTAGACATTATAAGACAGAATAAACCATATAAGAAATAGAAAACCTCTTTACAACCTTCTAAATGTGCTGTTTAACATTATTAGAGCCCTCCAGACATGACATAACACCCATATAGTCATCTTAACACTCCTGTTACCCAATATAGTAGACTTTATTGGACATATTACACAGGTTTGTGGTGGGCTATCAAGGGCTTCCAGTTGGGCTTCAAGCAGAAACGCATTCTTGGGTCGTTATTTACCCCCAAAGACCAAAACAAGGTAAGAAATATGGCATCCCAGCAGAAATGATGATTTGGTGAGTCTATCGACGTGTCAGTAAGCACCTGTCAGAGCCCCGACGTGGAAATAGCTTCAGATTACATTTAAACGTCACAATGCCGGCCCCTACGTTCTAATCTGCACACCACACAAGACAAGAGAAGATTAGACCGAATTCCACAAGGAGATGGGATTGGGGGTGAGTGGGGTTGGGGGGCGTAACCACACTCCATCTGCTCCACTCTCATCACTCTCCAGATATTCCTTACTACGTAAATGACTGGTTGTCGGAATCAGCCATTCCAGTTAAATATATCATAGAGCAGACCAACACAGTGATAGATGAGAAGTCAAATGAACTTTATAGCAGGGGTCTCAAACACGCGGCCCGAGGGCCAAATGTGGCACGCAGGACACTACTTTGAGGCCCCCGCCCTGATATGAAAGTTTAATGTTAGTGCGGCCCCGCAAGTTTGATATGGATGCTGTATGGTATCATGTACCCAGAAAAAATTATTACGTTTGATTCATGTTCATGTTAAAGGTTAAATAACTGTTAATAGTTATCCTCCCTATCTGTGTGGAAGTGGTAAGTTTTTGGCTATTTAAGTTGAAAGGAAATAACTTGAAGGCTACCGTTTAGGTCGCTAGCTCTCTAGTTTGCGAGTTAGCATGTGTCTCAAGACCCTGCAGTTGCGCAATATGTTGTAAATAAAAAGAGTATAAATGTGACTATAGTCGTGTTTTGTCATGTCTACAGGGCTCTAATAATGCTTTGTTCATTTTAATCTGAAAAAAATATTTGTCTACCCACCAACTATATGTGGTTTCTTAAGTTTTTATTATTATTATTATTATATTTATTTATTACTGTGATTGATTTTCTTTATTCTTGATTTGTTTATTTATTTTTCATCTTATTTTGTGTAGAAAAATAAAATGTAAGATATTTGAGAACACTGGAATGTTTTATCAGAGCTTTTATTGTAGAAAATCGAAACCAAAGCAAAGTATATTCATTTTTCTGTTTTTAATGCTTATGCTTAAGATAAATGCTTATCTTCGGGCCTTAACCAGAACTGTGCCTGTGGTCTTCCATTTCCTCACTATGTTCCTCAGAGTGGAACCTGACCGCTGAAATCTCTGAGCTAGCTTTTGTATCCTTCCCCTAGACCATGATGTTGAACAATATTTGCTCTACGGGCACATGATAGTTGTTTTGACGCTACCATGGTGCTACTCTTCAGAGAAGATGCAACTTAAATACCCGTCTTCTCATCATTGGCTTCACTTGTATATGAAGGTCAAGGGTCAATGAGCTTACCAAACACATGCTGTGTTCCAATAATTAGTGTTAAAGGTATTCAAATCAATAAAACAACAAGGGTGGCCAAATGACATGACAACATGATGATTGCACACTTTGTGTATGATATATTTACCTTGAATGGCTGATCCCAACAATCAGTCATTTCCAAAGGAAAATCTTGAAAATGATCAGGGGTGCCCAAACTTTTTTATACCACTCTATAGTGTACAATGGGGCACTGTTTTCAAGATTTTCATTAAAGCTCCCCCATTTTTGGTGGGGAATATTAGCAGTACTGTATTTGTGTGAGCATGTTGAGTATATTTGAAATACAGTAAGAAGTGATGTACAGTAAACTGGCATATGTTATGTGATAGTGTTGCTCAGTCATAAAAAAGTGAAGTCATGATGCTAAGTGTTGCTAAGTCATAAAAAGTCAACTCATGATGCTAAGTGTTGCTAAGTCATAAAAAAGCCAAGTCATGATGCTAAGTGTTGCTAAGTCATAAATAAGTCAATTCATGATCCAAAGTGTTGCTAAGTCATAAAAAGTCAGATCATGATGCTCAGTGTTGCTAAGTCATAAAAAAGCCAAGTCATGATGCTAAGTGTTGCTAAGTCATAAATAAGTCAACTCATGATGCTAAGTGTTGCTAAGCCATAAAAAAGTCAATTCATGATCCAAAGTGTTGCTAAGTCATAAAAAGTCAGATCATGATGCTTAGTGTTTCTAAGTCATAAAAAAGCCAAGTCATGATGCTAAGTGTTGCTAAGTCATAAATAAGTCAACTCATGATGCTAAGTGTTGCTAAGTCATAAAAAAGCCAAGTCATGATGCTAAGTGTTGCTAAGTCATAAAAAAGTCAATTCATGATGTTAAGTGTTGCTGAGTCATAAAAGAGTCAAGTCATGATGCTAAGTGTTGCTAAGTCATAAAAAAGTCAATTCATGATGCTAAGTGTTGCTAAGGCATAAAAAAGCCAAGTCATTATGCTAAGTGTTGCTAAGTCATAAAAAAGTCACGTCATGATGCTAAGTGTTGCTAAGTCATAAAAAAGCCAAGTCATGATGCTAAGTGCTGCTAAGTCATAAATAAGTCAACTCATGATGCTAAGTGTTGCTAAGTCATAAAAAAGCCAAGTCATGATGCTAAGTGTTGCTAAGTCATAAATAAGTCAATTCATGATCCAAAGTGTTGCTAAGTCATAAAAATGTCAATTCATGATGCTAAGTGTTGCTAAGTCATAAAAAAGTCAGATCATGATGCTAAGTGTTGCTAAGTCATAAAAAAGCCAAGTCATGATGCTAAGTGTTGCTAAGTCATAAAAAGCCAAGTCATGATGCTAAGTGTTGCTAAGTCATAAATAAGTCAAGTCATGATGCTAAGTGTTGCTAAGTCATAAAAAAGTCAAGTCATGATGCTAAGTGTTGCTAAGTCATAAAAAAGTCAATTCATGATGCTAAGTGTTGCTGAGTCATAAAAGACTCAAGTCATGATGCTAAGTGTTGCTAAGTCATAAAAAAGTCAATTCATGATGCTAAGTGTTGCTGAGTCATAAAAAAGCCAAGTCATTATGCTAAGTGTTGCTAAGTCATAAAAAAGTCACGTCATGATGCTAAGTGTTGCTAAGTCATAAAAAAGCCAAGTCATTATGCTAAGTGTTGCTAAGTCATAAAAAAGTCACGTCATGATGCTAAGTGTTGCTAAGTCATAAAAAAGCCAAGTCATTATGCTAAGTGTTGCTAAGTAATGAAAAAGCCATGGCTTTTCCTTCTGTGTAGTGTTTAATGATTGGTTGTTTGTATGGACGTAGTGAAAGGTAGCAGCTTGTGGTCCTTGCTGATTGGCTGAGGGAAGTCACATGGCTGGAGTGAGGTGAGGTGAGGTGTGTCTTTGGGGTGGGCGTTAGCATCCGCACCGTTGACGGTCCCTGCCGGTTCCCGCCGGTCAAAGTTATGCGTGCCCACTCACCCTGGTGCTGGTACTGCCGCTCTGGGCCGTCATCCCCCAGGGCGCCGAGGTGGCCGCTGTAGGACGGGTGGGACTCGTGCGGCTTGCCGGCCGCGGCCAAGGCCTCCACGCCCGCCTTCTGAGGCCCGGGGGTCCCTGCAGCGGGGCCCAGCAGGGCGTCCTGGTCTTTGCTGAATCCCAAGATGACGTCGATGCTGTGGACGTGGCCCCCCACCGTGACCGTGCCTCCGCCTTTGGCCAGGTCGTGGAAGTTGCTGGGCGAGAGGCAGCTGTCGTCCACCATGCTCATGGTATCCAGTGATAAATGCATCCGAGCGTGCGGCCCCTCAGCGGCTCCTGCGGCCGGCGGAGGGAGGAACGGAGGAAGGGAGGAAGGGAGGAAGGGAGGAGGTCTTAGTTGAGTGAGCGGGTGCGAATCGGAGGTCAGAGATCACCTCGTTACCTGGGAGGAGGCCTGACGTGTGCCTAAACCCGCTTAGCAGTACACGATGTCGGGGGGGGGGGGGGGGGGGGGGCTGAGTCTATGCATTGTCCCTGAGCACGAAGACGCACTCATGACTTTTAGGGGACAAGTCAACGCGTTCGGTTGGTTCCTGATCATGAAAACCGATACATATCGCAATCCGCTGATATCGCTATTGGAAATTGAGGCGGACAGTATCGGCATATCGGCAAATATTAGGGATCATTTGGATTTTTAAATAAGTATTTGTCTTTATATACTTCAATATCATTTATATCATTTGAATATTTAAAGTTGATCAGTTGATATAAAGTATTTTTTTATTCTTTTTACATTTTTATTTAGGATTTTTTCAGTTTGCACGATGACATACTTAAATAATAACGTGCTTTCCGTACATAAATAGCAGACATTTTTTAAAATTGATATAAAAAAATATCAAATAATACAAATATTGAGCTTGGTATACTTCAAAGTCAGGATTTTTTCCATTTGTAAAAATATCTGTTTACTCACTTGCTTGAACTTGAACAAGTATTTTATTTATTTTTACATTTTTTGACCTAAATAACCCTTATAAATATTTATATTGAAAAATGTTTTTATTATTATTGCTGATTCTATTGATTATTTCTAAAATGTGTAATGTTTTAAGAAACAGACAAAACAAAATAAAGTTGTCAATTTTACAAAATGAGTTTGGGGAAAATGTGGAATAATATGAGAAAAAAGTCCAAATATTCTGAGAAAATTTAAGAAGAATAAAGTCCACATATGAGGAAAAAGCACATCATTTTATGAGCATATAGAGTTGAAATATGAATGATGAATAATTTCTAAAAATTTGTAAAAATATCTGTTTACTCACTTGCTTGAATTTCAAATATGAACGAAGTAAATATGAAGTTTGTTTTATCAAGTATTTTATTTATTTTTTACATTTTTTGACCCAAATAACCCATATAAATATTTATATTGAAAATTGTTTTTATTATTATTGCTGATTCTATTGATTATCATTTATCCCTGTGATTTGGCAGTACATATAGTACAGTACACGTGTGTTTTTATAAAGTATACATATATGTATATATCGTGTATCTAGAGTAGTGTAAAAGTAAAATATACTGTTTGAGAGTGGTCATGACGAGAGCATAAATATAATATTGAAAGTATTGAAGTAAATGGTGAAATATGGCTTCCAATGCATTATGATGTACAGTACACAAGAATATAGTAAACACAGTAGTGTATACGCTACGTGTGTATAAACAAGTGTGTGCCGTACCGACCTTGCAGGTAGAAGTAAAGAGTTGGATGGGCTGAAGTCAGGTCCTGGTCCACATTCAGGCCTCCAGCGTCCCCCCTTGGTTGCCACTCGGCTTCCCTTGCATCCCTCTCAAAAAAACACAGTAAATAAAAACTACAGGATGATGGAGAAGTCCGGGGAAGAGAGAGGAAAGTCTGGGAGTGGCGTGCACTGCAGCCAGAGGCCAGGGAAAGAGGCGAGGAGGAGGAGGAGGAGGAGAACAGGGAGGGAGGTGAAACAGGAGCTTAGGAGGAGTAGGAGGAGGTTATGAATTGGAATTATTGGAATCCTGATTGGCACAATGAAAGGTCTCATTGACGTCCACAGGAGGAGGCCTCGGCTAATTAACACTTTCTTTCTTGGCTTTTCACCACAAAAGATGCGCTCAGACCTTTGGCTCCACACCAGCAAAGATGTCTGCACGGACACACCCTCCTTCACAGGTGATCCTGGACACTACACGGGCGTGACAACCTCAAACATAAACATGGCCGATGCTGGATGAGTGACAGTTGGCTCATTGGGGGACGTCAGGGTTGGCTCCTACCCTAGCCAGGGTCACATGGTCAAACATGAAGGCAGGCTAACAAGTCTCATGCTCTATGCTGTAGGTCAGGGGTCTCAAACACATGTCCCGCGGTCCAAACGTGGCCTGCAGGACGCTAGTTTGAGGCCCCCGCCTTGATATGAAAGTTAAATGTTAGTGCAGCCCGCGCAAGTTTGATATGGATGCTGTATGGTATCATGTACCCAGAAAAAATGATTACGTTTGATTCATGTTCATGTTAAATAACTCTTAATAGTTATCCTCCCTATCCGTGTGGAAGTGGTAAGTTTTTGGCTATTTAAGTTGAAAGGAAATAACTTGAAGGCTACCGTTTAGGTCGCTAGCTCTCTAGTTTGCGAGTTAGCATGTGTCTCAAGACCCTGCAGTTGCGCAATATGTTGTAAATAAAAAGAGTATAAATGTGACTATAGTCGTGTTTTGTCATGTCTACAGGGCTCTAATAATGCTTTGTTCATTTTAATATGAAAAAAATATTTGTCTACCCACCAACTATATGTGCTTTCTTAAGTTTTTATTATTATTATTATATTTATTTATTACTGATTGATTGATTTTCTTTATTCTTGATTTGTTTATTTATTTTTCATCTTATTTTGTGTAGAAAAATAAAAAGTAAGATATTTGAGAACAGTGGAATGTTTTATCAGAGCTTTTATTGTAGAAAATTGGAACCAAAGCAAAGTATATTCATTTTTCTGTTTTTAATGCTTATGCTTATAAGTTTTTTACATTTTTTTGTTTTTAATAAATTCGTTTTTTCAAACTCATTTTGTGAAATTGACAACTTTATTTTGTTTTGTCTGTTTATTAAAACATTACACATTTTTAGAAATTATTTATCATTCATATTTCAACTCTATGCAATTATATTTTTATAAATGTTTTTAATAAAAATGCAGTTGATATCAGTTGATATCGGTATCGGGAATTGAGAGTCGAACATATCAGACATTCCTAATTTTTCCTCATAATATTTAAAGATTATCATTATAAAATTACAACTTTTTTTCTCTTCATATTTTGACTTTTTTTTTCCATAATATTAGAACCTTTTCCCCCAAAATGACAGCTTTATTTTGTTTTGTTTGTTCCTTAAAGGACAAATTTTTAAAATGATTTTTCATGAATATTTAAATTCTCTGCTCATTAAATGACATATTGTTTCCTCAAAATATGACACGTTTATTCTCTTAAAATTGCGGGAATATCACTTTTTATTTTCTTAATATTTTGACTTTATTCTCATAATATTGTACCTTTTTCCCTCACCTCATTTTCCAAAAATGAGAACTTTAAGAACCTTTCCTTCATATTTTGACAACCGAATTGCAACATTCTTCTCACGGGAATATCCTTTTTTATTTTCTTAATATTTTGACTTTATTCTCATAATATTGTACCTTTTCCCCACCTCATTTTCCAAATATGAGAACATTATTTTGTTTTGTTTCTTATATTATTACAATGAATTATTTTCATTAATATTGAACTTTATCCTGCTAAAAAAAAATACATTATATTTCCTCATAATATTATATGATTATTCTCGTAAATTGTGAGTTTTTTTTCCTACTTTTTTTTTTTTTTGAAATTTCCCAAAAAGTAGTTTGATTCTTAGAATATGACACATTTTTGAAATGATCTCTAAGAAACTAGCTAGCGTACACGCTGCTAGATGAAAGGGAGGCGGGGAGGCGGGGAGGCGGGGGGCGGGGAGGCGGGGAGGCCACGGCGTTCCAGGCTGCTGCCAGCTTAGTGTCCTAGAAATCAGCCATGACTCTAAAGACACTAAAGAGATTTCCTGTGACCTCCAGCATACCATCTAAAGATATCCAAAGATCTTTCTTCTTCTTACTTTTGCAGTCAAAAAAACCTGAAACCTTGGTGTGTGTGTGTGTGTGTGCTCAGTGGAAAGAATGGGAATGTTTTTATGGCCTTCCAGCAACAAATGAGTTGATCTATGATGGACGTCCCCTTATTAAGCTCATTAGTTTGTTGCCGCAAACACAATTATTCATACACTGCCCTCACTGGGACTCAACTCCTGGGACTACATTTTAGCATTAGAGCACTCTAGACATGAAATAACACCCCTATAGTCACCTGCGAGTTGTGAATATATGAGGAAAAAAGACGTACATTTACAAGAATAAATTAGTAAATTTACAAGAAAAAATTCTCAATTCACAACAAAAAACTTCTAACTTGCTAAGTCGTAAATATTAATAATAATAAAGAAAGTTGGGCAGTAAAGTTGTATTATGAGAAAAATAAATATATTTTTAGAGAAAAAGTTGTACACTTACGAGAATAAAGTTGTACACTTACAAGAATAAAGTTGTACAATTACAAGTTGTAATATTATAGGAAAGAATTGTCAGCAAAAAAAAATCAGCAAGAAAAAAAAGTTGTACATTTAAGAGAATAAATTCCTAGATTTGAGTGAATAAAGTCATACATTTATGACAATAAAGTCATGGATTTACGAGAATAAAGTTGTACATTTACGAGAAAAAGTCCTCCATTTACGAGAAAAAGTCCTCCATTTACAAGAATAAAGTTGTAGATTTACGAGAATAAAGTCATACATTTACGACAATAAAGTCGTACATTTACAAGAATAAAGTTGTGAATTTACAAGAATAAAGTTGTCCATTTAGGAGAAAAAAGTTATACATTTAAGAGAAAAAAGTCATACATATATAAGAAAAAAGTCTAACATTTAAGAGAATGAAGTCGTAATATAATAAGAAAAAAATTGTGAGCAAATTAGAAAAATGTCGTACATTCACGAGAATAAAGTCAGATTTGCGAGAATAAAGTCGTATATTTACGAGAATAAAGTAATGATTTACGAGAATAAAGTTGTACATTTACGAGAAAAAGTCCTCCATTTATGAGAAAAAGTCCTCCATTTATGAGAAAAAAGTCCTCCATTTACGAGAATAAAGTTGTACATACATGAGAATAAAGTCGTGGATTTACAAGAATAAAGTTGTTCATTTAGGAGAAAAAAGTTATACATTTAAGAGAAAAAAGTCATACATTTAAGAGAATGAAGTCGTAATATAATAAGAAAAAAATTGTGAGCAAATTAGAAAAATGTCGTACATTCACGAGAATAAAGTCGTATATTTACGAGAATAAAGTCACGGATTTACGAGAATAAAGTTGAACATTTAGGAGGGAAAAGTCGTACATTCACGAGAAAAAAGTTGTCAATTTACGAGAATACAATCGCAGATTTACAAGAATAAAGTCGTGGATTTATGAGAATAAAGTCAGGGATTTACGAGAGTAAAATTGTGGATTTACAAGAATGAGTCGTACATTTACGAGAAAAAAGTCGTCCATTTATGAGAAATATAAATTTCCAAACATAAAATCATAAACATAGGAGAAAAGAAGTGGTAAATGTAGAAGCCTAAAGTTGCTCAAGGTCAAAGGTCACATAAGTCTCCTGTTTTCACGTTAGTCTCAGGCCAGGCTGTCACATGATGTTACCAGTTTTACCAGGAATTTATTTATGATGTTACCAGTCATTTATTATTAATATTATTAGAATAAAGTCATAAATATATGACAAAGTCATATATTTCCAACAATTAAATTTATTATTATTTAATTTATTATTATTTAATTAATTTATTTTAAATTATTTTTTCAATTATTTTATTTAATTTATTAATTTAAAAAAACTTTTTTGTAATTTCAACTTTATTCCCATATTTTTTTATGTTTTTTTTTTTATATTTCAACTTTATGCTACTAAAATGAGATTTTCTTTTGTTCATCATTTCCAGCATTATTGTTGTAAAATGACAATTTTTTTCTACTTTTTTTCTGTTCATATTTAGACTTTATTCTCATTAAACTGCTGCTGATTCGTACTTTTTTCCGTTGTCTTTAGTTCTATATTTAGAATGTGCCGCCCTCTTTGGACGGCCCTGCTTGATATGAAATCTGGTTTTAGCACTTCTTATATTCGTGGGACGTCACAGACCTCCACCAAGGCTCCATTTTTAGACCAGCGGGCCTTCCGCTCCGCCCCGGCTGGCCACCCTGTTCCGTCCAGTGGGAAGAAGCGGGGCGTCCCACGGCTGCCATGAGGCCATACGACATCAAAGTTGTGCAGCCGGCAGGTCAAGTCCACTCTGTATTATTTATAATGACATGAATCCAGCTTCGCTGCCTCACTCTTCCCTCCTTCACGCGTCCCAACGCCGTCTCGACCTGGCCACCCCCCACCCCACGGGGTAAGCTGACACTGCGTATTTACACGTTAGCTGCTTTTAACTTTAATAGGATGAGGTGGACTTATGTTGTCATTTGATAAAACCAAGCAGCTTGAAAACTACACTGCGCCCCCTTAGCCAATTTATGAACAGGATCCATGACAAACACACAAACACACACAAGAAGGAACTTCTTGTGATGCCAGGAGGAAAAATAAGGTCTTTTTGCTAGCATAGGGTTTAAATAACTAAGAAAAACAATATGGCGGCGTTTGCATTTTTATCACACAAAGATATAATTTAACAAGGAAACTCGTCACTTAAAAGGGCAATAAAGTCTAAATATTAATAAATCATATAGGCTGTGCTGGAAAGCGCATACTTAACTACTACTCATACTATTTGCCAGTATAGCATTTTTGAGTATGCGACAAGTTCCCGGATGCATACTTCATTCGCCGGAAATGTTGAGTATGTATCATCAGCTTACTACTCACACTTAAATTACCCAGGATGCAACGCAACGTGACGTCGCCGGGACCAGATCAGTCAAAACGGCGGTGTTGAGCAGGATATATTGCGAGTTGGTTCACTTCTTGTTTTCAAAGTAAAAGCAGTGATTTATCACTATGGTGTTTTCTATGAGAAAAGTAAAGGGGTGTTTTATTTTGTGAAAATAACCGAAAGTGTGTTAAATTATCGGCACTCTGGACATGAAATAACACCCCTATATTCATCTTTACATTATTATTACCCGATATAGTAGACATTATAAGACAGAATTAGCCGTATAAGAAATAGAAAACCTCTTTACAATCTTCTAAATACACTGTTTAACATTATTAGAGTCCTCTAGAGACATGACATAACAGCCCTATAGTCACCTTAACACTCCTATTACCCAATATAGTAGACTTTATTGGACAAATTAGTCATATAAGACATCAAAACTCTCTTTACAACCTTCTAAATGTACTGTTTAACATTATTAGAGTCCTCTAGAGACATGATATAACACCCCTATAGTCACCTTAACATCCTATTATCCAATATAGTCGACATTATAAGACAAAATTAGCCATATAAGACATCAAAAATCTGTTTACAACCTTCTAAATATGCTGTTTAACATCATTAGAGTCCTCTGGACATGAAATAACACCCCTATAGTCATCTTTACATTATTATTACCCAATATAGTAGACATTATAAGACAGAATTAGCCATATAAGAAATAGAAAACCTCTTTACAATCTTCAAAATACACTGTTTAACATTATTAGAGTCCTCTAGAGACATGACATAACACCCCTATAGTCACCTGAACACTCCTGTTACCCACTATAGTAGACATTATAAGACACAATTAGCCATATAAAACATCAAAACTCTCTTTACAACCTTCTAAATATGCTGTTTAACATGATTAGAGTCCTCTGGACATGAAATAACACCCCTATAGTCATCTTTACATTATTATTACCCAATATAGTAGACATTATAAGACAGAATTAGCCATATAAGAAATAGAAAACCTCTTTACAATCTTCAAAATACACTGTTTAACATTATTAGAGTCCTCTAGAGACATGACATAACACCCCTATAGTCACCTGAACACTCCTGTTACCCACTATAGTAGACATTATAAGACACAATTAGCCATATAAAACATCAAAACTCTCTTTACAACCTTCTAAATATGCTGTTTAACATGATTAGAGTCCTCTGGACATGAAATAACACCCCTATAGTTATCTTTACATTATTATTACCCAATATAGTAGACATTATAAGACAGAATTAGCCGTATAAGAAATAGAAAACCTCTTTACAATCTTCAAAATACACTGTTTAACATTATTAGAGTCCTCTAGAGACATGACATAATACCCCTATAGTCACCTTAACACTCCTATTACCCACTATAGTCGACATTATAAGACAAAATTAGCCATATAAGACATCAAAAATCTGTTAACAACCTTCTAAATGTACTGTTTAACATTATTAGAGTCCTCTGGACATGGAATAACACCCCTATAGTCATCTTTACATTATTATTACCCAATATAGTAGACATTATAAGACAGAATTAGCCATATAAGAAATAGAAAACCTCTTTACAGTCTTCAAAATACACTGTTTAACATTATTAGAGTCCTCTACAGACATGACATAACACCCCTATAGTCACCTTCCCAACCTCAAGTCAACCTCCCATAGGAGGTTGTTTTTTCTCCTCCCCTCCCCTCTTGATCTCCTCCTTTCTGTGGAAGAACTAAAGAAGTGAGTTTTGTTTATATGGGTAAAAAAGTAAAAAGTGGCATTAGCTTCCTTGATGTAATGCTAATTATAAGACAGCTGGTTGTCTGCCAAGGTAAAGCAGAAAGGCCACCTTAGGAGGCTTTAGACCCAACGTATATGGCCACCATATGGCCATCCAGGATCACAAGAAGACCACCTCAGTCTTCTCAGCCATCCTTCACGCAAACCTCCCATCAAATGCTTTATCATCATTTTGGACATTGGCGTAAATCCTTGGCGGGGAAATTGCTGCTCATCCCATTACGGAGCTTGAGGCCAAGAACAGATTGAAGAAATAAATGCCACCAAGCAACCAGAAGGACACACGAAGGATCAAGACTCAATTTGGGTTTGTGTCTCGCGGGACCAGGACAAATACCAAGCTTACACAGATTGAAAGCTCTTCCATGAGCTTATCCCATGCGACAACAATCCAGGAAAAGATGCTTCATTTTCTGCTCACCCGCCAAATGAAATTCATTGATGAGAAATATACACAGAGTACCATCTCATATCTATTTATACCTCCAATATTTCATTCCAGACCAGGTTCCTTTGGCATAATGCAAATAAACATGCATCACATTTACAATAAAATGCTAGAATGCTAAACTCATAGATCAAACCACGTCTGTGATAGCCATAGAGTGAATGCTAACCTTTTTAGCATTCACTCTATGGCTATCTAGCCACTAAAATGATCAAACTCTTAAAAGGTTAGCTACTAAAACGATAGAATGCTAAAAAGGTTAGCCACTAAAATGATTAAACTTTTAAAAGTTTAGCTACTAAAATTATAGAACGATAAAAAGGTTAGTCACTAAAATTGCAAATTTGCAAAAATTGCAACTTTCCCCACTGAGGGACGAATAAAGGCATATCTTAAAACGATAGAACGCTAAAAAGGTTAGCTACTAAAACAACAGAATGCTAAAAAGGTTAGTCACTAAAACGATAGAAAGCTAAAAAGATTAGCTACTAAACCAATAGAATGCTAAAAAGGTTAGCTACTAAAACAATAGAATGCAAAAAAGGTTAGCCACTAAAACAATAGAATGCTAAAAAGGTTAGCTACTAAAACAATAGAATGCTAAAAAGGTTAGCTACTAAAACAATAGAATGCTAAAAAGGTTAGCCACTAAAATGATTAAACTTTTAAAAGTTTAGCTACTAAAATTATAGAACGATAAAAAGGTTAGTCACTAAAATTGCAAATTTGCAAAAATTGCAACTTTCCCCACTGAGGGACGAATAAAGGCATATCTTAAAACGATAGAACTCTTAAAAGGTTAGCTACAAAAATGATAGAACGATAAAAAGGTTAGTCACTAAAACGACAGAAAGCTAAAAAGGTTAGCTACTAAAACAATGGAATGCTAAAAAGGTTAGCCACTACAACGACAGAACTCTGCGGGTTAGCTACAAAACTAATACTATGCTATAAAGGTTACCAACCAATAGAATGCTAAAAAGCAATACAATATTAAAAATGTTAGCCACTAAAACAATAGAATGCTAAACATTACAATACTAAAAAAAGTTAGCCACTACAACATTAGAATGCTAAAAAGGTTAGCCACCAAAACAACAGAGCTCTACGGGGTTAGCTCCAAAACTAATAGAATGCTAAAAAGGTTAGCCACTAAAACAATAGAATGCTAAAAAGGTAAGCTACTAAAACAATAAAACGCTAAAAAGGTTAGCCACTAAAACGATAGAACTCTTAAAAGGTTAGCTACTACATTGATAGAACAATAAAAAGGTTAGTCACTAAACGATAGAAAGCTAAAAAGGTTAGCTACTAAAACAATAGAATGCTAAAAAGGTTAGCTACTAAACCAATAGAACGCTAAAAAGGTTAGCTACTAAAACAATGGAATGCTAAAAAGGTTAGCCACTAAAACAATACAATACTAAAAAGGTTAGCTACTAAAACAATAGAACGCTAAAAAGGTTAGCCACTAAAACAATAGAACTCTTAAAAGGTTAGCTACTAAAATGATAGAACAATAAAAAGGTTAGCTACTAAAACAATAGAAAGCTAAAAAGGTTAGCTACTAAAACAATAGAAAGCTAAAAAGTTTAGCCACTAAATCAATAGAACTACTACTAGTAGTAGTAGGCTAGTATTTTTGCCCCTGCTTTTGCACATTTGCCATGCTTTTGCCCTATTATATAAAATTTGTCAGAGATTTCTTTTTGTAAAAAAACACTTTTTTGTTTCTTTACTATATTTGCCTTTTATTTAACCTCCAAAAGTGTTGTGCTGGATGATAGAGGGACAGACATGAATACAACAAGAGAATAATAAATACTGTCAATAATATGGTTTATAAAAACATACATTGTTACATTTGTAGCAAGTACATGTAATAAATATTTATTACGTATCTGATTACTGTAGTTATTGTGGAGGAAGCGTTGTGTCCTGATCCCACCCAGCAGCCGTATTATGTTTACGCATCTCTTGTTCCACTTTCTCCCTCACTTTGTGAAAAGCAGGTCTTTTGCGAGGCTCCTGGTCCCAGCAAGCCATCATCAGGGCGTAAAGAGCGGGGGGGCAGTGGGTCGGGGCCTCCATGCGGTAGCCGCTCTCCACTCGCTCTTTCACCTCCTTTAGAGACTGCAGTGCAGCAACAGGAAGGAGATGCATTGATAACGCAACAAATACATCAGCTACAATCACATAGCTTCTCTAGCCGGGCTTTTCAATACTCCCCCAAAATACTTTCTGTGAGTACTTTATGTTCGGACAGTGGGGTACTTTAAGTTTGGACACCGGCATTAAAGGCTCTGAGACCCTTTTGTTGTTATATTGTATATTTCAACCTTCTTGGTTTTATGAGCTTATTCCCATTATTATTATTATTGATTTGGACTTTATTCTCGTAGAATTACAACAAACCATCTTTGGGTATGGTTGACGACCATAGGAGAAGATTTCCCACAGAAGAACGCCATAACTCCAGACATCTGACTTTGTGGAGAATTTCTGCAGTATGAGGAAAAACATTGGAAAAATTAAAGTCTGAGCAGTCTGAGGAGATCCAACACAACCACTGGATCGGCATACAATGTCAGTAAAAAGTGTATCATTTATGGGCCTGCAACAACTAACCTGTTTTCACATTTTGTTCACAAACATCTACACTTTCTCTCTGGCTAAATTAATATTTTTGGTCAAATGTTTCGACCCATTTTCTCCCAACATCAAAATGTTCAGTTCATTGAGGACATGATGGATATCTACTTTCCATATCCCAAAATATTACATTTTTCCCCACAATTCTGCATTTTCAGTTTGAATTATTTATTATCTCACTTGGTAGTAGCATGCTACATGTTAGCATGACAGCTTTTCAGCTATTTTACTCATGTCAAAATGCAAATATATACATGGCATTATGCAGGAACACTATAGAACCGCAGTCCCACAAACAGAACCTTGCCCGGTACTAGCATACATATATAAGTATTAGCATGATAGCATTTTTAGCTTTTTACCCATGTCAAAAAGCAAAAATATACATGTGTGATGGAGGAACACTAAAGAACTGCCCCTGCACTGACAGTACTGAGTGCTACTGCGCCGGGTGCAAGCATGCTAACTGTTAGCATGATAGCATTTTAACTATTTCACTCATGTCAAAATGCATATAAATACATGGCATTATGTAGGAACACTATAGAACCACCGTCGCACTAACAGAACATAAATGCTACCTTGCCCGGTACTAGCATGCTAACTATTAGCATAAGAGGTTTGAGCTATTTTCCCTCATGTCAAACTGCAAATATATACATACATGTGTGATAGCGGAACCCCAGAGAACTGCATTGCCACTGATAGTACTTAGATGACTTAAGATCATTACAGAATCGCTTTTACCGTTTTCTACATTATATCACTCTGTGGTGGTATGCTAACTGATAGCATTTTAGCTATTTTGCTCATGTCAAAATGCAAATATATACATGGCATTAAGCAGGAAAACTATAGAGCCGCAGTCGCACAAACAGAACATACATGCTACCTTGCCCGGTACTAGCATACTAAGTATTAGCATGATAGCATTTTAGCTTTTTACCCATGTCAAAATGCGAAAATATACATGTGTGATGGAGGAACACTAAAGAACTGCCCCTGCACTGACAGTACGGAGTGCTACTGCACCGGGTGCAAGCATGCTAACTGTTAGCATGATAGCATTTTAACTATTTCACTCATGTCAAAATGCATATAAATACATGGCATTATATAGGAACACTATAGAACCACCGTCGCACTAACAGAACATAAATGCTACCTTGCCCGGTACTAGCATGCTAACTATTAGCATAAGAGGTTTGAGCTATTTTCCCTCATGTCAAAATGCAAATATATACATACATGTGTGATAGTGGAACCCCAGAGAACTGCATTGGCACTGATAGTACTTACATGACTTAAGATCATTACAGAATCACTTTTACCATTTTCTACATTATATCACTCTGTGGTAGTATGCTAACTGATAGCATTTTAGCTATTTTGCTTATGTCAAAATGCAAATATATACATGGTATTATGCAGGAACACTATAGAGCCGCAGTCGCACAAACAGAACATGCATGCTACCTTGCCCGGTACTAGCATACTAAGTATTAGCATGATAGCATTTTAGCTTTTTACCCATGTCAAAATGCAAAAATATACATGTGTGATGGAGGAACACTAAAGAACTGCCCCTGCACTGACAGTACTGAGTGCTACTGCGCCGGGTGCAAGCATGCTAACTGTTAGCATGATAGCATTTTAACTATTTCACTTGTGTCAAAATGCATATAAATACATGGCATTATGTAGGAACACTATAGAACCACCGTTGCACTAACAGAACATAAATGCTACCTTGCCCGGTACTAGCATGCTAACTATTAGCATAAGAAGTTTGAGCTATTTTCCCTCATGTCAAAATGCAAAATGCATTACAGAATCACTTGTACCATTTTCTACATTATATCACTCTGTGGTAGTATGCTAACTGATAGCATTTTAGCTATTTTGCGCCTGTCAAAATGCTAATTTATACGTACATGTGTGATAGAGGAGCCCCAGAGAACTGCATTGGCACTACTAGTACTTACATGACTTAAGATCATTACAGAATCGCTTTTACCATTTTCTACATTATATCACTCTGTGGTAGTATGCTAACTGATAGCATTTTAGCTATTTTGCTCATGTCAAAATGCAAATATATACATACATGTGTGATAGAGAAAGACTAGAGAACTGCATTGGCACTGACAGTGAAAGTGCTATCTTTGCAGGTGCTAGCATGCTTTAGCATCTTAGCTATTTTACTCAGGTCAAAATATAGTACTACATACTGTACACATGGCATAGGAACACTATAGAACCGCGGTGGCAATGACCAAGTGCTACCTTCGAATAAGTGTTTTATAAATGCTCCATCCACCGACCTCCTTCCACAGAGCTTCAGGGGCGCTCCATCTGACAGGCAGTTTGACGCGTTGGTTATCGGACACCTTGGAAGTCGCCTGAGTCAGCCCAAAGTCGCTGACCTTGGCCACCATGTCGTCAGAGACCAGGATGTTGCGAGCGGCCAAGTCTCTGTGCACCAGCTTCTTGGACTCCAGGTACTCCATTCCATCACACACGTCACTGTCGATGCAGCGTATCACCA